>NC_141687.1:2079190977-2079540977 GCF_964263255.1 Lissotriton vulgaris
TTCATATGTGCTTTACTAACCAGTAATCAGAGTGCCCTAAAATGGCTGCTGAAAACGCGGGATATTTTCTGCGCATGCGTCTATTGCATCTACGTAGTATGACGTACTTTGCTTTTGGTGGGAAATCTTTGCAGCTGCGCAGTAGTGCCAGAAATGGCCGCTTTAAATCTCACATGCTAATGCATATGCTACTGCTTGAACTAAAATATGTGTGTTTTGCTTAACTACTAATGCAATAGATAAAATAAATAATTGGGAATAGAGTAGAAATAAGTGATATACAGTGCATTCATTTATTTTTGTATTTTTACATGTCTCTCTTTGACTTTATTGATAGCTCGTATTTGGGCCTGATGAATAACTATATTCTCCATCTTGGATCTACGGTGCATGCGCACTGGAACTTTACAAGCCTTGAAATCACTGACATTGAACCCTCGCCAAGTCATGTCTTAGTAGAAATGCGCCTGGGAATCTAACTTTCCCACCCAAAACATTGAAGAAAATAATTAATTTTTTTAATATTGTATATGAAACAATGCTGGGTGGAATAGAAAGCATGGGAAATAAAATGATGGGAGGGAACTTAAAACTATTAAGTCAATGAAAATGAGATCATACTGGTATTGTGTGATGACCTCTCCCCGTCTTTCTGACCAATCAAATAAAGGGAATACACGGGGACTTGGCCAACTGCATGGCCGGGTAGGACGTGCCTCTGAGTGGCTCCCAGAGAAACTGCGCTAGATCCGCCGAAAATAGCTATTTAACCTGAAAAAAAGCAAAGGAATTAAAGATCAGATTAGGGGCTGCATCGGCGGTGCCTAAAGAGCCGAGAAAATCCTCCCGTAAACAAGCCGAAATCCGGATTGAAAGTTCGCTGGCGCGAGACCCCCTTCAGCAAGATGGCGGCTAACGGAGCTCCGGCGGTCTGAAACTTGCAATATCTTGACTCCGGAGCCTGCTGCGCTGGGAGATACCACCCACCTGGGACCCGAAAAAAACCCTGCCCGGTGACGGAGCGACCCCGCGGCCCCCCTCCTGCCAGGACCAGAGACCTCCGGCGATCACCGGGACCCAGAGGGCGTCTGGTAGAGCCCTGTTTCCCGGCTGCGGATGATCCGGCATACAAGAGAGTGCCGCAGAGGCGAGGGGCTGCGTGCCTGGAGGGAGGAGAGTGGCTGGAGGACGGGGACGCCCGACATACCTGCGTGTGAACCTCCTTGCATTGGCGACAGCACACCATCGGTGCTACTGAGGCCAGAGCGGTCGGAGCTGGGAACTGTGCCGATGATCCCCTCCCCCTGACTGGGGAATACAGCGAAGCAGGTCGGTGCACGAAGAGAGAGCGTCAGCCCCCCCCCCCTTCTCCGGACTGGGTAACACTCCGACCTGGGGCACTATGGAGGAGACACAACAAGAGGGGGGTCCCCGCTGCACAGTGACCCCGAAGTGCGCCATCTTGGAAGCTGATCCACGGCCACGCCTGAAACCACGGAACCCTGGCCCCGGATGCGATGCACCACGCCCGGGTAGGTCCGAGGTATGTGACCCCTTCAGTTGCAGCCTGAGGGGCTCTGCTGACCCCATGATCTGACACCACTGAGAGGCGGTCAGTTAACATAGTGGCGCTGGGCACGGACTTCCGGAGGGCCTCACACTGTCGCTAACGGTGGGAAGGTGGGCCTGCTATAGACTGCGAGACTTGGCTGGTGGTGTGGCCCCCCCTGAGGGTGCACGGGGGTCACGCGGACTCCGACTTGGCCCCACACCTTCTCCGCCCGCCCTGTTTCTCCATGCAAGACTAGCCCGGGAGTGATCCGAGCGGGCCGCCTTTCCACCCCCTCCGTCCCCCCCTGCTGCCTTCACAGTCAACCCCTGAACCAGGAATTAGGGCGTGATGGGGAAGAGAGACCCGGTGGCGAGACCGGCGAGGCAGGACACCATCGACAACTAAGCCACGACACGGGCGCAGAAAGAGACGACCTCGATGGGAGCGAGCACACGCACAGATACAGCCATGCTGCTAGAGGCGATCCAAGCCTCGAGGATGGACATTCAAGACTCAAGAGCGGCACTAGAGACCAAGATAGGTGAGGTGGGCTCTGAAGTCCTCCTGCTGCGCCAGGACTTCCGAAACTTGACAGAACGAGTGACCACTGCGGAGACCAGAATTGGCGAAGCTCAAGAGTTCCTAACCGCACTCCGAAAAGATTTGACAGAGCTACAGGCATTGCACAGACAGCTGCTGTGGAGAGTGGACGATGCCGAAAATAGGGCAAGATGAAACAACCTACGCTTCATGTGATTTAGAGAGGGAATTGAGAAGGCGGATGTAGCGGCCTTCTTGCATTCATGGCTAACGTCAATGTTTCCCCAGGCCCCTTTTTCAAACTGTTTTGTCATCGAGAGGGAACACAGGACCCTGCTAGTAAAACCACCGGAGGGGGCGTGACCACGACCAAGTATAGCGCGATTTCTAAACTTTGCTGACAGAGATCTCATCCAGAGAGAAGCACGAAAAAAGGGTGAACTTTGATTCGAGAACACTAATATTATGATCTTCCCAGACTACAGTCAAGATGTGCAAAAACAAAGACGCTCCTATGACTCTGTGAAGGCAAAGCTGCAAGACTTGCACATATCGTACATGCTGCTCTTCCCAGCGAAATTGATGGTCTTATTCAAGGGTAGGTCTCACTTCTTCAACCGACCGGAGAAGGCCTGGCAGTGGTTGGAAGAGAGACCCCTGCTACGGGAAGCTGAGGAGGAAGGTCGTAGAATCCGAAATGAAATGGCGGCCGCCAGTTTCCGGAGGAGCCCACCCGAGACCCAAAGATCACAAAACCCACGGACGAGGAGACACTCGCAGTTAACTTCATACACGGATCACCCTACGGCGGGTCGAGGAGGCTGGAACAGGGCTCTGACCACAGAAGAAGATCCGGCGCTGAGATCCAGGTTCCGTTGTGTGGTGCACCAAACTGAGATTGAGACGGAGAAGGAAGAAAGTAATCCTATGTCGGACGTGGAGGAACAGACTGAGCAATCTCTCCACCCTCTAGTCGCAGCATTCCGAGAGCTGAAACAAGGAGCGACTGGCAATTCAGAGGAGCAAGACATTGAAACACAAGATTCCCACTCCTAAGGAACTGTAGAGATGGGATCCGAAACAGCAGTTCTTCGCTATGGGGACACGCAAGTTACAAGCACTTTTTCTTTTGTGTGGACTCACACCATCATTTGTTGGTTAGTTGGCGCCCTCCGTGGCCCGCACGGCACGGGTAGACCCGTCTCGCTGTTAGCTAGTCAGTCGAGTCCCGAGTGGCCTGTTGGGAACCTAAGTTTAGGGCTAGAGATAACCTAGTTGGGGTTGCAAGTGGGAGGGCGGCAGACCTTTGCCACCTGAAAGTCCTGTTTATCAACTGTTGTACGGATGGGATGGACGGGAGGGGAAGGTGGGGATGGGGAATTTTTGAACAGTTTTGTTAAAGGGAAGTTGGGAGGGAGGGGAAATGGTTGGTTGAACACAGTCAGTCATGTACCTTGGTGTGACATGCTATACTCCTACACCGATAACTGTCCACACTGCCTTGATTTCACCCTAACTTGGCAAGTGCATTAGTGACTCAATCTGCAGAATACGGGAAACTCAGTGTCCTGACATGGAATGTGAACGGACTTGGTAACAAGATTAAAAGAGGACTAGTAAATGCCTACCTTAAAAGAATAAGCCCAGATATAATCTTCCTACAGGAGACGCATCTTAAGGGTACCAAATGCGCTTTATAGCCAGGGGACGTTATACAGTTCTGGCGCACACGGGGTACACAAATGACTCCAGAGGAGTAGCAATCATTATAAAGAACACTTCCCCGTTCTGTATCACGCGCTCCTGGGTAGATCCTCTGGGGACATGTGTAGGGGTTCAGGGGACATGGGGTAGACGCACTTACACGTTGATATCAGTGTACGCACCGCCCAAACTACAGACGAACACACTAAGGACATTGGCCAACATACTTCTCGACACTGCTGACACCATTCAAATAGTGGTTGGAGACTTTAATGATGTAATGGATAGAGAGATGGACCGATCTGGAGTGCCTTGAAACCAGTGATGAGAGACAAAATACAAAACAGGTTGGGAGAGGAACGAAGGAAACTCCTGGGGGAAGTAGCAGCAGTTGAGCGGGCCATAGTAGAATTGGAGACAGAACATCTGGCTACAAAAAGTCTCGAGACCCTGCGGAGGTTGGTGGATGCACAGCGCCACTATAGGGAATTAGTAACTGATGAGGCGAAGACCCAGAACCTGGCCACCCTTCACCGCCTATACGATGTTGGGGACAAGTCAGGCAAACTCTTGGCGTGGCTTAGTAGAAAGGAACAGGCAGCGAGATGGGTGGAACAGGTTAGAGATGTAGAAGGAGTGCTTGCCAGCACAGACATACACATCGCAGAGACCTTTGCTACCCACTATGAACGCTTCTACACTGCCAGGGATTTAGGTACGTGCGAAGCTGCTCTCCAATATATGGATCAGATCGATCTTCCCTCATTAGACCCTGAGGCCCTTGAGACACTCGAGGCTGACATCACGGTGGAGGATATCTCCGTAGCCATTGCTAGACTACGAGCTGGGAGGACACCGGGACCAAATGGTTTCCCGGCAGAATTTTTCAAGTGCACGGCAGACATTTTGGCTCCGCACCTGACGAACCTTTTCCTAGGAGCATATCAGGAGGGGAGGCTCCCTCCTGACCTCGCCATGGCAACAATCTACCAATTCATAAAGAGGGCAAACCACAGGAGGACTGTGCGTCCTACCGACCCATTTCCCTCCTAAATACCGAGGTGAAACTCCTCGCGACTGTCTTGGCATTAAGATTGAGAGCGGTGATCCCGGACCTAATACATCTGGATCAAACTGGCTTCCTACCAGACAGGGCTACTAAACGAAACCTTAGAAGCACCCACAACTGGCTCCTGGAGGTGAGAGATAGAGAGCCGCCACACTGGTTTCTCTCCCTCGATGCAGAGAAAGCCTTCGACGCGGTTCACTGGCCGTTCCTGGAAGGTGTTTTAAAAACATTTGGCTTTGGCCCTAAAGTGAAGGTGAATGGGAGACTGTCGCGAGAATTTCAGATCCAGAAAGGGACGTGGCAGGGCTGCCCTCTGTCGCCCCTCCTATTTACACTTACCATTGAGATCCTGGCAGCGAGGGTCCGGCAAAATCCAAAGATCACTGGTTTCACTAGAATTGATAAGGACCAGGCTCAAGAGAAGCTGTATCTCTACGCGGATGACGTGCTCTTGAACATTACCAATCCGGAAACCACTATTCCGGAGCTCTTCCGGGAACTGGAGTGCTATGGCAGATACTCCGGTTATACCATAAACTGGCATAAGTCGATCCTATACGACCCTAGGGACAGTGGCCGCTGGACGACATTGCCAGGACAACTAATTACGACAACTGAGGGATTTCAATATCTAGGGATTTACATCACCCTTGATAGGAAACTCTCGCTTCAGAAAAACATAGAAAGGATCATGATGAACTCTACAGCTGACATGGACCGCTGGCGACAGCTACCGCTCACACTCTTAGGTCGAGCGGCCATGTACAAAATGATTATTCTCCCCAAATACGTATACACCCTTCAGAACAAATACTATTTACTCCCGGACTCGCTTCTGAACAGAATTCACTAGGATCTCAGGGCCTTTCTCTGGCTCGGTAAACAACCCAGAATAGCACTGACCACTCTCCAACGACACCAATATAGTGGAGGAATCTCACTCCCTAACCTAAAGGCCTATTACTGGGCCGCACACTGACCCCAATTAATGAATGGCTACATGCCCAGGCAGACCATCCCACATATGCCTTAGAACGACATAAACTGTCCCCAAACAATATACTGTATTACTTATACGGAGGCGCCACGCGAAAACAATTGCTTCCAGCGACTGTCATTACATTGCATGCATGGAACAAGGCCATGAAACGCACAGGCTGGGAGAAGACACCCACCCGGAAGACGCCACTATAGCAATGTAAGTGGCTGGCTTAACTTCATAAACTCAAAGCTTTAAAAGGTGGGATGAAATTGGGATCTCCACAATAGGAGACGTGAATGCTAGGGGGGAATTAAAATCCTTTCAGGCACTGAAGTCAGAGTTTGGGCTCCAACATTCACAACTCTTCAAATACACTCAGCTACGCCATGCTTGGAGGGCACAAAATATACACTTATCGGGCCTTCCAGAATATGCACCGTTAGAGGGCAGACTCCTGCAAGAATGGATCCAAGGGGCGGCGGTCTCACTCACATACAAAACCTTAACCAACAATATGCTGGGGAATCTGACGAAACTTAGAAGTACTTGGGAGGGTTGATGACGTAGACTGGGACATAGTGCTAATGCATCCACGTGAGGTGGCGATTAAGTCGAGGCTCCGCCTCATCCAATACAACGTGCTCCACAGAACCTATTATGATAGGGTGAGACTTCACAGAATGGGGAAAATAGAAGACACTAGATGCCTCCGATGCCACAAAGAAGACGGGGATTCCTATCATATACTATGGTCATGTGAGGTGATACAAACATACTGGAATCAAGTCTTTGGGGAGCTGCGAGAGATATTGGAGGTACCGATTGCACAGGACCCCAGGCTGGCGCTGCTGGGTATGACTAACGACGTGGACCTGCCGCGCCCTCTCCTAATATTCCTGGTTTTGGTCCTAGTAGTAGCAAAAAGAGACAAGGTGAAACACTGGGGATCACCGACCCCCCGAGCTTGGAGGAGTGGAGAAGAGGGTTGGACCTTTACATGGCGGCCGAGAGAGTGACTTACAAATCCAGGGGCTGTCCTAGGAAGTTTCGAAAGGTTTGGTCCAAATGGAGACACTATCATGGTTTAGATGGGTGGCTGGAAGAGTGATTAACACACCAACAGCCACCAAGTCTACACGGGCACCGGAGGGAGGGACGGGGAGGGGACACAGGGAGTTACCTGTTCCACTGATAAATGGACACTGCACTTGTATGAAATGAGACGTAACAGCAAAGTAAGATTATGGAGGGGCGGGAGAGGGAGTAGGGGGTTTAATGTTGCTAATTACATGACTGTACTGTTGAGTTATGAACAAAATGTAAATACAAATATTAAAAAAAATAAAAAAATAAAGGGAATACACACATTTGCAACATTGGAGGGTGGTACATACCCTAGAAATTGGTATAACTAAGGTAGACTCAGTTAGTTAGATTGTCCGACTTGTCACAGACCTGTCACTGACGCAACGTATGCTGAAGGAGAGTCGAGAGCAGAGTGCTGGTTGAGCACTTTGACAGAAGAATCAGGAGTTTGCTGATGGAGAAGAATCAATCTACCAAGTCGGGGTACGAGAGTAGCTGTAGAGAGGGGTGTATCGTTGCACTTAGTAGAGGTTACCTTTCTGTCCTGTACCTGTCCTGTCCTGTGGGCTCTTGACTAGTCAGGAGCCCTTTGCTTTTCCAGCCCTTTGCCAGGGGTTGGTCCTCGCACCATTCTAGGTAAATATAAATTCTGTGTGGTATGTCCTTGTGCTGTTTCCCTTTTTCACCCTTCCCAGGTACCAATGTCTAAAATCCTAATTAAGTCTCCAAAGATTTTTGCTTTGATCTTTATTCTTATTCTGGAGAAACTGGTGCATTGTCTATACTGGTACTTGACTCAGAAAATATTGCATAGATAAAGTGATTAAAACTGACCCGAGTCTGTGGTTATTTATGAAAAATTAAATTGTCATACTACCTATTATTCTAACTGCCAGATCTACGTTCCTCAGTGATTTAGAAAATAAGTGACAAGGAATTGGTAAGTTATGGTATTCAGGTATACTTTATAAAAAAATTCTGATAGGCAGAGGGAAAAAAAGAGATTACCAGTTTAGAGTGTGTGCGTTTAATGGGCCCAGGTGAGTATTGTTCGTTTTAGAAATATCCTGAGCTGGTAATTTCGCGTCATCAGTATTTCTTGGTAGCAGAGCTATGGTTAGGTTTTATGTATTAAATCTTTTATTGAGTACAGGCTGAAACTTTAAATGCACCTCAATCTGTGAAATGGGCCGACCCTGCTCAGGGGAAGCCAAAGGCGGAGATCCCAAAGACGCCCAAGGCCTGGCCAGGGGGCGACAACGTTTGTTAACACAGCAAGCCGCCTACAACCCAACCGGGCCGGCCGCGTCATAAGAGGTGCTACAAAGGTGCAAGCTGAGTCGTGCTATTGCAACATGAAAGAACCATCAAACTGTGAACAACCCCCCACCCTTCCCACCCTGCCCCCCCCTCTCCTTGTCCATGTCCGGGAATAGTCGAGTAGTTACTGTCTACCACTAAGGGCCTGGTGGTACTGCGCTCGCCCGACCTTTACGCTTGTGGGCGCCTGTCTTGGGCACTGGGAGAGGGGTCTCCGCAAGGCGCAGCAGGCGCAGGTAGCGCGGGCAGCTCACTTCGCGGAATTCCCCCGTAAGGAGGCCGAGGAACGGTCGCCAGAGCTCCGCAAATTCCGCCCCCCTCCCCGCCGCTGCCAGGGACAATTTCTCCATCCCCAGGATCGCCCAGAGCCGATGTAGCCACCCCAGTTGTAGCGGAGCCTGTGTTGCTCTCCAATGGGCCACAATGTTCTGGACTGCCGCCCCCAGGGCCAGTGCGATCAGCCGCCCCCTCCAGGATGTCAGAGGATACATGAGGGCATTCGGGAGGCCCAGTATAATGTATGCCGGGAAGCGCGGCAGCTGTGTGTCTAGATGCGTGTCTATGAGGTCCAGGATAGGGTCCCAGTAGGGGCGAAGCGCCTTGCAGCTCCATAGCAGGTGTTCCAGCGTACCTAGCTCCCGCACCCTCTCCAGCACCTATCGCTAACCCGGGCATCCCATTGGTGTAGTCTCTCAGGGGTATGGTACCAGTACGTGGCTACCTTAGTTAGCGTCTCGGTGAGCCCTGTGTGGTGTGCTGAATGTCTGGCTCTATGGTACACTCCCTCCCACTCCTTCTTTGTAAGCTGCCGCCCCAGGTCCCTTTCCCATCTGACCTGTCCCGCATTGTATGTGTGTGCGTGGGTGAGGAGCAGCTGCTGATAGAGGTCTGAGATCAGCTTCTTATCTGAGGTGCGTGTTAGCAGCCATTTTTCGTAAGGTGTGAGGTGTCGTTGGGCACCAGGCCGGATCGAAGGGTGGAGTACCCAGTGGCGCACCTGCAGGTACTGTAGGCGTTCCGATTCGGCTACACCATAGTCCGTCTTGACCTGTTGGAACGGGAGGATCCCCTTGAGGTCGAACATGTGGCCCGCCGCTCAGCAGGGCGTCGATCGCCAGGTCGTAAACGCTCCGGCATCCAAGCCTGGCGTAAAGTCGGGGTTGTCAAAAATGGGGGTCATAGGCGAGGGAAAGGTGGTTAGGCCCCTGGTCACGGCCACTCTGTCCCATACTCTCAGTGCGGTGCTGGTGATTTCAGAGGCGTACAGATTAGGGGGTCGATGCTGGCACGGCAGGAAGGGCACGCCCTGGAGAGTGCGGCCCGCCACTGCCTGGTCCAGGAAGAGCCAGTGCCTGCCAGACTCCAGTTGAAACCACTCCACGAAGGTGCGCAGCTGCGCCGCCTGGAAGTACAGGGTGAGGTCGGGGACACCCACCCCGCCGTTTGCTGGGGGCAAGGCTACGAGGGTATGCTTGAACCGCGGTCGGCGGCCGTTCCAAATGAATCGCGACAGTTCCGACTGGGTCTGTTGTAGCCAGCCGGCCGGGGGATTCAAGGGGAGCGTCTGAAAGAGGTATAAAATCTGAGGGAGCAGCGTCATTTTGACTGCGGCGATTCTGCCTAGCCACGAGAGCGTGAGCGGCTTCCATCGCCGAAGCTGTTCCCGGATTTTGGTTGTGAGTGCTTCATAGTTGAGTCGTGCAGTACCCCGTACAGTCGGTGCCAAGCGCACACCCAGGTATGGGACGGCCGCGTCTGACCACAGTATCTGGAATTCGGACTTAATCTTGGCCACCACGTCCGGGCTCAGGGAGATGTTCAGGGCTTCAGACTTAGTTTCATTGATCTTAAAACCCGAGGCCAAGGCAAAGGTATGGAGCTCCACAAAGAGAGCGCGCAGGGAACGCATCGGGTCAGTGAGTGACAGCAAAACGTCGTCCGCGTACAGGCTGATTTTGTGCGTGTCAGCCCCAAATTTTATGCCGGAGATGAGCGGGTGTTGTCGCACTCTCTGTGCCATCGGTTCCATGTATAGTGCGAATAAGAGCGGCGATAGAGGACAGCCCTGGCGCGTGCCCCTGCCAATATCGAACCTCGGGGAAGTATGGCCGTTCACTCTCACGGTGGCATTAGGCCGGCGATAACAATTGAAGATGCGGTGGCGTAGTTTATCCCCAAACCCGAAATGGCGGAGAACCTGGTCGAGGTAGGGCCAATGCACTCTGTCGAACGCTTTCTCCGCATCAATGGTGAGGAGCATGCAGTCCGGTTTTGTGCGCGACCCGGCCTCTATGAGGTGTAGCACTCGCCTGGTGTTGTCGCTGGTCTGCCTCTGTGGGATAAAGCCTGCCTGATCCGGGTCAATCAACTGCTGCATGTAAGGTGCTATGCGGCTCGCCAGTATTCCGGTGTAGAGTTTCAAGTCAACATTCAGCAGTGAAATGGGCCTGTACGAGCCGCAAGCCGTTGGGTCGCGGCCTGGTTTGGGTATTACAGAGATCGAGGCCGCAAGCAGGTCAGGATGTATAGCACCGGGCGTGTCGAAGGTGTTAAACAGGTCGCGCAGAAGCGGGGCAAGCTGCTGACAGAAGGTCTTATAGAAGGCCGCAGAAAAGCCGTCAGGGCCTGGGGATTTCCCCACTTTGAGGCGGGCTATGGCAGCGATGACTTCCTCCAGGCCTATGGGCCGTTCCAGAAAGTCCGCTTGGGCTTGATTGAGGGCGGGGAGGTCCGCACCCCGTAGGTAAGTCGGCCCAGCGTCGGGGTCCAGGCGGTCCGCATCGTACAGTGCCGCGTAGAAATTGCCGAAGGCCGCTGCGATCGCCGCGTCCTCTGTGATCTGGCCGCCACCTGCAGATTGGAGGGAGCGTACCTGTTGCCGTTGGGTCTGTGCCCGCAATCTGCTCGCCAGAAGCTTCCCGCAACGGTCGCCTCCGGTGTAATAGGCGTGCTTCAGGCACATAGCGGGGTATTCCGCCACATCCTGATCTAGAGCGGCCAACATTTTCCGCTCGGCGCATAACTGGCGCCATGCCCTCGCCGCTCCCGTGCGCTGATGCATCTGCTCCAGTTCCGCCACCCGTTGGGTGAGTTCAGCACGTTTTAGAGCCCGCTCCTTGTTGTTGGCCGCGGCAATGGAAATAAGCTCGCCGCGCAGGACCGCTTTGAGGGCCGCCCACTGAGTGGCTTTGGAGGTGTCGTCGTTAGCATTGTGTTCCAAGTAGTGGGTGATCGCGGACTTGAGCCGTGGTTGGGTGTCAGGCAGCTGCAGAAGGCCATCCCGCAGTCGCCAGTGTCGCTGCGGAGCCGGCGCATCCCCCATTAGAAATGTCGCCACCACCGGGGAGTGGTCTGAGAGCGCGGCCGGCAGTATCTCCACCGTCTCGGCCTGCAGCGCTAGTTGAGAGGAGCATAGAAAGTAGTCCAGCCTCGCGTAGGTCTTACGCGCCGCCGAGTAATAAGTGTAGGCCGTCGACTGGGGATGGGCATGTCTCCACAGATCCAGTAGGCCTAAGTCTGCTATGTATGCGTGTCCCGCAGCAGTCAGTGCCCCCACCTGCCCGGTCCGCTGGCCGGAGCGGTCAGCTGTGTTATGAAATACAATGTTGAGGTCCCCTCCCAGGAGTAAGTGCGTGTGTGTGGTGGATGTCGAGGCCTCCAATGCTGTGTGAAAGAACCGTTCCTGCCCCTCATTCGGGGCGTAGACCGAACCCAAGAGTAGAGTGTGACCTGCAATCTAGAAGCTGTAAAGCAGGAGTCGCCCTTTAATCTCAGCTTCCTTCTGGAGGACCCTCCCCTGAAAAGACTTAGATACCAGGATCGCCACCCCCGCTGCTTTCTTCAGGGATGAGGAGAAGAACTGCCATGGGAATGCGCGTGTTTTGAGTCTGTGCTGGTCGTTACGGACCAGATGTGTTTCCTGGAGGAGGCAGATGTCCGCCCCAGAACGCTCTAGGAAGGACAGTATGGCTTTGCGTTTATTTGGACTGTTGAGCCCCCTCACATTAAGGGAGAGTACTGTTATGTGTCGTGTCATGGCTGAGGCAGTAAGGGAAATTCTGGGTCCCACCCATAGGTGGCAAGCGCTGGCTGGTGATCTGTGGAAGACACTGCGCCGGAGGTCAAACCCACTCCGCCTGTGGTGATAGAATCCCGTGGACAAGGAGAGCCCCCCCAACCCCCCCCTCTTCCCCCAACTCCCCCCCAACCCCAACTGGTGCAACCCCCCCCTCCCCCCAAACCCCATTAGTGCAATGTTCAATCCTCTTTACGGGTGCAAGCACCGATGGAATCCCCCCCCCAACCCCGCCCTTCGCCCCTGCAACCAAAAAGAAGTCTGAATCAACATAGTCCCAGGCCCAGGTGAATGTCCACTGGACCCGTGGTAAAGGAAACACTTGGAGTGTGGGCAATGGCGACGGTGATGTCGGGCACTGCGCCTCTCCGCGGGGGTCAGCCATCAAAGGGACGGCGTAAACACAGCGCAGGTCAGCGAGGCTTTGCCCCCGCCGCCGGAGTGAACAGTCCCGGCCAGGTCATGTCTTGGCAGCACCGTGTGACCGTGGTAGAGTTCAATCGTTTTCTTTATTCACCAGGCCTTGCGCGACCGTCTCCACCGCCGCTCGTTGGCCCTCTGCTATTTCTTTGGTGGCGGGACGTCGCGGCCTGTGCCGCCTCCGCTGTTGCCGCCATCTTCCCGGTGTATCCTCGTTGGGGGCGCCCCCCACCCCGGGGTTCTCGGCTTCCGACGGGTCCTCAATGTTCAGAAGGGTGCAGGCCTCCCTGAGGGAGCGTATCTGGTGGAGGTTGTTGCCCATCTTAAACACAAGGCGAAAGGGGTGTCCCCAGCTGTATGAGATGTTGCGTTTCCGCAATTCCGCTGTGACGGGTCGGAAGAGGCGCCTCTTCTCCAGGGTCAGCGCTGCAAGGTCCTGATAGAGGGCAGGGGAGTGCGCGCCAAAGGACACCGGCGCCATCCGGCGCGCATTGGCGAGGATCTCCTCCTTGGTCCGAAAGTCTTGGACGCACACAAGGATGTCCGCTGGGTGCACTGTGGCCGCTCTAGGCGGGCCCGTTCTGTGCACTCTGTCCAAGCCCAGGGGCGCATCCGACGGGCGTCCCAGGATGTGATTGAACAGTTCCCGTGTGAATTGGAAGAGGTCCTCCGTGTCAGGGGAGTGCTTCACCCCCCGGATCCTTATGTTGTGCCGCCTGGAGCGGTTCTCCAAATCTTCGGCGTGTGTCTGGAGGTCCACTTGCTGGTCGTGAATGCGCACCAGTTCCTGCCGCAGTGCTTCAATTTCTATGTCCCGTGCGTCGCTCTTCGTCTCCAGCTCCGCCACTCTCTCACCAATGGCGTCGGTGTCGCGGCGCACCTCCTTTATCTCGTCCTGGAGTTCTTTCTTCAATTCCTGGATGTCTTCGCGCAGTCCCATGAAGAGCGACTCCAGGAAGGAGCGCGTGACTGGGCCCTCTGCATCTGGCTGTCCCTGGGCTGGCGAGGCCTGGTTTTTCTTCTCGGCGCCCCCGCGGTGGCCGGCCGCCGCGGCGTCCGCCTTCTTCCCCAGAGCGCCGGGGGTGAAGAGGTCAGCGATGGAGCGGTCTTTCCTCGTCCTGGTGGTGGACATGGTTCATGCGGTGTCTCCTGCCCAGCAACCCTCCGCTAGTGGACCGCAGGCCCAGGCCACCGATGCCGCTGTGTCTCCCGGCGCCCGGCACGGGGATAGCGGTGCGCTCCACTTGCCAGCCGCGAGTCCAGCCGGGCGCCCGCAACGCGGTGTGGCTTCCGCAGCGGGGATTTGGGTGAGAGGGCTCCGCCAAAGGGCGTCACTCAGGTGTGGAGTGGGCCCGCCCCGTGCCCCGGGGACCTGGAGCGTCCCTCGATTGGCGTCTGGGCTAGTGTTGGGGCCATCACAGGGGCCTGCGGAGTGAGAGCCGTGCAGGCCGCATGGACAGGCTCCCTCCCCGCCTGCGTGTTGGCTCTGCTCTCGGTGTGACCCCCAGATGCCTCCGCGTCGTCGCGCCGGTCAGTGGTCCAGGAGGGGGGGCAGGGAGGTGGTCGATCCCCGACACCCCCAGCGGTGTCAGTGCTCTCCGGGTGCAGACTGGGCCCCCGTCGCCCTCCCACGTGGCTGTGGTGCCGGGGCGCCTAAAATGGCGTGCTGCTGCAGGTGATCGCGCCTCACGCGCCGATGGAGCTCCGGCCTGGCGGGTCGGGTCGCGGGTGTATGGCGAGGGGGGGGGGGGGGCGCCTGGAATCACTGTAACAACCCCCCCCGTACCTCCGTTCCAAAGTGCTGCAGGCCGGAACTCAAGGCCGCCGGCGTCCTCCACCTGGGGCCACCAGGTCCGGCGATGGGAGCCGGCGACAGCCCGGGCAGTGTCCGCTCCAATGTGCGATGGGGCCGGCAGGTCCGCAGTAGCTTCCACGTAGAACCGTGGGAAGCCTCGCACGTTGCCGCGCGGGCCGGACCCGCCGCCTCAGCCGATGCCTGCCCCGGGCGCCCTCGGACGGCGCTGTGGCTCCGCCCTCCTCGGCCTCGTTTTCGGCCGCGCTCTCTTCACTCTGAGCGCTCTAGGCCCCAACGGTCGCCGCCTCCACGGACAAACAGGTCACGGGTCCGGCCGTCCCCGGGCTCAGCACCGGACCAGAAGATCACCGCTGCTGCGGCGCCGGTGCCAGAAGTCTCTCGGGACCGTTCTCGGCCGGGTAAGTGCTTTGGTCGTGCTGTATTCGGTGGCCGGCGGCGGGAGCTCAGCGAAGCACGTCCGCTCACACCGCCATCTTCCTACGCTCTATGGTTAGGTTTTAGTTAAGATAGGTAGTTAGTAATAATGTATATATAGTATTGATTTATGTAATTAACCAAACCTGTTTGTATTGTTATTCTTTGTCCAGAAATCCTGGAGATATTGAATAGCGGGTGATAAATGGAAGCCACACTGCAGTGAGGTTACAGGCTTGATGAAGTAGGTGTGGAAAGTTAGGTAAAACTTGAAGCACTGGTTAGGGATTATTTCTTTGTGTAAAAGTGAAAGTGATTGATAGCAAAGGAGTTCGCTGGTGAAAGTTTGGTCTTATATCACCTAGAAAGGGTAAGTCTAAAAGAGTAACAGGTTCTTTGATGCTTGAGTGAAGGGTAAGCGGAAGAGATTTACTCGTAGTGTATGAAGGGTAAACAAAAAGGTTTTACTCGCCGTGAAAGAAATCAACTTTTCTTTGAATGTAGTTAATCAGGCAGAGTAGTGAATGTTTTTATGTTGTTAATTAATGAAATGCATAAGTAAAATTGAAAGAAATTTGAGTTACGTAATAACCTTGCAAAGGAGGGGTCAGTCGCAGGTGCTGCATGACGTCACTGAGAGCCACGCTGGGATTGGTAGAAACAGCTGCCGTGTAACTGAGGTAAATTTGTAAAGGAGCGGTGAGTGCAGTGAGCAAAACTCAAGTCACCGAAAAGCTGTATAATCATTGCTTCAAGAGTTTTTGTAAATTAAATGTTGATTGGTCAATGAAAAATAAGATGCACCTTTTGCAGAGAAGTGAACAATTGATTACAATTGTAAAAATAGATAGCGGTGATTATGTGTAGAACCTTGATCCAACTTTAATAGGGACTCGTCCAGATACAGGATACATAGGATTTGCCTACAGAGGAAGATCGAACATCATGTAGGGAGAAAATAGAAAATGTAAATTTTTTCAGAAAATTAGGAATTATTTTAAAAAGGATAAACCTATTGAAATAAGAGAGGGTATTATTATTCAACCTCAAAAAACGCCTGCATCATACATGATGATAGAAAGAGGCTACCACACTTGTGTTTGCTTTAGAAAATTGGATAGAATAAACAAAAGATGATCGATTATTAACATTTCCAGAATACAGAACATTTAATGGAAGAATTTTACACAATTTGAGAACTCTTATGAACGAACTAGAACCCAGACCTAGATTAACTCAGTATGAAGCTTTAGAAGAGTGGGAAACTGAGGCTTTTGAACGAGAAAGATCTCAAAGTAATAAGAACTTAAATACATTTTACCCTAGATTTCCTAGAGAAACCAGAGATAAGCAGATGAAACAATGGAGACTGTCTATGTTAGTAGAAGGATTATATCCTGTATTTACCACTAAAGAACCAACTGGAAGTAAAAGTACAGAAAAGACAAAGCATTTAGAAACTGGTAATGGAGATTTTGAGGACGATTATCTGGAAGACTTTTTAATGAAAAATCCACCACCTTATCAGGAAGAAAAAAATAAAATTTCTCCTAGTTCCCCGTTTAAAAAAACTCCCTTGGTACCGCAGGTTGTACATGAGAATACATTAGAAATGATACTGCAAGAGAAAGAAATAGAAACAATAAATGAAAACTGATGTGACTTACTTCAGAAAATAACCCAATTTAAGACAAGTCCTGAAGCCCTTACGATCCCAGTAACTATAGGTCCTGTTGTTCCTTTGTATGGAGATAAGCAAATCCATTCTAAAACGCCTGTCTTACCAACTCCAAACATCCAACCTAGAAAAGAAAATATAATAGTTGATGACCAGACAAGTGAATGTGAGTCAGTAATTTCCCTGATGGCTTTACCAATAAGAGAGCCAATAAATGATTCATTAGGAAAAGTTACCCCTGGGTGCTCAAGAGAGGTACAGATTGAAACATCCACATGAACGAGAAGTGCTACTGTAGTCACGCAAGAAGAAATAGAAAGATGGACACAAGATATAGAAAAGCCAAAATCTCAGGCAAAGGTACTAGACATTTTTTAATTAAGGGTAGAATTGGAAAAAATGATAGCTGGAAATGTAGGGCTAGAGAGATTGACTTTGTTTAGGGAAGAAGAATTATTATTCATATGCAGAAGTATTACCCAAAATACCAAAATATTCCATGAACCAGAAATGGGAAATGACATAGGTAAATCAAAAGTATTGCAGAAACCATATAGAGCAGAGTTTTCTGATAAGGATGTAGAGAACATGAATGTGTTAGGAATAAAACTACAGATAAAGGAATTATTGTCATTATTACAGAAGTGGGGAGACTTAGATAGATGGAAAGCTAGATGGACAAAGAAAAAGGAAGAAGCGCAGGCAAATCAAACAACATCTGAGTATGTAATTGTTCGACCTGCATCTTTGGCATGGTTTCCCCTGAATTTTTGCCTCTACCTCCTGTATTTTTGACGCTGTGCTGGATTTCGTTATTGCTGGTTTAGATACTTTGGGCACTCTGCCACTGCTGATCAGTGTCAAAGTGCAAGTGCTCCCTGGGTAAATTGCTATTATAATCGGTTATCCATGATTGGGATATTTGTTTTACAATTAGGTCCCTAATAAAGTGCACTGAGATGCCAGGGCTGGTGATTCAAATGCTACTAGTGGGCCTACAGCACTGATTGTGCCGCCCACAAGAGAAGCCCTAAAATGGTGTCTCAGACCTGCCACCGCAGTGCCTGTGTGCAGTTGCTAACTGCCACGCTGACATGACCAGTGTCCACTTTTAGAAAGTGGCTGTTTTCTTGTCTCACCGTTCTGTGTGCCTTGGCCTGTTTGTGAATTGACTGTCTGGTTTCTGAGTGACAGGGGCTGGGGTGGCTACAGGAGGCTGGGTGAGTCAGCACTAGGCTGAATATATTCATCTGCATCCTGAGTGGTGGGAGGTGATAGCACCTGGGCCTATATAGGGCTGTGCTTGCCTTCCCTAATGCTGGCTCCACCTCCTGCTGGGCGGCTGACGACCTTTCCCCTCTCTCTCAAAGGAAAGAAGGAGTCATGTAAACAGAGTGCGCCAGGACTGACCAGAGCTGGTTTGGACTAGGCCAAGGCCCCTCTGCCTTCAGAGAACAAAGAGAATATTGGTATAAAAAGGGATACCCAGACTCCTGAACTTTAGGTCATCCTGAAATCAAGAAGGAACCACTGCCAAGGAGAAAAGCTGGAAGACCGAAGAGGAAGGACTATCCTGTTGTGTGTTGCAGACTGACCTGCAGTTGCTATTCTGCCAAGGAGAGGGGAAGGACTTTGATGTTGCTGTGTCCCCTGCTTGAAGAGATCTCCAAGGGCCTGAAAAGAGCTGGCCTCCTGTTAAGAAGTCCCAGGAATAAAAGGACTTCACGCCCAGCTTCCCCAGTGAACTCTGCTGTGTGAGTTCTGACCTGCCTAGAGATCTTGATCCATTTGTGGTGCATCTGGAGGTTGTTTTCTGCTGTTTGGGGAGCTGGAAAAGAAGATCTACAATTTGCATGCATCACTTATTTGCTGAGAGCATCGTTGACAGTGCGAGAGATTTCCCGTCTCCACGAAGATCGCCGCAGCGCCTTTTGCAGCTGCAAGAACTGACGCATTGTTCGCTAGCAGAGCGCATCGCCCCGGTGCAGGAAGATTCCTGTTGCTGTGAAATTCATCACAGAGCCTGTCGTCGCTGTAAGAACGTTGCATCTCTTGCTGGCGGATTGCATCCCGTCGCTGCGAACATCATCGCAGAGTCCAGCGCCAACGCATCGAGGGGCCACGGCAGAAGATCAGTGCTGCGCCGCGCATCGCCGCTGCACCGAAGAGCTTCACCGTCCCGAAGATTGTCGCATCGTGCCTGTGCAAGACACTTCTACCTGAGAACCTGCACCCCGGTATCCACACAAGGTATCGCATCACTCCCCATACAGATCGGATTTGTCGCATCGCCTCCCCAGGGTCTCAGGAGTGATGCATTGCTTGTTTTCCAACGCTGCAGTTGCTGCTAGGAACTTTTGTCACATCTACAGGTACTTTGGGCTAAAAGTGACGCAACTGTGGATCATTGTGATGCACACCCCAGAACGCTTTAAAAATCATATTCTTGAACTGTGTATGTTGGATTTTTGCTGATTTGGTCTTGTGTAGTTTAGATAAAGATACTTTCTTTTTCTAAACTGGTGGGGAGTCCATTTGTGGTGTTTTCACTGTGTTACTGTGAGGGTGGGTATAAATACTTTACACATTACCTTTGATAAGCCTGCCTAGTCGTGCCAAGCTACCAAGGGGGTGAGCAGGGGTTATCCAAAGAGTGTATCCCCCTTACCCTGACTAGAAGCAAGGATCCCTATTTGGACATTGATAGTGGAGAAGTGTGGCTCACGGTGTAGAGCAGGCAGACCCGGAAGCTGAGGTCAGACCCAGGACCAGGGTTCAATTCCCGACGCGGCAGGGTCTTGAGCTCAAATGTCCATGGACTCGATAATTCTCGCTTCGGTGCCTGCTCTAATCATGGGTTCTCACTCTGCAACTCTGGGCATTAAGCTTGCTTAATCTCTACAACGGCCCCCCTGCGGCGGGATGCCTGGCTTTCACCTGGGGGATGCCCTGTAGGGGCTATCTCACAGGGAAAAGCCAGGACGGGTTCCCAAGGCAAGCGCCGGGAAACCTCCGGGTAGCTGTGCGCTCAATAAATGCAATAATAATAATAATAATAATACCTACCTCTACCATCTGGAGACCCCCAGATCTAACAGTAATGAAAGAAACAGAAAAAGTTGAAAGGTTTTGTCCAGTGAGAGAAGTGCCAGGAGGAGGTTATGTACATGTCCCATGGTCCCGGCAGGATATTTGATCATTTACAAATGATTTCCCAAAACTTAGAGAAAAACCAGTAGAATGTTACAGGCAAGTTGAAAGGTTTGTGAAGGTTTCAAAAGTGCTGATAAAAGATTTATATGGATTATTTGACATAGTTGTACCTGCTGGCTTATGGGCTGAATGTAAAAGTTTTGTCAATTGGCCTAGTGATGAATACCTAAGAGATGTAAAAACAGGAGCCCCATCAGATGATATAATGAAAAAATATCACCAGGTGATTACTTATTTAAAAGGAAAGATTGCCCCAGAGGAAACAGATTGGATTAATATTAGACAGAACTACCCTGGAAAAGAATGAATCTGTACTTGCATATTATGAACGCCTTTTTCAGGTATTTAAACAGTAAAGTGGGTTAGAAAACATTGATAATAGGGACCTCACACATTTTGTATATCGGTTTGTGTCCTGGTTAAGATCAGATATATCTCAAATGATTAAAGAGCATAGGTTATCCTGGCAAGCAAAACCTATAGACGAAATCCTCATGTATGGAAAATACTGTGGGGATGAAATTGATAACAGGCAAAAGAAATTAGAAGAAAAAGTATTGTGGGCTCAGGTGAAATTAGCAGAACAACAGGAACTTCAGTTAAGTCAACAGGCACATAAACAAGGAAGAGGGGAAGGTCAAGATGAGAACAGTGGGGGCAAACCCAGAGGAAGAATGAGCAAAGAAGAGGCTAAGAAAAAGTTGCCCAGTCACAGGTGCAGAAAATTGGGGCGTTGGAAGAATGAGTGCAAACTTTTACAGAATAATAATGTCCAAACTCAAAATTTAAATCCACAGACACAGAATGAGGTGTCAATGAGGCAGCTGCAACAGGTAATACAGAATCAGTTGCCACCTGCCCCAATGCCAGATTTTGTGAGTCAAGCCAAGTACGGTGTGGACACCGGATACCGGGAAGGAAGTGGTAAGAGAAACTATGTATTCTTGGTGCATCCTTACCAGTAGATCAGTCAGGGCCTTACATTGACGGTAAGGTTGAAGGAAATTATGTCACCTTTTTGCTAGATATTGGTGCTACCAGTTCTACTGTGAGAACAGCAGACATGCCAAACCTACTACCGAACCAATGGAGTTCTTTAGAGAAATGCATACATTTGTTGTCTGTCTCTTGAGTTCTGTAAATTTGCTAGGAAGGGATATATTGTGTAAAATGATGGTGGTGCAATTCAGACTCCTGATGAGGATGGAATATACAAAATCATGTTAGCTAGACAAGGAACTGCTGTAAATGACCCAGTTAAAAAGATGACCCCAAAGGACTTACTAGAAGAGGTTCAAGAAACCAAAAATCCTGATGTGTTGGATTTTACCGGAAAAGAGGTAGGATTAATGGTAAATGTAGAGCCAGTGAAAGTAACTGTAAAAGAAGGAGCAGTTTACCCAAATACCCAACAATACAAAATGATCCCAGAAATAAAAGCAGGTGTTGCAGAAATTGAACGTCTAGTTGAACAAGGCGTTTTAAAAGAAATAATGAGTAGTCCTTGTAAGTCACCTATAATTGGCATAAAGAAATAAAACGGCAAATATAGAGTGGTCCAAGATTTGAGGAAAATAAATAAAATAGTTGTACCATGTTGTACAATAGTACCAAATCCAGCAGTGATTTTATATCAGATACCATGGAGATCAGGATGGTTCACTTTAATTTATTTGTGCCATGCCTTTTTCTCCATTCCTTGCATCCAGACAGTCAGTTTTTATTTTCATTTAAAGATGATGAGCATGTTTACTTTTGGAATCGTGTTCCTCAAGGGTACACTGGGAGTCCATCGATCTTTAATCAGATTTTGAAAAAATTTGTTGAATCTTTGGTGTTGCTCAGACAATCTGTCTTGGTGCAATATACTAACGACACCAAATGGAGAGAGGGGTCAGAAGAGTGACTTCAGAAAGAATACAAATAATCAGAAATATGAAATTGTTTCAGACTTAGAAAAAAATCAGAATGTTCCTCAGAGTGGTAGGGTATTGCAGATAGTGGATTGTGGGATTTGCAGTACAAGCAAAACCACTGATACAAGTAACAAACAAAAGAGCAAAAGATCCAGTCGAATGGGATGATGAAAGTATGACAGCTTTTGTGAAATTACGCAACTACCTGTGTGAAGCACCTGCATTAGGTATGCCATGTTATTCTAAAGAATTCGCATTATTCGGTGATGCAAGAGAAAATTGTGCCCTCTCTGTCCTAACGCAGATGCATGGTTTGATGCGATGTCCTGTGGCATACTTTTCTGCCACTTTGGACCCAGTGGCATCTGCATTACCAGGATGCCTAAAATCTGTAGCTGCAACGTGCATGAGTCTGGAACAAAGTGAATCCATTGTAATGGGTTACCCTGTAACAGGATATGTCCCACATGCAGTTGTGATTTTGTTAATGCGCACTCGTACACAGTACCTTACTCCTAGTCAGCTAAGTATGAGCGAGTTATACCAGGTGCAGAAAATGTGATGATAGTCAGATGTACTGTTTTGAAACCTGCAACTATGTTACCTGATTCACACTTTTAAGAAGTAAAAAATGAAGTCGAACATGATTGTATCGACCTCACTGAATACAGCACTAAACCACGTCCAGATATACAAGAAGAACCTTTAAAGAATCCAGAACATGAGCTGTTAGTAGATGGCTAGTGTATGCGTCATGAGGAAGGAGGTTTGAGTGCTGCAAATGCTGTGTGTACATTGGCTGGAATAGTCGAAGCATCTAATTTACCAGGAGTCAAGTCTGCACAAATAGCTGAATTGGTTGCTTTAATATAAGCTTGCAAAATTTGGAAAAATTGGAGAGTGACTATTTACACTGATAGTCAGTATGGTTACGGGGTTGTGCATGACTTTGACCGCTGAGGGATTTCACAACTTCTTCAGGAACCCCTATTAAAAATTGACATTTTGTAAAAGAATTAATTGAACCAATTCAATTTCCAAATGAAGTGGCTGTGGTAAAGTGTGCTTCTCACCAATCTGGAAATGACAAAGTGACAGCTGGTAACCGTTATGCTGACCAAGTTGCCCAGCACTGTGCTAAATACATAATAGCAGTGAATAAGAAAATTGATGGATGTGGAATCAGCTGCCAGCCTATGCTGCTTGGGGGTGTGAGAACATGGGAGGAAGTAAGAGATTTACAAAATGAAGCAGAGCCAAAAGAGAAAGTAAAATGGGAGAAAATATGTTGGCATAGAAGAAGTGAGGATGACGTAATAATTTATTTAGATGGGCGACCAGTTTGACCTAACTGTATGCTTGCACCAATAGCTAGGATGTACCATGTAGACACACACATAGGCAGGGATGCAATGATTTGACTTTCCAGACAAGATTGGTTTAACACAAGGTTCAGGAAAATAGCAGAGAGCCTTTGCCAGAGATGCTTAATGTGTGGTATCGTGCTTAAAGTAATTAAAAAAACAGAGTTTATTGAGTCCTTTGTCAATGTCAGTTTCAAACCTTGGGGAACACAGGTGCTGATAATTATCCGGTTTTGTGATGCTGAACACGGGCGGGAACACTCATAAGAATGCTTTTGTATTTATAAATCTTACTTGCACATAAACGGGTGACAAGTGTTTTTTCCATCAGGAAAGTTAAGGATGGAATAGTGTACATTAAAAGATCGGGATGATCAACAGACCATGGTGAGCATATAGCTGTTTATATTTGCACTTGTGTTTGAAGTAAAATCTGAAAGTTTGATTTAGCAGACAGAAAGAGAAGACTGATTAGCTAATGAAATGCTGCATTTTACCTATGAGATGAAGGAGAGGAAGCAAATGGGGGATGTATTATGTAGGTGACTCTAACGCTCGGGTTGATTTATTGTGCACATGGTTTGGAAAATATGACAAACACACCATTGAGGTTTTTTAACTGATGAGTCTTGTTGTTGTTTTTAAAGTAAAGAAACTGTTGCATTGAACTAATGTAGAGGGCTAAAACCTATATTTGCATTTACAGACGCCTCTGAAGAAGGGAATGCACTTCCCGAAATGCATTAGGCTGTTACAATAAACTTCGTGGTTGGAGAAACCTGCTTTGGACTCCTGTTCTTTTGTGAAAAACCAGAGTCAAGATGAAGATTGAATAAAATGAATTAAGCAAAAGTTAAGAGTGGATTAAACTAAACAGTTAAACAAAGAAGAATAAATGAGAGTAAAGAATGAAACTGATTCATTGGATTCAAACCAAGTCAGGGCTGTGCAGCCTGGTGGAATCAGTAAAAGGGTTCCTTCGTGGATTTGAAAATCAAATTGTGCCACAAATCAACGAGAATAAAAGAGCATCTGAACAAAATAAAAGCACAGTGCCAGCTAAAAGACTCAGAAAAGGTGATACAGGGCCTAGTTTGATCAAAAGACTGAAATATTGCCTTAAAACAGTAGATGAAGAACCAGACCGAGTAGATGAAATAACAAGCCAGTCTGAACCGTCAACAGAAAAGACAAAAAGGAATACAGCACTAAACCACGTCCAGATATACAAGAAGAACCTTTAAAGAATCCAGAACATGAGCTGTTAGTAGATGGCTAGTGTATGCGTCATGAGGAAGGAGGTTTGAGTGCTGCAAATGCTGTGTGTACATTGGCTGGAATAGTCGAAGCATCTAATTTACCAGGAGTCAAGTCTGCACAAATAGCCGAATTGGTTGCTTTAATAAAAGCTTGCAAAATTTGGAAAAATTGGAGAGTGACTATTTACACTGATAGTCAGTATGGTTACGGGGTTGTGCATGACTTTGACCGCAGAGGGATTTCACAACTTCTTCAGGAACCCCTATTAAAAATGGACATTTTGTAAAAGAATTATTTGAACCAATTCAATTTCCAAATGAAGTGGCTGTGGTAGTCAAGTCAAGTCAAGTCAAAGGATTTGTATAGCGCGCTACATACCCGGAGGATCTCAAGGCGCTTGAAGAAGGGGGGGATTACTTGTCAAATATCCAAGTTTTAAGTTGCTTTCTGAATGCAAGGTGGTTCTGAGTGAGACGAAGGTGAGTGGGGAGTGAGTTCCAGGTTTTAGCTGCGAGGTAGGAGAAGGATCTACCTCCCATGGTGGTTTTATTGATGCGAGGTACGGTAGCAAGGGCTTGGTTGGAAGATCGTAACTGGCGAGAGGGGGTGTAGAAGGAAAGTCGTGTGTTGAGGCATTCGGGTCCAAGATCGTAAAGTGCTTTGTGTGCGTGGGTTAGGAGGCGGAAAGTAATCCTCTTCTTGACGGGGAGCCAGTGGAGGTTTTTCAGGTGACTAGAGATGTGGTCTTTACGCGGGATGTCTAGTATGAGTCTGGCTGATGCGTTCTGGATGCGTTGGAGTTTTTTCTGGAGTTTTGCGGTGATACCGGCGTATAGGGTGTTTCCGTAGTCCAGGCGGCTTGTAACCAGTGCATGGGTGACTGTTTTTCTGGTTTCGGTGGGGATCCAGCGAAATGTTTTTTGAGCATGCGAAGAATGTTGAAGCATGATGATGAAACGGCGTTGACTTGTCTGTTCATAGAGAGTGAGGAGTCCAGGATGACGCCCAGGTTCCGTGCGTGGTCCGTTGGGATGGGTGCTTTTCCAAGGGCCTCTGGCCACCAAGAGTCATCCCAAGTGGAGGGGGAGGTACCTAAGATAAGGACTTCTGTTTTGTCTGAGTTCAATTTCAGACGGCTGTTCTTCATCCACTCGGCTACTTCTTTCATTCCTTCATGTAGGTTGGTTTTGGCGCCGTTAGGGTCTTTGGTGAGTGATAGGATCAGTTGAGTGTCATCCGCGTAGGAGATGATGTTGAGGTTGTGTTGGCGTGCGATGGCCGCGAGGGGGCTCATGCAAATGTTGAAGAGGGTGGGACTGAGTGAGGACCCTTGGGGTACGCCGCAGAGGACTTCAGAGGCCTCGGAGTTGAATGGTGGGAGGCGGACTCTCTGGGTTCTTCCGGTGAGGAACGAGGTGATCCATTCCAGTGCTTTTCCTTGGATTCCGATGTTTTTGAGGCGCTGTAGAAGGGTGCTATGGCAGACTGTGTCGAAGGCTGCGGAGAGGTCGAGGAGGATGAGGGCGACTGTGTCTCCATTGTCCAGTAGAGTTCGAATGTCGTCTGTTGCTGCGATGAGGGCGGTCTCCGTGCTGTGTTTGGCTTGGAAGCCGGACTGTGAGGAGTCGAGGGATTTGTTGCTTTCGAGGAAGGCGGCGAGCTGGTTGTTGACGGCTTTCTCGATGACTTCGGCCGGGAATGGAAGGAGCGAGATGGGGCGGTAGTTCTTGAGTTCAGTGGGGTCCGCTGTGGGTTTTTTCAGAAGGGCGCTAAGTTCTGCGTGTTTCCAGCTTTCTGGGAAGGTGGCGGAGCTGAGTGAGCAGTTGATGACGTCTCGGCTTCTCACCAATCTGGAAACGACAAAGTGACAGCTGGTAACCGTTATGCTGACCAAGTTGCCCAGCACTGTGCTAAATACATAATAGCAGTGAATAAGAAAATTGATGGATGTGGAATCAGCTGCCAGCCTATGCTGCTTGGGGGTGTGAGAACATGGGAGGAAGTAAGAGATTTACAAAATGAAGCAGAGCCAAAAGAGAAAGTAAAATGGGAGAAAATATGTTGGCATAGAAGAAGTGAAGATGACGTAATAATTTATTTAGATGGGCGACCAGTTTGACCTGGCTGTATGCTTGCACCAATAGCTAGGATGTACCATGTAGACACACACATAGGCAGGGATGCAATGATTTGACTTTCCAGACAAGATTGGTTTAACACAAGGTTCAGGAACATAGCAGAGAGCCTTTGCCAGAGATGCTTAATGTAGCAGAGAGCCTTTGCCAAAGATGCTTAATTTGTCAACAAGTAAATCCAGGCAGGAAAACTGTAGTCTGTCCAGGAAAGATTGGGAAAGCAGAGGGTCCATTCATAAGACTCCAGATTGATTTCATAAAGTTGCCCGCTTGTTGAGGATTAAAATATGTCCTTGTCATTTTTTCTTTATTTTCCAAGTGGGTGGAGGCGTACCCTACCAGGAGAAATGATAGTAGCAAAACTACTGTTGAGAGAACTCTTTACTAGGTTTGGATTTCCAGTGACGATTGAAACAGACAGAGGGTCTCATTTTAATAATAAAATAATTCGCTTAATTTGTGAAGCATTCAAAATTGAGCAAAAGCTGCACTGTGCATACCACCCAGAGGCTTCTGGAGTGGTAGAACAATTAAATGGCACAATAAAATCAAGACTAGAAAAAGTGTGTGAATCCACCCCATTGGAATGGCCAGAGGCTTTACCTCTTGTCCTGATGGGACTTAAAAGCATACCAAACAAAACAGGTGATGGACAGAATGTGGATCAATGTCACACATTCACCCCAGTCCAAAGATCTGGGCACAAATCCATCGTTTTTTTGCACTCCACACCACCCTGGGTTAGACAATGGCGATATGCAAATCAGCTCTGACCCTGTGGCCCATGGGAACAGTCCAGTCTGAACTACAAAAGCCATGTCCTTCCCAGAACGAAATCAAGCATCCGAGGACCGGACCGGTTTCGAGGTAACACCTCTCATCAGCCCGGCTAGCTTGACTCCAGTGGTGTGGAGTGCCTGGGACCCACGTCTGAGCATCCCCTGCGCACTTATGGCGGCAATTGCAAGCAAAGCAGGTGATGGACAGAATGTGGATCAATGTTACACATTCACCCCAGTCCAAAGATCTGGGCACAAATCCATCGTTTTTTTGCACTCCACACCACCCTGGGTTAGACAATGGCGATATGCAAATCAGCTCTGACCCTGTGCCCCATGGGAACAGTCCAGTCCGAACTACAAAAGCCATGTCCTTCCCAGAACGGAATCAAGCATCCGAGGAACGGACCGGTTTCGAGGTAACACCTCTCATCAGCCCGGCTAGCTTGACTCCAGTGGTGTGGAGTGCCTGGGACCCACGTCTGAGCATCCCCAGCGCACTTATGGCGGCAATTGCAAACAAAACAGGTGATGGACAGAATGTGGATCAATGTCACACATTCACCCCAGTCCAAAGATCTGGGCACAAATCCATCGTTTTTTTGCACTCCACACCACCCTGGGTTAGACAATGGAGATATGCAAATCAGCTCTGACCCTGTGCCCCATGGGAACAGTCCAGTCCGAACTACAAAAGCCATGTCCTTCCCAGAACGGAATCAAGCATCCGAGGACCGGACCGGTTTCGAGGTAACACCTCTCATCAGCCCGGCTAGCTTGACTCCAGTGGTGTGGAGTGCCTGGAACCCACGTCTGAGCATCCCCAGCGCACTCATGGCGGCAATTGCAAACAAAACAGGTGATGGACAGAATGTGGATCAATGTCACACATTCACCCCAGTCCAAAGATCTGGGCACAAATCCATCTTTTTTTGCACTCCACACCACCCTGGGTTAGACAATGGCGATATGCAAATCAGCTCTGACCCTGTGCCCCATGGGAACAGTCCAGTCCGAACTACAAAAGCCATGTCCTTCCCAGAACGGAATCAAGCATCCGAGGACCGGACCGGTTTCGAGGTAACACCTCTCATCAGCCCGGCTAGCTTGACTCCAGTGGTGTGGAGTGCCTGGGACCCACGTCTGAGCATCCCCAGCGCACTTATGGCGGCAATTGCAAACAAAACAGGTGATGGACAGAATGTGGATCAATGTCACACATTCACCCCAGTCCAAAGATCTGGGCACAAATCCATCGTTTTTTTGCACTCCACACCACCCTGGGTTAGACAATGGCGATATGCAAATCAGCTCTGACCCTGTGCCCCATGGGAACAGTCCAGTCCGAACTACAAAAGCCATGTCCTTCCCAGAACGGAATCAAGCATCCGAGGACCGGACCGGTTTCGAGGTAACACCTCTCATCAGCCCGGCTATCTTGACTCCAGTGGTGTGGAGTGCCTGGGACCCACGTCTGAGCATCCCCAGCGCACTTATGGCGGCAATTGCAAACAAAACAGGTGATGGACAGAATGTGGATCAATGTCACACATTCACCCCAGTCCAAAGATCTGGGCACAAATCCATAGTTTTTTTGCTCTCCACACCACCCTGGGTTAGACAATGGCGATATGCAAATCAGCTCTGACCCTGTGCCCCCATGGGAACAGTCCAGTCCGAACCTGCTTTGGACTCCTGTGCTTTTGTGAAAAACCAGAGTCAAGATGAAGATTGAATAAAATGAATTAAGCAAAAGTTAAGAGTGGATTAAACTAAACAGTTAAACAAAGAAGAATAAATGAGAGTAAAGAATGAAACTGATTCATTGGATTCAAACCAAGTCAGGGCTGTGCAGCCTGGTGGAATCAGTAAAAGGGTTCCTTCGTGGATTTGTAAATATTGCAGCGCAATGAGACGAAGCGCGAAGCAGGTATTGCACGCCGTCAAGATTTACATGGTGAAAGGAATGGTTTAAAATGAGGATTAAAACAAAGATTACGAGGTGTGCATCTCTACCTATGAATTTCATTAGCATGACTTTTTTCGTCTCTCACGAGATTGCACCCAGGATAACATTAAGAGTACAGGCATAGCAAGCAAGGAAATGCTTAAAGCAAGGACACGGATGGCAAAAGGCACAGGAGATGGGTTTCTTGCCATGTTTGATTATCAGGCAACAAGGAGCGCTTTAAAACACAGTCACGAAGAGTCAGTAAAACAATTAACTGTTTGTGAAAAATTGACTCAGAGAAGTTAATGGGAATGAGCGCCATAAACGCGAGTATTCATATGAAAATGTATATGGAGGAGGTTGGAACATATTGCATTCTGGGAGGTGTAGTGGTATCGTGCTTAAAGTAATTAAAAAAACAGAGTTTATTGAGTCCTTTGTCAATGTCATTTTCAAACCTTGGGTAAGACAGGTGCTGATAATTATCCGGTTTTGTGATGCTGAACACGGGCGGGAACACTCATAAGAATGCTTTTGTATTTATAAATCTTACTTGCACATAAACGGGTGACAAGTGTTTTTTCCATCAGGAAAGTTAAGGATGGAATAGTGTACATTAAAAGATTGGGATGATCAACAGACCATGGTGAGCATATAGCTGTTTATATTTGCACTTGTGTTTGAAGTAAAATCTGAAAGTTTGATTTAGCAGACAGGAAGAGAAGACTGATTAGCTAATGAAATGCTGCATTTTACCTATGAGATGAAGGAGAGGAAGCAAATGGGGGATGTATTATGTAGGTGACTCTAACGCTCGGGTTGATTTATTGTGCACATGGTTTGGAAAATATGACAAACACACCATTGAGGTTTTTTAACTGATGAGTCTTGTTGTTGTTTTTAAAGTAAAGAAACTGTTGCATAGAACTAATGTAGAGGGCTAAAACCTATATTTGCATTTACAGACGCCTCTGAAGAAGGGAATGCACTTCCCGAAATGCATTAGGCTGTTACAATAAACGTCGTGGTTGGAGAAACCTGCTTTGGACTCCTGTGCTTTTGTGAAAAACCAGAGTCAAGATGAAGATTGAATAAAATGAATTAAGCAAAAGTTAAGAGTGGATTAAACTAAACAGTTAAACAAAGAAGAATAAATGAGAGTAAAGAATGAAACTGATTCATTGGATTCAAACCAAGTCAGGGCTGTGCAGCCTGGTGGAATCAGTAAAAGGGTTCCTTCGTGGATTTGAAAATCAAATTGTGCCACAAATCAACAAGAATAAAAGAGCATCTGAACAAAATAAAAGCACAGTGCCAGCTAAAAGACTCAGAAAAGGTGATACAGGGCCTAGTTTGATCAAAAGACTGAAATATTGCCTTAAAACAGTAGGTGAAGAACCAGACCGAGTAGATGAAATAACAAGCCAGTCTGAACCATCAACAGAAAAGACAAAAAGGAGAAGTCTACGTTTGAAAAGACTGAACAACAAATTCAAGGGTCCCAAATGATTCTCTGAGATTTCGAGAACCTTGAAATAAGTGGAGACAGTGATGAAGAATTAATTCCTGATCAAATTGACCAACTTTAAATTTTTTAACATTCACAATATATATTTGTGAAAAGTTTCAAAGAGGGGATTCAATCTCCTTAGTCAGAAATGGCTGATAATAGAGCTGCTAGAAATTCGAAAGGATAATGTATAAAGACATGTTGTAGGATATGCATATGTAGTATATTGATAGTGCTCATAGCATGGTTAGGACTGACAATAGCCATACCTTATCTAATGACTGCAAGTAAACAGAATAATACGAGTACACATGGAAGAGTAGCAAACCTTAAGCAAGACAGAGTAGACTTAGAAACACCAGATGAACCAGATTTATACCACAGAATGAGTAGAAATGAAACAGATTTAAATGTTTTCGCTAATTTGTTAGTGCATTATGTACAAACAATGGAAATTAGTGATTGTTATGTTTGTATGAAATTACAGACATCAGTAGCAGAAGGAGTGACATATCATCATTTACCACTAACATATGGTATTTCATGTAGCATTTTAGCTAGTTTATTTTATAGAGCTGGGAATGTACAATATTATTATTCTAACCTAGATTTTTTCTGAATTAATAGATATAGCTGAAGCACATAAAGACCCAAATGGGCTGAGAAGGAGGATTTTTTTGCAACTGCCAAGACTCATGCTGCTATGTCCCTGGATCTTGAAAGGAAAGGGAAAATCTGTCTCCATAGGTTAAAAACAGAGTATAACACCATATTCATTGGTTCCAGTGAAGGTGAACACAACTTTCTGATAATTGGGGGTTGGGGACTAAAAGGGGGGAACTGATTCAGTATTTCCTGGAGTTTATTATGTTTGTGTGAACAAAGCTAACTTTAAGCTGCCTGATCATTGGTATGGGAGTTGCTATTTCGGAATAGTATTCCCATAGGTATATCATGTAAAAAGAATCACTGGAAGCAATGAAGAAAATAATGGACTAACACGACAGATTAGAGCTAGTTTTTTTGAAATTGTAGCAGATAAATTTAGAGCATTGATACCTTCAGTGGGAGTAATTCTGAATACACAAAGAATCTGTAAATTATCTACAGTAGTTGATCGCTGATCGACTGACACTGCTGGAGAATTTTTATTGATCAATAACGAATTAGTTGGGGTAAGATCTATGGTTTTGCAAAATCGACTTCTTCTTGGCATATTATTGGCAAAAGAGGGTGGAGTCTGTAGAATGTTGAAAGTGCAATGTTGTTGCACTTACATTCCTGACAAAACTCTTGAATTTGGGAGATATGTCAGGAATATTACAAATTTGGAAGAAGAATTGAAACCACTAGAGGTTGATAGTGCATGGAAGAGACTAACAGATGGTCCCTCCAATGTAGGTAGTTGGTTTTCTAATGTCGGAAGAAGCATTGTTGGACGAATACTGTTGCCAATAATTGGAATAGCCCTATTAGTATTGATGATAATGATTTGGTGTAAATGCTGCAGAAATAGAAAATGTTATGCAGTGAATGAAAAAGGAAAGAAAAGAAAATATGATGAGATTCAACTTGAAGAATTGAAGGGGGATATTTACAAAAGGATGAAAGGTTACCAAAAGAAAACGGAAAGAGGAAACTCTAAAGAAATAGAAGAAATTGAATTGGGTAACTGCTAAAAGTCTGCATCTGGTTCTAGAAAATTAGTGATGACAGAGAATGCCATCAAAGAGGGGATTGATGGAACAAGGTTTCATATGTAAAGAAACTTGCTCAGACTCAGTCCTCTTGAAATAACATGTAACAAATTAACTAACATGTTTTGTAGATACTAATAATTGCACCACACAACATTTATTTTATGTTGGGGAAGCTTTCATATGTGCTTTTCTAACCAGTAATCCTAGTGTCCTAAAATGGCTGCAGAAAACGTGGCATCTTTTCTGCGCATACGTCTACTGCATCTACGTAGTATGACGTACTTTGCTTTTGGTGAGAAAACTTTGCAGCTGCGCAGTAGTGCCAGAAATGGCCACTTTGAATCTCTCATGCTAATGCATATGCTTCTGCTTGAACTAAAATATTTGTGTTTTGCTTAACTACTAATGAAATAGATAAAATAAATAATTGGGAATAGAGTAGAAATAAGTGGTACACAGTGTATTCATTTATTTTTGGATTATAACGTGTCTCTATTTCACTTTATTGATAGCTCATATTTGGGCCTGATGAATAACTTTATTCTCCATCTTGGATCTGCGGTGCATGCACACTGGAACCTTACAAGCCTTGAAATCACTGACATTGAACCCTCGCCAAGTCCGGTCTTAGTAGAGATATGCCTGGGAATCTATCCTTCCGACCCGGAACATTGAAGAAAATAATTACATTGTTTTACATTGTATATGAAATAAAATGAAATAATGCTGGTTAGAATAAAAAGCATGGGAAATAATAGTTTTAAGTTCCCTCCCATAATTTTAAGTCAATGAAAATTAGATCATACTGGTAGGAAGTGATGACCTCTCCCCGTCTTTCTGACCAATCAAATTAAGGGAATACACAAATTTGCAACATTGGAGGGTGGTACATACCCTGGAAATTGGTATAACTAGGGTAGGCTCAGTTAGTTAGATTGTTCACCTTGTCACAGAACTATCACTGACCCAAAGTATGCTGAAGGAGAGTCGAGAGCAGAGTGCTGGTCGAGCACTTTGACAGAAGAATCAGGAGTTTGCTGAGGGAGAAGAATCGATGTACCCAGTCGGGGTCTGAGAGCAGCTGTAGAGAGGGGTGTAACGCTGGTGTTGCACTTTTTGGACTTTACCTTCCTGTCCTGTACCTGTCCTGTCCTGTTGGCTCCTGAGTAGTCTGGAGCTCTTTGCTTTTCCAGACCTTGGCCAGGGGTTGGTCCTCGCACCATTCTAGTTAAATATACATTCCGTGTGGAATGTCTTTGTGCTGTTTTCCTTTTTCACACTTCCCAGGTTCCAATGTCTAAAATCCTAATTAGGGGGTCCATTAGGATGGCGGACGGATCGCCACCGCCATGCAGGCGGTGGCGATCCGTCCGCCATCCCTGCCCGTCTGCCACCTTTCTTCCCCCCACCATATTACGATGGCGGGGGACCGTGGCAGAGGGGAAGACCGTCCGCCTTATATGGTGGCGGTGTCTATCAGACACCGCCAGCCATATTAGGATGGCCGGTGAGGAATGCCTTTCCTTGGCGGCAATGCCGCCACGGAAAGGCATACAGTCTTTGCTTTTGGGGCCCGTTGCGGGCCCTCAGGGTGAAGAGGGGTGTGGGGGGTGCATATGGGGGTACCTATGGTACCCCCCAGCATTTCAATGTACACCATGACAGGCACCGCGCGGTGCCTGTCATGTTGTGCATTAAAATGTACAACGTGCATTTTTTGCATTGCGGCGGCCGGTGCTTCAAGCACCGTCCTCCGCAATGTAAAAAATGCGGGATGCACCCACCACTGTGGCGGATGCACCTAATTGGGGGCACGGTTCCTCCGCCCTTGTGGCAGAAGCGTACCGGCCCCCGATAGAATGGCGGACGGACTTTGTCCACCCGTCATCCTAATGGACCTCTAAGTCTCCAAAGATTTTTGATTTGATCTTTATGCTTATTCTGGAGAAACTGTTTAATTGTCTACACTGGTACTTGACTCACAAAATATAGCAAAAATAAAATGTTTAAAACAGCCCCGAGTCTGTGGTTATGTATGAAAAATAAATTGTCATACTACCTATTATTCTAACTGCCAGATCTATGTTCCTCAGTGATATAGAAAATAAGTGACAAGGAATTGGTAAGTTATGGTGTTCAGATATACTTTATAAAAACTTCTGATAAAAAAAGGGAGAAAAAGAGATTACTGGTTTAGAGTGTGTGTGTTAAATGGACTCAGGTGAGTATTGTTTGTTTTAGAAATATCCTGAGCTGATAATCTCGCGCCATCACTAGTTAGTAAGGAACTCAATTTATTGCTCTGAAGATGGCTTACCAGAGCCTCATAGGTTGATAGAGCCATTAATGTGTGTTTCCATTCTGTCTACAGTTACTACTGATTTACCACCTTTATACAAAGAATTTGAAGATATCTTTGACAATTTTAGTGAGTTACCTCCTCGCCATAGTTTTTGATTTTAGGATAGAGTTGCCTCCTGGTGCGCAATAGATATCCTTACATAGCAAGAGGTTTACCATTTGAAAACAATGTCAAGAGGAGCTCTTGGCAAGTGGCTCATTTGACATGCTAAATTACTGGTATCTTCAGCACTCTTCTTCATTCCCAAGAAATATGGTGAATTGAAAATATATATAGATAACCACACCCTGAGCAAGGTGACCATCAAAAATCCATATCCTTTACCTATAATCCCTGTACTTCTGGAGCAAATTAAGCACACACCGATTTGCAACAAATTGGATTTGCACTGGGTATATTTTTTTGTAAAAAGTCCAGAAGAAGGGCGAGTGGAAGACCACATTTCATATGAACTTTGGTCTCTACAAATACCAAGTTATGACATTTGGATTATGTATTGTCCCAACCTCAGTCCAATTTTTTATAAATGAGGTACTACAGGACATGACCTTTTGGATATCTATGCATGGGTATCTAGATCTGACATTCTCATCTACTCCCAGCCTGAAGAGGAGCACATGCAAGGTATTAAATGCATCCTATAAGGATTATATGAGATTTATGCAAAGTTTGAAAAACCCATATATCATGCAACCATTGTGGATGTTCTAGGGTATACTATTACCCCAACAGGAATTCATATGGGCAGCAAGAAAGAGGATGAAATTGTGAACTGACCCATCCCCACCTGTACAAAAGATGTGCAAAACATTCTTGTTCGTCAACTTTTACTAAAGGTTTATCTATCAAGTTTCCAACAGTGTGGCTCCCATTAATAAGACAAGGTGTGACCTTTAAATAGGATAAGGAAGTAGCGAAACCCATTCAGAAGGTAAAGATGAGTTTTAAAATAGCCTTGGTGCAGGGACACCCAGGTCGATTTCAGCCTTTCACAGTCTAAGGTGGTCTTTATGATGGCAGGCGGATCACCACCGCCCGGGCGGATCTATTACAACATGATTTACACACTGCCACATTAGCATTACGGGGGGGGAAAAGCGGTGGACGGAAAGTTTGTTCGCCTCTTTTCCGCCGGTCGGCAATCGTTACGTTTTCCGGCCGGGCAGACCTGTGGCATAACATGGTTGCGGTGCCTGCAGGCACTGCCAACCATATTATGTTGACGAGTAGGCAAGGCCTTTCCATGGCGGCAATACCGCCATGGAAATGCTGGTGGGAATTGCTTTGGGGGCCTGTTGCGGGACCCTAGGAGGTGGGGGCCGCACTTGCAATGCACAAGGTGGTAGGCACTGTGTGGTGCCTGTCACGTTGTGCATGGCAATGCACAGCATGCCTCATTGGCATTGGGGCGAGTGCTGCTTACAGCAGCACCCACCGCAATGTTAATGATGCGGAATACGACCACTAGGGTGGTGGTCGCATCCTAATTGGTGGTGCGGGACCACCGCACAGCTGGCAGCCGGTCCCAGCGCCACTAGGGTGGCGGGCGGACTTTAGTCCGTCTGCCATCCAATAAGCCCCTAAGTTATGATTGATTGTCTCAAAGAGATATTACAAATATAATGTACTTTTACTTATTTTTTGTAGTTAAGTAAACTTTCTTTACTTTGCTCTATACTTTATCATCAGGAGACTCTATTATCAAGATGGAGATCTCCCTCAGGTAAAGTATCATGAAAACTTTATACGTTTATTAAGATTTACAATAAATCAGTAAAAAAATGTTATACTAAATATTAATGCAAATTAATAATAAATCTGTAGCTTAAAGGTTGGAAACATGCTACTATCCTATCAACCTAATTTTGAATTAGATCTTTAAATTAAAAAATAAATTACTACATACCATAAAAATGTCCTTTTTTTATTATGTATCAAAGTCAGTTATGTAAAGCATGAATTAAAAATAACGTAATTATATATAGTTTTTTGAATTCAAGTCATTTTTATTGAGAGAAAAATGCAAATAAAATAAACACATATATGTATGAACACAAATAGATGGATACAAATTAATAAAATAAAAAGGAGAGAATGAAAACAATAGATACAATAGAAATGGGTCCGACCTAAATAATACATACGAATAAGTTGTTGTTGCGTACATAGTGGAACACTCAAGTACTTAATGATTACAACAGCATCCACATAATAATCGTTTACAGTGAGCATATCAGTAGACAAGAATAGCTTTTGCAACTGGCCAAGTGATCAATCATTGTGGTTACATTTGATATAGGAATAATTATTACAAGAGGTCAAGCAATCAATTAGGCAAACAAGTAAAGTGGATACAATCAATAAATTGAAGTTTCATTAAAAATACATATGCTGTTGTGATAGAAAAGGGCTCACGGGGGAACAAATGAGAATGAAGGAGGGTCTAGGGACTTCCAGAGTTTCTTGTCGGATCTACACCAAGGGGAGTTGTGGAGGACCAGGTTATCCGACCCTCTTAGGAAGGACAGCCACTCTTGCCAAATTCTAAAGGACACATCTTTAGCATTTTTCCATTTGCATAGTATGACTTTGCAAGCTAAGGTGAGCAAGAGGTCCAACAGCTGCCGGTCATTATCGTTGACTAGTGTTGTGTCTAGGGCTCCCAATACGATATATGAAAATTCTCTGGGAGCATTGATGTGGAATACGTGTTTTATGCTATTATAAATTTTATCACAGAACACCTGTAAAGAGGGGCAGGTGAAGAGCATGTGGGCGAGATCACCGACAGCGGCGTTACAGATACAGCATGTCAGATTATCTTTTAATCGTAGTTTGAAGAGTTTTTCAGGAGTCCAATATGACCTGTTAAGAATCATAAACTTGGTTTGGGACAAGATAGGAGATATTTTATTCATGATGGCAGAGCTGTATATTTTATCCCATTCAAACGTGAGATTTGTAGAATTGAGTTCTGATTCCCAGTGGATCTGGTTATGCTTGTGTGACTTTTTGGAATTGGGCAGAAGTAGCTTATATATCTTCGATACAATATGGCCTGCCTTCAAGATTTGTGAAAGTTGAGAGGTGAGCCATGGGTCTAAAGGTTTAATGGGGCGTGTTGAAAATAGGGCTTTTAATTTCAAGAAATCGTAAAAATCCATGGGAGTCAGATTATGTTGGCTTTGAAGCGTTGAGAAAGGTAATGGGTTAGTGCTTCCTGCTCGAGTTTCCGACAGCTAAATGCAGACATTCCACCTATGTTCTGTACATTCCCCAGGTTAAAATGCTTCTACACTTCAGTAACTGACCATCTGATCGACCTGCCTGGCCTTAATAATTTACATACCGAATAGATCTGCTCTTTAGGACTGTTTAAGCTCTCTGAAAATGCAAAGCATTGCTTGCTTCCTAGATCTAGCCCTGCTATTAGTCATGTGCTATATACCTCATCAATATAAACAGATCTTGAACTATCTTCTTTGCTGTGAGAGGCCCTTCCTGTTCCTCGACCCAGTTCCAAAGAGCAGCAGCTGTGAAGAAGATAAAACAAACAAAATAATTTGCCTTCGTGTTTGCTTGTATGCAAAAAGATAGCTAATTAAGAACGATTAAAAAAGACTTGTGCTTCAACAGAGAGTTGTCATAAGACTTGTGCCTTAAACAAATGTGAGTCAAGTCTTTGAATAAAAACATGAAAAAGAAAAAAGGAAAGAAAGTCGGTAAATGTTATGAGAACAGCAGTGCCACATAATATTATTGTGTACCAAAAAGATTAGAATCTTTATGTAGATTACCTCCTGATTCTTGATGCAGGTTGGTGAGTAGTACTTGAAAAGAATCACTGAGGCTGAAATATCTCTGCTGATAGAGAGTGGTGTAAAATTGAGTCATCAAACTATCCCCACTCCCACATAAACCAATCTGCAACCCCTTGAAATGCTATTCAATGTCCAGCACCAAATGGGATCGGCACTTAAAAAAATCAGTTTAACTGGCTTTGACACCTCTTTCCTAAACTCCAGAGGATCAATGAGTTTAGCATCAGTTAGGTGCTGGCTGAAGATTGTAAGGCCCATTATAATTATTTACTTTTCTACCCTTCACCCAACCTTCCATTAACTTAAATGATACATCCACACCATGTTTTTCCAAGACTGCTGTGACTAGTGCTAGTTTTCATGTTTAAGACTAAATTTGTGATGGAGGGCTTACACTGTGGGTTATACTGAACCTTCTCAGACTCCTTCAGGTTCAATAGGGTCCCCCTCCCCTATATTATGCATGTCTATAGAAGCCTCCCCAAGCCTTCTTATTTACTGTACACATTTGCACAGCAATCTCATAAATGCCAACTGCTTATCTATGTCATACCAAACTTCAGAGCTAGCTACAAGATCTTTAGGAATATTAAACTGTGGGTGCTCCTCCTGGATACCTTACTGCAGTTGCCAACATCCTCACTGTACTCTGATGCCCTCCTAGACCTCAAGTCCATGTTGCACTGGCTCATCTCATTGACCAGCATGACCTTTCACTGCTCCAAGGCTGACTTTTTTCATCAAGTACATGGGCTGCTGAGGTATGTCTTTTCTAAACAGCCAGTATTAATGCTGCCTTCTTCTCCTCAGCTGCCAGTTTCAATTCTTCAAGAGCAAAGGTTCCCCTTTTCACATCAGCAGCCAAGACAGCCACAACCCGTTTCTCCTAATGGACCCAATCTGTCTTTTCTCCTCAGCAGCCAGGGCAGCAGCTATCTTTCCTCCTTTCTGTCAACAAGGTAATGATTCTGCTATTAATTAGTCTTCTTTTGAGCATGCATTTGCTGAATCTGCATATCTATAGGTTTATTAATAACAAGATCACGCTTTTGGCATTTTTTTTTTACTGAGTAGTAATCTTATTATATATCAACACTCATGAATAAGAAGTACTACAAGCACATAAATCATTTCACCAAATAGAAAAGACAATCAACAGACCAATGACTTCATTTGGTGTAAGAACAACTTCTCATCACTGATGCTCATGATGTGTGCGAAGCTATATCATGAGACAAATATTTTACTGAAAAAGGGGACAATTTAAACTTACTATAGTATCTTCTATATGTTATTTAGCATTATTCAGTACTTCACCAGCCCATTATTTTTGTTCTCAAAATGTTTCGTTTGCTCATTGGTTTTATGTCACCCATCAATGTTATGTTTACGCCATTGGTCAGGAACACTTCATCAGCCATTATGTATGTTAAATTGTGAAAAAAATGTCCAGTTCCCCTTAGATGGCGTGTTATCACGTTTTTAAACCAAATTACTTTAAGGGCTCTCCTCAGGACATGGTACTGGTGCTGTAAACTTTCATCTCAACATATAGGAAGCAGTGGACCAGTAATCACAGTTCATCTGTTGGCCAAAAAGTGAACGTGTGTTTGTTTACACATAATTGACACTCCATACTCCCTTTTTAAAGAAAGTCTTCTAATAGATGTGTGGGTTGACTGACATAAACTTGTCTTCACTGTGCTTTGATGCAGGTGCATGGCTTTAACGGTCTCCTTGGAGCTAATGCAAATGATTTAACTCATTGATGGGCCTGTTTGATTGAGAAAAGGGGTCACTCAAATAGTGGATTGATCGCATCAGACATTAACCCACTGGCTTAATGCAGGATTTCTGCATATCTAATTCAACAGAAGCTGTTCAAAGGAAAGATACATTTTGGGGGATGTTGTGGTTACAATACATCAAGGATATTTAGAGACTACTCTATACAACAAACCAATGGATGAGAAACGTTTGCTATTATATACCAGTTTCTACCCAACAAGTTTGATGGACAATATCCCATATGAACACTTGGAAAACTTTAAAAATGCACAACATTTCAAAACAAAACTAATAATGAGAGGTTACCCAAAACTATTGGTGAAAAAATGCCTCCACATATGTCTGGTTCACTTGTCTGCTTTAAAAAAAAAAGAATAAAAGCACCTGAGACTGCTTAGTTCATCCACTTATAGATGCTAAACAGGAGACAAGTAGTCCTCTTCCACCTCCATAGAAGTTTGAGCCCATTTTGGAACATCACAGATGTTGTGAATGCTGGACATGTGAACAAACATTAGAAAGTTCAATAGTTATATACAGTGGCAAAACAGCAGCAGCTAAGACTTTAACTGTAAAACACAAAAAAATTGATCTATGTATTTCTTTTTCCATGTAATACATTTTTGCTGGAAAAACTAATCCGGAGGTAGGAAAAAGGATCGGACAACACAAATCTCAGACAAGATGCAAGGTAGCCCAAGAAACCTTAATAAAACATTTTATGACATGGAAACATGCAGAAAATGATTTCATATGGACTGAGATAGAAGTGGCAAGAATTGGAATAAGAGGAGGGGAAACCGAAAGGCTACTGCTTAAAAAGAATCAAATGCAATTTGGAAAATTGATACTGTGAAAAAATGACTAAATGATAAGGCGGAGTATCCATTTATGTGAAATGATGATAATTCTCACCTTTCCTGAGCATACAGTACCCACCTTTCATGGGCATATGATTTCATGCCCCAGCAGGCAATACACACATTCCAAAACTGCAATCTCCGTCAGATATGTTGATACCTATTTAAACTTTGTGAGATGAAATGAGTCCAAGAGATCCATATAAACATAATGAGTGTGCATTGATGACAAAATCCAGCATTCTTCAGCAGCTAAAGAAATTATGGGATTCGTTAACTCTCCCAGTCAAGGATGTGTAGTTCAGCTCAGGATATGTGATGAGTGTCAGAACTGGTTTTAAGTCAATGTTTGATTGTGCATTCTAGACTGTATTTTATAAAGTTACTTTTCTACTCAAATTAATAAAAATTCAGTTTCAATATTAAATGAGATATTGAAAAAAAATTGGAGAACTATTTTTATAGAATCTTTTCAGGAGAGATGTATAATTACATAGTTTAATTGAATCTAGTCCTGTCCTGCGGAAAATGTAGCTGAATCTGTACAGTTGAAATAACTTGTAGGCCTTTAGTCACTGTGAAGGCACTTATTGGAAGTGTATATTATGCCACTGCTTTATAGGCATCTAGCCCTGTTTTACATAGCACACTTTAGGATTAAATTATTAATACATAAAAATAGTTTTTCTTATATGTCACCTTTTCTTGATATGTGTCACTGAGTCTCTTTAAAGTGCAGCCCAGGCATGCACAGTGTTGCTCCTGAAAGACATATACCTTTGGAAATACATGTGGATGGTCCAAATACACACCACAGCTTATACACCTTTCATGCCACAGGTGCATTCTAGACTCTATGTACAATGGACTTATAGGTTAGTAAATAGGCCTAACAGGGAATTTAAATACACAGCTTCTAATTGAGAGGGAATCAATGTTGCTGGTAAATCATACTGAGTTCTAAAGTAAGCAAAATCAGATTGGAAGAAAATAGTTGTGGGGTAGCAAAAAATTATGTCATTCCTTACATGTCCTATTTTAAAATGCTCCAAATTTAAGAGCTTTGGATAATGTCCTCCCATCTTTAGACCCATGCATCCCCCACCGACCTTTCTTGCAGAAGGATCCGACTATATTATAAAGTGGCATCCAAGCTATACAATTTGAGGTTAGGAAGGGCCCACCTACCTCTCTACTTTGGTAGCGTAAGAAATGTAAAAAGTCTAGGTTTAGAGTAGGCCAAAAAAAAGCAAGAAATGTAATCCTCTACTGAATCTCAAATTACAATGGTATGGCCCGAAAAATTTAAGAATTCTGGGCAGAAAAAACATTTTTATTATGCTGCATCTGCCAACTAGAGATAGATGCAAACTATTTAATCTGTTTAAGCCTCTTTTTGCCTTCCCAACAAAGGGCTCAAGATCTTCCTTTACTATTTCATCTATGTTTAAGGATATGCTTACTCCTAGATGCACTGAGCTTTTCACAACATGATTATCTGATAGTAAGATCTTATCATTTAACACAATTAATGTCTTCTCTTTATTCAGTGATTATCCTGAGATATTCTCGAATCTAATGGCTTTCTGCTCGACCGCTTTAATCATACTGAGCTCTAAAGTAAGCAAAATCAGATTGGAAGAAAATAGTTGTGGGGTAGCAAAAATGATGTCATTCCTTACATGTCCTATTTTAAAATGCTCCAAATTTAAGAGCTTTGGATAATGTCCTCCCATCTTTAGTGATTTAACAAAAGCCACACAATGCAAACAACTATGGAATCTGGTAGAAATCTTCTATATCACTTCCTGTATCACATCCTTCCTGCAAATGCCAAATGATCAGCTTGATTGATTTTATGAAAGGTTACCACAGGATGACCAGGACCTAGATACAAGCTGCCCCACAAAGGATGTTGAGTCTTGAGGTGTTGGTGTCTGGCAGGAGCACCAACAAGCCTTGGCAAATGCAGCCCATGCAGGAAGTTAAGAACGTGCTGTATTAGGTCCAGCAAGGTCCAGGAGACTCACCACAAGCAGGGGAGTCAGGGCAGGCCTTGAGCAATCAGGGGAGCCCAAGGAAAATGAAGAGGACCCTCAAATGGACCCACAGGCCAAAGGCACAGGAGTTGTGAGAGGACCTCAAGCAGCTCCTTAAAAGAGGCAGGCAACGATGCACATGATGCGGTGTGCTGAAGATTCTAGTCACTGGAGGTGCTCGAGGTTGAGGCTACTTGGAGCCTGAAGATTTTCTTGGAAAGATGTCAACAAGTCTTTCCAACCTCAAAGGGGACGTGGTACCCAGGGGTTCAGTTATTGCAACCCCTACAAAAACTACTGACCTCAAACTTGGTAAGAGGGTAGAGCAGGCCTTGGGGCCAGAGAAAACTACCACCTGTGTTGTAGCGCCCATGGAGTTCTGAGGAGCTCTGGATCTGCAGACCAGTTGACTTAGTTGTGGTGCCTGCGAATGCAGGTGAGTGACGCCTTCACTCCAAGGGCGATTAATTCAGTTGTCCTTGATGCTTCGCAGGCCTTGGAAGGTTCCTGTATGATGCACAGGCACAGACAATGCAGCAGACTGGAAGGGAGACACAGTCAGGCCCAAACATAGTCCAGCGAAGTCCAGAGTCCCCAGACATTAGAAGTGCAGTGGTTTCACTTCTGAATCTTATCCCACGACAAATCTAAAGACCCACACCAAGGTAAGCCCTTAAGTACAAAAGACTTGAGAAGATTCGGGGGACCCTCCCAGGGGAAAGTCTGGACAGGGGCTGTTACTCCCTTGCCCTTTGTCCAGTTTTGTTCCAGAGCAGGAGCCAATGGCTCCCAGGACTGGTTTGAACCTGACTATGCACAAGGACACCAAATGTGCCCCTCATGCAGACTTTCAGGTGCTGGCAAGAGCATACACCCAGCCATAATACACTATATCCTGCCTGGGCGGTGGTCACACCTCCCTGCGACAGGATGCCTATTGTTCCACCTTCCTCTGCTCGAGCTTGGCTCAGCAGAAGGAGGGCAGAAATGTGTCTCTCATTGGCAGCAACCATTTTGTGCTGTCCGGGACTAGAAGGCTGTTACCGGGAACACTGAGAGCCTACCGGAGGTCTCCCCCAGTGCTTTAAATCATACCTCCCACACCTTTTACGGCGCAGGGGTATGATTCGAACATGTTGAATACCAAACATGATAGGATTAGTTGCAGCCATTTTTTAGATGTTCATTGCGTGATTATGCGATGCCCCTCTATATGCATAGTATATGGCTGCTTCACTGACAACCCAGGAGAGTGGACTCAGTAGGCTGCAGAGGTGTCCTGCTCATACAGGGGCACCCTCTCACTTAGAACCAAGCACCCTGCCCTCCGTGTTATAAAGGCTTGCTATAAGGGTGACTTATAGGTTTTAAGTGCAGTGACCCTTAGATATAGTAAACCTATATCTTTAGTAAGTGGTGCATGCACTAACCTACACAGGCTGCAATGGCAGGCCTGTAGTTTCATTTTGAATGGTCTCGAAGGGGTGGCATAATACATGTCTCAACCCATGTGAGACCTCTGGGGTACCTATGCCCTGGGTACATGGGTACCATATACTAGGGTCTGACAAGGGTACCCCAGTATCCAATCTGGGGTGTACCTAAGTACATAAGACAACAGTTTAAGGAGAAATCAGATAGACTGTGGTCCTGATTAACAGGATCCCAGTCAGACTAGTCAAAACACAGCTTAGCACCAGGAAAAAAGTGGGAGTAACCATGCAGAAGGATCTTACCTTCCTACAAAGCTGGTCCGCATCTGTATGAGATCTGAATGAGATTTTTTGTCACATTTGTTGCCTTTCTTAAACCTATATTTGAATTGGCTCATATGTGTGTGAAAGACAAAGTATTCACTCTGACCAGTATTCTGACTATCTAGAGCAGATGTCTTCAAACTGTGGGGCGCAACCTCCAGGGGAGCCGTGGAGTCCTGGGAAGGGGTTCGCACATTCCCCAGCTTCACTTGTGCTTGGATTCTAGAACATTTGCTTTGGTTTTGGAAAAAGACAGCCATCCTGGCACAGCTAATTTCCACTGTTTATAAAGCTTCAGCTGAGTCTAATGTGCTGTGAAAAGCTTTTGTGCCATGGTGCCTGCTCGCCTGAAAGAAATGCACATGTACCTCATTAGTTAATCTACAAGTGCAAAGGGTGTCTGGGACCAGGTGAATCACTCCAGGCTTTGTGATGACAAACAGGTTTTTTTCTTGAGTGGTAGTGCAAAGAGTTAACAACTGAAGTGTTTGTTTTAAATGGTACTTTACTCAGCAACCCTTAGTACCCTTAAGGAGGTGTTGAAGGAACAGTTATGTAAAAAATACATTGCAATACATACTCCCTGGTATTACTAAAATTCTGCAGCTCGCATAAAAAGAGGAAAATATCTTTCAAGATTGTTGTTGTGAGGGAATGTGCCCATTCCTGCACAAAAACAACCCTGCCTATGTTGGTGTGAGGGAGAAATTTGTGCGCCAATGCAAGGGGAACGGAGAGGAATGCACCATATTTCATAAATATGGTGCATTCCTGCCCTTTCACATTGGCGTAGGGCAGCACAGAAAGAAGACTTGCGACGCTGCCCTACACCAATTCCTCATAAATTAGGCCCTTTGTATTTAGCTACACCTTTGAAAACGCCCCCCCACGCTCACTGACCTTTGGTTTGCTAAACACTGTTTAATAATATTTCCCCACTGTAAAAATTATTTTGTGTGGGAATTGGAGGCGTTTATTGTTGTAGATGATGAGTATCAGGCTCTAGAACTTTTTGTCAGAAGGGGGTCCATATTCCTAAAAACCTTTGACAAGGGGCTTTCAGAATCAAAAAGTTTGAAGAACTCTGATCTAGAGGAATTAAGGAGGACTAACTGTTTATTGCACCCCCATTGTACATATTCCCACATTACTATCTGTGAATTCCAGATTTAGCTTTTTAAATGTGTAGTCAAAGTAACTCACTATCAGACCATGCCCCTATCTTGGGACTTACACTAAATGCAAATCAGAGAGCTGTAATGAACTTTGGTCACACAAGTGGCTGCATAACCTAGGTACCTGGAATTGTATCACCATGCCTTCTGCTTGACTGGCTAATTACAACATTGACTTTGTAAAAGAGGGGAGGGAGCCTCAGTTCAGTGTTTCATATGGAGGTTCTTTGTGAATTTGTCCAGATCATCTTGTACATCTTCCCTTTGCATCCAGATCATCTGGCATACCTGGGAGACTGTTTAAAGACTGCATTTTAATTACATATGGAAATACATCAGGAAAGCATGAGGTAACATGACATCTGGTCACTGGAGAAAACCTTTTCATCTTGACGCATCTCCAATAATAATACATTAAGCAATTCACAAAACATAAATGCCCTTTTTGTACTAAATATTTGTTATTGCAATTTCCATATTATATGCAAAACCACATCCTCCTCCACCTACCTATCCACTCCCACCCTATAAATTCATCATAGCAGTGAACTTAACATCAAGCAAGCCACTAAGGGAAATAATTATAAGACTGAAAAATTCATTGTAAGACAATAAACATTTCATAAAAAGTTGAGGAAGGCCAGTGCTGTCTAAAGTGATAAGTGCATAATTATCTCAATACATAGCTAATACAGCAGCTTCATTCTTTCCTATCTACCAGTGGCTTGTCCAAAGTCTACCCAATCAGTCAGAGGAGCCCACATTCTCAACACTTTTTCCCAGACCATAATCCTCTACTTGAGTATACCACTTTTTTCAGGTTATATACTGCCAACACCCAGGCTAACCATTGCTGAAATGCAGGTGGAATTGGGTTCAACCAGGCAGAGGCGAGGCATAGTTGGAAAATGGTCAATTAGATAAATATAAGGGATCTTTCCCTCACATTCCCCCCTAATGCTGGAGTTAAGGGTGGCTTTAATTCAAACATCAATTAATAAATCTCAATTTCTTCTCTTTCACAGCCAATAACACTGTGAAGGTAGCAAACATAAGCACAATGTCAGCAACAACTGGTACCTGGGGCACCGCAACCCTTTATCGTCCCCCCATTTCATAATCCTACTGGGTGTATAATATAGGTTAAAGCAAGTTTTATTATATTGCATTTGTAACCTTGATGACAATAGATTTGATTTTGCTAGTGAAAAAGAGTTGCCTGGGGTACGGCCAATTTCTCCTGCCACCTCGAAGAGTGTCTGTTCAAATCCTCTTTCATAAACACGTTGAAGAAACTGTAGATTACCCCAATAGGACATTCTTGTTTTCTAAAAGCCAGATCTAACAGGTTAACTCTATGAAAGCCTACTATTCCCCCTTCTGCCTCAGAAAATCTCTGTGACCAATGTCAAAATCATTTCTAAGTTCTTCAAATTATGCAATCCCAATGACAGAAAACAAATGCCCAAGTCTATTTAGCCCAACACTGTCCCAGCAAGAAATATATTGATCACAAAAGATATCAGGCAGATTCCTATTCTTTCAAATAGGCATGTCATAATTAAATCTACCAATCCCCATCACCCTACAAAACATAGATCAACCCTTAAAAACAACTTGGAGGGTCTTAAAGCGTGCTCTTTTAAAATAACTAAACTCGATCTTCTGCCAAAAGCATCCCCAAGCATCGATGCCGATTAACAGTTCATAGGGGGTGGGGATAAAGACCCATGCACCCCCCACCGACCTTTCTTGCAGAAGGATCCGACTATATTATAAAGTGGCGTCCAACCTATATAATTTGAGGTTAGGAAGGGCCCACCCACCTCTCTACCTTGGTAGCGTAAGAAATGTAAAAACTCTACTAGGTTTAGAGTAGGCCAAAATAAAGAAAAGAAATGTAATCCTCTACTGAATCTCAAATTACAATGGTATGGCCCGAAGAAATTAAAAAATCTTGGGCAGAAAAAACATTTTTATTATGTTGCATCTGCCAACTAGAGATAGATGCAAACTATTTAATCTGTTTAAGTCTCTTTTTGCCTTCCCAACAAAGGGCTCAAGATTTTATGGCACGACACGGAGGCCATATTATGCAAATCTCCTTTATTACCACAGCTCAGTAGCAACAATTGAAGAATACAGAACTTCAATGAACATTCTGAGAAAGAATAAAGTTCCTTAGAAACCATCTCTCATCCTTCTGTGTTGCTGCTGCTCAGAAAGATAAGTAGCTCTTTTATATACTCAGACTTAGTATGATATTTACTCCTTATAGGTTTACGTAATACTATATTTACCTTATATGGGAAACTTATTGGTATGGGAACCCCTCCCTACATGATCCCAGAGGTTTAGAACTATCATTTTATTCGTATATTTCCCTTTTTTGCCTGTATCTTGTATCACTGTATGCCTGTTGTATCACTGTATGCTTGAATACTTCATAGCTCCAATACACTTCATAGCGCTTCCCTCTTTTTATGCCGATCAGTTTAATTCCTTTCGCAAAATGTCCCCCTCCGGTTCTATTTCGGACCGGTTTCGTTTCTTGTTTATTTTTGAACGCTCGCACTCACATCAGGGTTAAACATGCCTACCTTCCAAACATCTCCGCCCCCTCCCCGAGACGCGATCACTCGATTTTCTCTTTTCCCCTCTCGCGTTGCGATCACACATGTCAGATATCCCGCATTTAATGCTAACCTTCCGGCCCCTCGTTAACTTCATTCGGAAGGGGCCGGATTAAAGAAATTGACCCGAGCAACGAGACATCCTTAGAGCTGCAGATTGGTCAAGTGATAGTATGTTCAGAGCATGTTATTTCAAACCAATACCTAATGTGATTGATAATGTTCTTAATGCACTTTAAACTTGCATAATATGGCCTCCGTGTCGTGCCATAAAATTTAGATTTTTCACAGCCTGCTGGGCAGAAAATCTGGACTTTCTTAAGGACACAGAGGCTAATATTATCCCACCTCTTATCTTTTCTTAAACCCTCCCAGTTGACTGATTTTACGATATTTACTTTTTTCTTTCAGAATAATTCGTTCTGGATTTTTGGTTATGAAGTTCTTCAAGTTTATCTCACGTTGATCTTTCTTCGCAGTTTGGACAAAGAAGGATGAGAGATGGTTTCTAAGGAACTTTATTCTTACTCAGAATGTTCATTGAAGTTCTGTATTCTTCAATTGTTGCTACTGAGCTGTGGTAATAAAGGAGATTTGCATAATATTAGCCTCCGTGTCCTTAATAAAATCCAGATTTTCTGGCCAGCAGGCTGTGAAAAATCTAAATTTGCCTTTACTATTTTATCTATGTTTAAGGATATGCTTACTCCTAGATGCACTGAGCTTTTCACAACATGATTATCTGATAGTAAGATCTTATTATTTAACACAATTAATATCTTCTCTTTATTCAGTGATTATCCTGAGATATTCTCGAATCTAATGGCTTTCTGCTCGACCACTTTAAGCGCCTCTATCGGACCGGGGGTCACATGTGCTATATCTTTGCCATTTGCCAAGGTATTTGTGTCCCTTTCCTGAAACTGCATGGAACTGATTGAGATGTTAATCTCCAAACTATGTATGAAGGAATAACCACATATGGCATACAATAGTGGCGAGCAAGGGCCCCCTTGCCTTGTCTCCCATCAAGATCTTGAATGACTCAGACAAATGCCCTGTTACAAACACTCTGGCCACTACTTTATTGTACAAAGCCTTGACTTAATTGCAATATCCTGGCCCAATTCTCTCTCTTTGCATCGTTTCCCAGGGTATTGCCAGGACAGTCTTTCAAAGGCTTTCTTTGCTTCCAGCAAAAATCAAAGCCATAGGGTCCCCTGCCACCCAAGCAGCGTCAAAAAAGGTATATGATCTGTTGTACCTCTCCCAGGAATAAACCAATTTTGTCATCTAGAAATCACCTTATTTATTACCTGAGACAGCTGAATGGCCAAGATGTTGGAATAAACCAAAGAATCCCCATTGATCAGAGTGATCGGTCGATAGGATCCAAGTTATATTGCAGACTTATTTTTCTTGGGAAAAACAACTGTTTTTGCCAATGATCAAGAGCTCAGTGGACTAGCTTCGTTGTATATTTGCATAAACAAGTTGGTTATACACTATTTGACCTCAAGCCGGTAGGTATGCTATCTGTGTAAAAGCTAGGTAGGTATGCTATCTGTACCTGAATCCTTCCCAGGGGGGAGCACTACCCAACACAAGCAAATGTTCTTCCCACAGTGGGGGCCCCTCCAATAGATCTTGCTCTTCTTGACTAAAATTTTTCTAAGGGAGCCCCATTCAAATAGTGGATTATAGTAATTTCATCTCCCTCAGTACTATTGGTAGAAATATCTTGATAATATCTTTGAAATGTCACCCTGATACCCAGGGTCAGAAACCATCTCTAGTATAGGTTCTCTAATTTCCCGCACCTTGCTTTGTGCATTGTTCAGTCTCGTTCTGGTAGCCAAATGATGCCCTATCTGTTCACTACATTTGTATGCATTTTCCCGCCACACCGTGAGTTTGTCAGCAGCTTTTTTTTGTTGCAGAAATGTCCACAATCAGCTACCTTATCTCCCTGCTGGGTAGCCATAACAAGTTTTTCTTCCTCTACTGACAGTGCTGCATACGGAACACCCAACATTTGTTTCTCCTTCTCTCCTCGGTTCACAGTAAACTGAAGGGTCTCCCTCTGTATCCCTGCTTTCAATGTGTCCCATACCACCCCTAGCAGAGCACTCTCTATTTTTTCTTACAGAAAAATAGGTATCCATTTGTTCATATGTTCATATATTCATGATATTGTTCATTGACTAAAAGAGCACGTTCAAAACTCCACTATGTCCCTTTTCTAAGAAATATTCCTCTTTTTATTTTTAATATGAGAGGTTGTTGATCAGTCATGACCCGTTGGTAGTTTTCAATATCACACTCTTGAACAACAGCATAGGAGACAAAGAAAAATCTAAGCTGGCATTAGATTGATGTGGCGTAGAGAAGAATGTGATCCCAAACTCTGTGGTTCTCTTAACCAGCCATACATCCATTCATCCATGGTCCCTGTAGAGCCCCCTTAAAGAACTTGATACACTCCCAGTATATACATAGAGGCCCTCAGAGGACCAACTCCCAGACATATTAATATTCAAAACTCCACACAAGATCATAGGTAAAGGCCAAAGTACTAGTTTACTCGAGAGCCAGCCAAATAACCCGGATCATCTGTGATGCATGCATAAGCGGAACATAAAGTAAATCTTTTCTCAGAAGGCTGGAATTATGCTATGACCCACCAACTGTGTTTATCTGCACTGTTGGACTTGGCCCTTTTTGCAGGGTCATCCCTGAACTTTTTGCTTTCCCCCTTTATTTTGTCTGACCTGTTTTTGTTGGTTTCATGACTCTGGGCACTTTACCACTGCTGATCAGTGCTAACATGCATTAGCTCTCCTTATGGTAAAATGATGTATGGATTAGTGATTCCATGATTGGTTGGTTTGGTTTACTTGTCAGACCCTAGTACAGTGCACTGAGGGTGCCCAGGGCTTGTAAACCAAATACTGCTGGTGGGCTTGCAGCGCAGGTTGTGCCACCCACAGACGCAGACTGTATAAGTGTGTCTCAGGTCTGCCATTGCAGAGCCTGTGTGCTGTCTGGTACTGCCATGTTGACTGGGCAAGTGCACCCACTTGCCAGTCCCTAAACCTTCCCTTTTCTGCATATTAGTCACCCCTATGGTAGGCCCAAGGGCAGGGTACATTGTAGGTAAAAGGTAGGACATGCCCTGTTGTGTGTGGCATGTTCTAATAGTGAATTCCAGCCATTTCGGTTTTTCACTATTGCAGGGCTCTCTGTTCCCCACAGGCCAGAATGGGCAGTTTGATTATTACACCTTATAGTCTGAACTGACTAGGTAGAAATTCAAGTTTAGTATGCCTGAACTCAGAATGATAAAGTACATCTTTTAGTGAAGTTGGTTTTAACATTCTGTGTTTGAAAATACCACTTTCAGAACGTAGGTATTTTCTTGTCTAACCATCCAAGCCTGCCTCTGCTAGGTTGTGTATTCCTTGTCTGGAGTTTGAGTAACAGGGGTTGGGGGATTCCAGGAGACAGGGCGAGTCAGCACAAGAGTGAATAGAGAGATCTGCATGCAGATGGGAGGGAGGAGTTGCACCTGGGACCTGAATAGGGCCGTGCCTTACCTCCACAATGCTGGCTCCACCTCCTGTGGTGCGTCTGATGTCCCTGGACTACACTGTGAAATGAAAGGAGTCTTGTTAATAAAGTGCTCCAGGACTGACCACAACTGGTTTGGACTAGGCAAAGGCCTCTCTCCCTTCAGAGAACAAAGGGAACATGAGTATCAATGAGGGGACCCAAACCCCAGAACTTTAGATCACTTTTTGGAAACAAGAAGAACCTTTGCTGAGGAATGGAACCAGAGAAAAACTGAAGGAGGAGACTATACCTAAGTGGAGTGCTGTTTGGGGGATTGACCTGCAGTGGTTTCCTGACTGCCAAAGAAAGGGGAAAGGAACTTTGTGCTACTTTCATCAACTTGTAAAGGATCTCCAAGGGCATGAAATTAAGCTTGCCTCAGGCTGAAGTCTCAGGGATAACAGACTTCACCAACCAGCTCCCCTGAGTTCTTATGAAGTGCCTGCTGTTGTGCTGGCCCTTCTGAGGAACTGCTTGTTGCAAGGAGATGATAGCGTGACTCACGAAGAAGAAGCGTGACGCCATCGCCATCGCAGAAGCGCCTCGCATAGTGAAGCTGGTTTTAACATTCGGTGTTTGAAAATACCACTTTCAGAAAGTAGGTATTTTCTTGTCTAACCATCCAAGCCTGTCTCTGCTAGGTTGTGTATTCCTTGTCTGAAGTTTGAGTACCAGGGGCTGGGGGATTCCAGGACACAGGGCGAGTCAGCACAAGAGTGAATAGAGAGATCGGAATGCAGATGGGAGGGAGGAGTTGCACCTGGGACCTGAATAGGGCTGTGCCTTACCTCCACAATGCTTGCTCCACCTCCTGTGGCGTGTCTGATGTCTCTGGCCTGCACTGTGAAATGAAAGAAGGAGTCTTGTTAACAAAGTGCTCCAGGACTGACCACAATTGGTTTGGACTAGGCAAAGGATCCCCAAGGGCATGGAATTGAGCTTGCTTCATGCTGAAGTTTCAGGGATAACAGACTTCACCAACCAGCTCCCCTGAGTTCTTTTGAAGTGCCTGCTGTTGAGATGGGCCTTCTGAGGAACTGCGTGTCGCAAGGAGATGATAGCGCGACTTGAATCGCCGGAGAAGAGTGTCCCCATCGCAGCAGACGCCGTTGCATCACCGGAGAAGCGTGTCGCTGCCACAGCAGCTATCGTCGCATCACTGAAGAAGGGTGTCCCCACTGTCGCATTCAATCACCAAAGCGCCTCGCATTTCTGGAGAAGAGTGTCACAGTAGACGCTGTCGCATCACCGGGGAAGCGTGTCACAGGGCCTGTTGCGGCTCAGAAGATTTGTTGAATCGCTGCACGGCCGTCGGGCGTGCACGCATCATTGTCTCATCAAGAAGAAGATGCCATTTTGTTTCATTGCACCGGATCTTCATCGCATCACGGCGTTGTGGGCCGCATCGCCATGGAAGCGCAGTAAGAAACCGATGCATCACCTCCCCATGCAGAGAAGAACTGACCCATCACCGTCCCCTACGCAGCAGTAGGGAACCGCAAATAACAGTTCTTGCGTGTAAGGAACCGACGCACCACCTTCCCTGCAACACATTCGTTGTATAGCATTACGCATCCAAAGGTACATTGAACTTAAAGTGTTGCATTTTACAACTAAAGAGAACTATGCTTTTTCTACCATTTTTAAGTACAGTATTGTGGATTTTTGTCGTTTGTGGTCTTGTGTTAAGTCTATATAAAAATTCTTATTTATATACTACAACTTGTGTGGTGTCCATCTGTAGTGTTGTCACTAGGGTACTGTACGTGTTCACAAATGCTTTACACACTGCATCTGAGATAAGCCTGTCTGCTCGTGCCAAGCTACCATGGGGGTTAGCAGGGGTAATTTTAGGAGTGTACCCCCTTACCCTTACTAGATGCAAGGGTCCCCATTTAGACAAAGGTACTTACCTCTGCCAACTAGAGACCCCCAAGTCTAACATGCGTACTTGCTTAAACTGATCACATGTGTTGCGAGCTAATAATAATGCAAAACCACAAGAAAATGTCCCTTGTGATGTCCCCCAATCAACTTAAAAACGAGACAAGAAACTGTAGTTTTGATTCCTCAATATGAGACTCTTGAAGACAGATATCAGCATTTAGCATTTGAAGCTCTAATTTTCTCCCATCATTCAAGCCGCACATATTAGCAGTTGCCATTCGTAATTTACCCATATTTAGCCTTAAGCCTGACTACCAAACTACACTCAACCCCCCATGATACCACATAACCAGGAAACAAAGACTGACAGATACAGGCCTAATTTTTTTAAATCAAACCTCTGGTGTTTTTGTCCACTCATCCCCCCCACACCTCCTCCCACCCACCACCAAAGCATGAGAAGTCAGGCCTATGCCTGATTGATAACACCAAAAGAGACACCCCAACCACCTATCCCCCCTTTACCTCACCCCCCCAATTGGGCACTGCCTTAAGAAAAAAGAAGCAGACTGTATGCAGCCTTAGCCAAAACACCAGACACCAAAAGGTTAACCCCTTCAACCTCCTTCATGTTGGCTCAGCTTTCAATCACAACCAGAAGAGTAAGGAATAGTTATATTTCCTATCCCTTTGTAATCAATATCTCTACTTACTAGCAGTAGCAGTGGCCTCAGACAAGCTCCTTTCGATATGCCTGGGCCTGTATCTCGAAAGTAAAACTGTGAGTATGCCCATTGTATATAACTTTTGTCACACAGGATTTTGAATATATACTTCAGCCCCGATTTTCTGAAAAGGGCTAAAGAGCTGCCTTAGCCCCCACTGCCGTTCTACAGTAGCGTGAGCAAAATCGGGTCTACCAAAAAAGGAAAACCCCTTATATTCTCTTTTTGCATTATGACGGGCCACATCGTAAATCATTTTTCATAGCCAGAAATTCCCAAAATAAAAAAAATTAGCCCGGGCCTCTGTTTCATTAGACTGGTGTGTCCTTACCATTGACAGAAATCGATGAATACATTGGATTTCCAGGTCCCAGTTCCAGTTGGTCATTTCAGGAAATGCCCCTTTCAATAAAGCCACCATATACAATCTTGTGTCACTCCGCTCCGCCCCTTCCGAAATCCCCATGAAACTTAGATTGTTCCTGCATTGTCAGTTTTCTTGATCTTCTAGTTTCCATAGCACATCTGTCATTATTGCTTCTTGTGGAGATTTCTGGGTTCTCCATGTGTTAATCTCAGTCTCTAGACAATCATTCCATCCTTCCACCAATGTAACTCATTCCACAATGTCCGAGCAGGCTATATTTACTGTTCTAATAGTTCAGCACTATGACTTCCACTCCGGGTTTCCAACCCAAAGTTCCTTAATAGATTAGAGGACAAATGCGTGCGTTGATTCTACTGTTTCCACCTTAAACTCAATACGCTTAAAACCAAATTGCTCATACTCACCCCACCGAAAGGTTACCTTGACATCAAAGATTGGATGAAAAATCTAACAGCCTTCAATTGCCTTTCACATGCTGTAGATTCCACAAGCTCACTAAAAATAACACTCGATAAGAATCTCAACATGAAGGAATACATCAACACAGCCACCAAATGAACCAACTTTAAAATCAACATACTGAGAAAAATAAAAAACCTTCCTCCCCCTGGGATGACCTCAAAACAGCTGTGCAAGCACTAGTAATCCCCAGGTTAGAATATGGAGGTGATACCTTATGTGGTTTGCCTAGATCCAAGCTGGATCTTCTAACGGTATCCCATAATTCTGCTGTAAGACTCATCACTGGATCCAAGAGATACAACCATTGCACTCCCAATCTGAAGGCACTAAACTTGCTCCCATATGAGGCAAGGACACAGATGTAAATTGCTTGCTTGACACATAGAGTACTACGATTCAACAAAGCAAAAAACCTAGCTCACAAACTGCAGCTCTCTGATGTCTGCAGATCCTCTAGGAGCACCAGCACCTTATTATTGAAACCTTAAAAATTTCAAAAACGAACCTACAACTGAACCTTCTACAGAATGGCCCCTAGAATTTGGAACTCCGCTTCCCCTGAAATCAGACTGAACTCATCAACCACTTCATTCAAAAAAGAAGTAAAACTATTTTTGATTAAAAAAAACTCTGCCCTAGAACGTCTGACTCAGCATATAGACAATTTGCTGACACAGTGTCTCAACCTGGTACTGTCTCTCGTCATCAACATGAATATAGTCTTGTAAAGCGCAGACTTAGCCCAAGGACATCAAGGCGCTGGTGCGGGGCAACCGGACACAGGAAAAATAGAGCTGAAGAAAATGAATCGGGGAAAAAGCCAGGTTTTTAAGGCATTGCGAAATAACAAGAGAGGCCTGGCCGGAGATCTCTAGAGGGAGGGAGTTCCACAGTTTGGGCGCGGCCGTGGAAAAGGCCCTGCCACCACATTTGGCCGTCTGGAACCTAGGGACAACAAGAAGGTTTTTATGAACAGATCGAAGGGGTCTACAAGGGGCATAATGCTGGACAAGCGACTTGATGTTTTCAGAGCCGGCATCATAAAAGGCTTCATGGGTCAAACACAGGATTTTGAAAGTGATCATGCGCTCCATCGGAAGCCAGTGCAGGCTCCTTAGTGCGGCCTTGGCTGAACTGTGTCTCGGGAGATTCAGTACCAGCCTAGCTGCCGCGTTCTGTGCGATCTGGAGCCGGTGGATAAGGCTCTTGTTAATGCCTATGTAAAGGGCATTGCAATATCCAGTCTTGAAGACAGTAATGCCATAGTGGCCTGCTTACGTGCATCGGTGGATAGATAGTGGGAGATCCTCCTGAGGGTCCTAGTAATACCGAAACAGGTGGAGACAGTCCTGTTTACCTGAACATCTAAAGAGAGGGCAGTGTCCACTATCACACCCAGGTTTTTCCCATGGGAGGCCGGGCAGGGGCCCTCCCCGAGCACGGACGGCCACCATTCACAGGACCTCGGTCTTCTCTCCATTCAGCTTCAGGAAATTCTCCACCATCCATTGGGAAACAGCCTCCATACAATTCCTGAAGTTGAGGGCACAGTCCTTTAGCGTATGTGTAATGGAGACCATTATTTGGGTGTCGTCCGCATATCACAACACTTCCAGCCCAAATGATCTCACCACCCTAGCAAGGGGGGCCACATAAATGTTAAAAAGCATGGGGTTTAGAGAGAAGCCCTGAGAGACCCCACAATGCAAGGGTTTGGGGGCAGAGAGGAACTGACCCATCTTCACCCTCTGTTCCATTTCACAGAGAAAGGAGGCAAGGAGACTCAGAGCCGGACCCTCAACACCTATCTCTGCCAGTCTAATTCACTGACCTCTTCCCAATTTTCAAAGGGGATTGATAGCATTTGTATTGCTTGGTTGTCCATTTACTTCTTGCTTAACCAATTGTAAAGTGCTCTGATACCCTACGATGGTCAAGTCCGTGCTATACAACATTTTTTAAATAAATTAATACTTTAGATGGCACGGTCGCTGCATTCTCAGATGCCTTACCGCTTACATTCGGTTCCTTTTAATTTGCTTCCGCTGGATATATCAGTACTGTAGCTGAACAATCCCATCTCAATTTCTCCATGGAGATTGCATCAATGTCCTGCCCCTGCTCTCTCGACAGCTCTTCTCTGCCTTCTTTTTCTTCTTTGACAACTTGCGTCAAGTTAGAACAGCAGACTTATTTGGAGCACTATCAATAGAGGAATCAGAGGCTAAAATTTTCTATAGATGAAGATGATGTACTGCAGTGTGCCAGTGTTTCATCTGGCATTCTACTAGAGGCACCCGCCTGTTCCCTCCTTAAATTTGGCTGATCATCTGGGGCTTGGCTCAACTCACTTGTTCCTTTCTCCTCCACACCTTTCCAATCACTCTAGTAAGGGACACCATCAGCGGAGCTTCCTCCATACTCGTGGTGGCAATTTCCACACGTCCTTCCAGTATTATGGAGTCCGCGCTAACCATGTTTGCCCCCCCATCTCATCTTTCAGATCTCTATTGCAAACTTGGGAGAATATATTTGCAATCAGGGGCTGGGTAGTCCCAGAGTCACCATATAGCAAGCCCCTAACCGACCTTAGTGAGGCCCTCTTTGTCACTTGCCCCCCTGATTCAGACTTTTCATTGCATGTAGCTTCCTCTCCTTTTTTCTTCCCTTTCGCTCCTTACTGGGCTTAAGACCAAAACTTACGTTTAACAGAGACAAAGATTTGGCCTTAAGGTTAAGTTTTGGTCTTAAGTTTAACTTAAGACCAAAACTTAAGTTTAACTGAGAAAAATCCTAAGTTTACTACTCCTAAATGCCCTTTGTGAATACCAAAAGTCGTAAAGTTAGGATTTTGTCTCAGATTACTTTTGTGAATTGGGTCAGTCATTTTTAGCTTCCTTCACCATAGGCTTCAATTACTATTTCAATTACTATCAACTATTGATATTTAAGGTGGTCGCTATTGTCATAGATATCTATCAATATCCTCTGGACAATAAAGGATATCACACTATACATAAACATTCTGCAGTTCAAAGCCATATTCACACATTTCACGCGCATAATTTTTGTGTCTCCCACTGATGTCTATTTCTACACAAACAACAGTACAACCTCATACCACAATATAAAGCATGGCGGTACTCCACCCTGCCCCAAATCTGCAAGTTGAAATGTGGGAATGGTTGATAACCCACAATACAGCTTTGATAACCCAAAATATTTCCCTATAGACATGCATATGTGATGTTGAGTTAGCAGACATCTCCAAAATCCAGCATATCCGTTATCTTGACTAGGGAATATGATCAAAAGCCTTCTGGGTCATTTGAGATGAAGTTGTCCCGATTCAACTAATCACCAGCCAAAAAAAAAAATGATGACTTCTGTATCTTTAATAGGCCGAGATCTAGTTACAGCGGGTGATGCCTTTACTTGAAACTGGTCAGGCACTTTTATCAACACTTTCCCTCTCATTATACTTATCTCTGATTCCTGCACATATTCATGAAGAGCTTGTACCCATTCTCCAAGGTCTCTAGTATGGTCCCGTCAGTGTTGCGTCTCTGAACTAACTATGATTGCAAACACAGTTTTCTTTGCCTTCACTTTGCTATAGATTTTCTGCTCTGTAAAGTGAATTAAGTATTTGACCCCATCATTCCATTGCTTACGTTAAAGGTTTGATCCATGTTTACTTAATCCCTGATCTCAGTGTCCAAATAGTGCCCTTTAAGGTCTTGATACAAGAGCAAGTGGCCTATATATTAGCACGCAGCCATATCAAGATTGATTAAATCATGATTTTTGCTTGGTTTATGAGATATTGGTCTAACCACATCAATAGAAACCTATAGTATATAGTAGCTATTAAAGTCTGCAAGAACAGATCAAATAGTCGTTCTCCCTCTGGAAAAGGGTGTAAAGTGTTCCTTTTTGTAAATTGTCTTCTTGTATGATAGGCTGTTAAAACCTATAGTTTGTAATAACAGCAACCTACATCTGTGCAAGTTGGCATTTCTGGCGACTATCATCTCATTCAAGATGGTCAGTGACTTTCAAGGTTTTGTAAATTGAATACTTCATGTTACTTCAATGAGGAAAAGTGGCCCTCTCCTCTGTCTCTCTTCCCATGATTCAAAAGTCAGGTTTTCACAATAAATGAACTTTTATTTAATTGTTTTTTATTAGAACTGCTCTCCATCAGCTGAGCTCTGGGAGTGGCTAACTAGATAGTCCCCCTGTCTTAGATCTTGTACCTGCTTATCTTTATTCGGTGGCGAAACAGATGTGAGCAGTTGCACATTTAAAGAAAATGTTGCAAGATGGAGTGTGTCCTCACTGACACGCTACTATATAACTTATGAGTTGATGCCACACAATTTCTGAAGTCCATTATATTTTAGATGCATATTGCAAAGGATAAGTACTTACAACCACTCTTTCTTCAGTCTTGCCCTGAGAATATGGAACGCTCTTCCTCTTGAAATCAGTTCTAAGCCTTCAACCTCCTCATTCAAAAAACAAGTCAAAGGGTTACTCCTGAATAACCAGTTGCAACAATCAATCAGAAGACACCATAATTAAGTTGTATTTCTTATAGAAAACATGGGTGTCTCATTCAATGAAGCAATTTTTGTTACTTTACATGTACTACATGTTTGGTTTGCTCTTTTTGTAACTGTGCTTGTTACCTTACCATGTGTTTATTATGTACTCTCTTACCTGCCAGTTGTACCTACTTCTTTGTACAGTGTCCTGAACCCCTTAGGGGTCATGTTTGCGCCATATAAAACTTTTCAAATAAATAAATAAAATACATTTTCAAATAAATAGACCCATTTTGGCAAGGACATTCTCAGGTGCATTTTGACAAGAACTGTGTCAGTCAAATACCATCTTCCTTCTTCTTTTTACCTTCTTCAGTGTTCTTTGTCCATTTGTTGGACACTGGTTTATGGTAAAGATACATTTTGGTGACTCATATTCATAGCACCCACCTTTCAAATAATCATACTGTCAACCATTTCCTGTGGCCGACTGGTTTCTAAAATAGACGCGAGGTCTGTGCCACTTGTGCAATTGGAACTATTACAACGGCCATGCATGCGATTTGGGTGCATGCTAATTGAACTACACAATTATAGTATAGATGCAGCAACCCTGTACGTGTCACTTAGTGTGAAACTGTACATATAAGCACAAGATCAGCATTTACATAAACACATTGTTTCACCTCAAAACCTGATAAATTTGTGACTTTTGTTCCTGGAACATGGCAAAACCCCAACAAACTACAACACAAACATTTGTTTTTGTAAATCTGATTTGGTATACAGGTGTAGTTCCACCTAAACAAACAAAAAAGGCAAGCCATACCTAAATTTAAATCGCTGGAAAATCCAACATTTTATTTACTACATTTTTGCGACTACATAAACGCTGAAACATTTTAACACTGAAAAGCATGATGACATCACTTGCTTTTTTGCTTAGCAAACACAGCAGATGATATTGCACGGCATAAAGTGAGAACAGTAGCAAAGCTGAAAATAAGAAAATGAAATAAATCTTAACGCAGTACGGGAGATACCCATCAACAAACTGGAATAATGCCTATTGCATTACACGTGTGCGCTACACACAAAAATACATAAGAAGCGCTTGACTAAGAGAGAGAGCGACAAAGGATGAGCAAGAAACCGCAATAAGGTACAATAAGTATTCTGAAATGTAGATGCAAATGTATAAACTTCTAACGTTTTTAACTTGCAAATCAATTCTGAAAAGATGTATTACATTTTATCAAAATCATTTTTAACCTCTCTTGTTTCATTGCTTGGAAGAACTTCCCCCTTTGCTCCCAGAAGAGTCTCTCTCTTCCGGCTCTTTCACTTGATGATTGTCCTGGGCGCGCTCTTTCCATTGGGAACATCACCGTCCAAGCTAACTTGAAAATGGAAAATGACAGTCTTGAAAACAATAGGAAAGATCAAAGGTGTTACCGTATTTCAGAATAGAAGGGAGTTTTTAAAAAAAATAATTTGTGGGCATTTGTAGGGTCATTGTACACACATATGATTTTACACAAGAGCCTGATTTAGAGCTGAGTGATAATGGAAAATCTACTGTTGTTTTGCAGTGCTTAATTTGAAGGTGAATCTTGGGTTAAATGTCTTCCATTAGAGGGACATTATGGTGGAAGAAATTACACCCATGGATTATTCTCTGCATTTGGCTGTTCCTAAAGAAATCACAGAAAACTCGTTTATTACCTAACTCTAAATCGGCCCCTTGGTACTTAACCTCTAACAGGGCCATTCAGGAAACTTCATTGAAGCAAGCTAAGGAACAACTTTTAAATGTATTACAGTACTACTTCTTTGCATTACAAAACTGATCTCACAATGACGATGTAATAAGCACAAAATCACTTTCAACTTGGAAAATAAAAGTGCTCTAAACCTGCACTTTTCTTTGGTGTATGGTATATTTATTGAATAGCCTCGTTGTGTTTCTTTTTGCTTCATTAAACATTTTGTCAAAGCACGGTGTGTGTATATAAAAAGCAGACAATCACCTATTGTCACTGTTAACCGTGTGACCATTTAATGATCTTACATTTCAGATCACTTTATTTTTTATATCAATATTTGAGGTACAAAAATGTATCAAAGATCAAATGCCCACTTTCCCAACACACACTCAAGTTGCCAATTACATTTCCTACATTCGATAGCATACACCTTGAACTTAACTTCTGTTCTGAGAGGAATCAGAATGTATTTACACCCATAGCACTTTGTCTAACTATGTATTATGTATATGTGCAGTGCTATTGGCATAAAATATGTACACACATATCACTGATTTATGGGGGAAGAATATCAACTTGTGTTGAATACATTGAATAAATGTGCCTAATTGCCCATAGTGAGTGCTTCCTATGTTCTATTTTGTATCAGGAGACTTTTCCTAGGAAGGAGCAATATACATAGATCAGATAGCAAAGTATAACATAAGTGTTATAAGAAATTACGTTTTTGACATTTGTGACATAGATACAAAGGTGTTGCTGATATAACACAATTCACACCTTCTTTACTGGCATGGCCTTCCTTTTCCAAGATTACAACATCCTCTGAACATACGTGCTTTGGCATTGCTTTCATGAAAAAACAGGCTTATGTCATAAAATGCTGCAATATGAACTCGGTTGAAAAGTGGATTACTAAATAATATATTTCTAGCACAAAATGGCTGCCGGACCAATATTAAATGTCAAAATATTTTGTTGTTATATTGCCTATGTTAATCCACATTTTCAGAGTACATTTTTTAACTAGTGTTGCAATGATAACAACAACAACAAAAAACATTCAGAACAGGGGTGTTTGACCCGTTCCTTCTATTTCAAAGTTGATTTACTGACATTTTGGCATGAGCCTAATAGTTAATCATACTTCAACTTATTCCTTTAACAAAAATCTCCAAAGGCATAGATCGAGGCCCAATGACTATTGAGATGACTACAATAGACAAATGCTTCGAAGATGGAGAAAAAGAGAAATCCCCAAGTCACTCAGTCTAAAGATTCTCTGCAGGGCGGAAACCACCCCATGTTTGCCATTATTTACTATTGGCTGAATATTATCATAATGGTTGACCCACACCTGTCAAATTACTAGAAGATATCTATGTTCCTACTCACTATAACTGTGGAACTGTGCTGAACTTCTTTAAACTCTTCTGTAGGTCCACAGAAATAACTAATTTTGCAGACCAACTACACCGTGTGGGCCTTGCAGTGAAAGAAGCAATATACTAATGTAGTTCAGATTTTGCAAATATTCCCTTTGACATTAATGTATCTTGTCAGTTTTTTTAAAGTGGTCAATGTTACATGATTGATTCCGATTAATTTTCAAATTCAAGTTAGCTTGTTTTAATAAGTCTTACCCATTCTACATTCTATACCCGTGCATGTGGCAAATTATAATAAAAAAGCAACAAATTCTCCCGCATACGCCAGTGCTTTTAACATTATACAACTGTTCATTTCTTTGGATTAGCAGGTTTTACCTGCAATTTAACCTTTCTAAAAAGGACAAATAAATTAACAAAAGAAATATATAGGTAATAATGCCATTGTGTTTAAATATCAACACCATGAACCTTCCTTTTGGCATGTCCAAGGATAGGGGAATCTGGCAGTGTTTAGAACACACATTGAAGTGTCTGCTAAGACAATCCTGAAGACACACCCTGCTGTCAATCATGAGAAGCAATCTCCCATTCATTGTTTCTTAGCAGAAGGACAAAAAGATTGTAACATAAAGCATTGGCCATTTCCAAATCTAGTATATACACATTTTGTTCATTTTACTACACAATCATAAATTAAAGCAGTGATTAAATAAGCTTACAAAATTGCAATTAAATATAAAAATCACACCACATTATAGAGAACATAAAAGTATGAGCACAGTTATCACAGACGAGAATGTTTTTTATACCCTGTGAAAAGAACATCAACTGTCAAACACAAAGGATCGTCAAAAAAATTAAAGCCATGTTAATGTCTTTCTTGCATTCATTTTTGCATCCCCTTAACATTTTCAAAAAATTCTTCCTTGCGCGCAACAGACTAGTTCTGCAAAAATAAAAACTACAAAATAAATAATAATTATAAAGCATTTGAAGAAACATTACCAATTTTCAAACTACTATGTTTTGCCTTATCACATAGACTCTCTATACAACATAACCCTAAAGATTTCGTATACTATGAGGTATTTGGAAAAATTGGTAAAAGCACTGCACGGCCTGCATCAGGGCACCAGGGACTCGGGTGAGCTGCGCGCAAGCACCAGCAGGAGGGAAAGAGGGCAGGATGTATGGGTGGGAGATGAGATCATAGGCAATATATCCATCTGGACTGTGCATCGTAGGCATGTAATGTCTGAGTCTGACATCTGGTGATGATCTGAAGGATTGGGGAACCATTTTACATAATGCAAAAATGTACTACAAAAAGTGACCTTTTAGTGCATGAAGAATAGCTATTTGAAAATTAAGGGGCAAAAAATGGCTGCTTAAAAAAGTTCTGTAGCTTTTTTTAAGTCAGTTTCCAATTTGTATTAGAATCTTCAGTGGGGGAAAGATTGCCTTACTTTCTTGCTCAATAAAGGAACGAGCAAGGGCTTGTGATGTTTGTGAGATGGCATAATCTTTGCTTCTTATATCGCCTGTTAATATTTTTTAAAAGGCTGAACATAATTCTCTTACTCAACTTGCTTAATCTTGACAAACAAGCCAACCCATTATCTAAATGTTATCTGTGAAGCTATGTCCCACAGATGATTTCAAGATTTCTATACTCTCAAACATTTCCCAATATAGTAGAAAATGTGCAACAGTATGTTTATTGTAGTATAACAATTTTGGAACTATACTCAAGAGAAATGAAGTCACTGAAAAATATCTAGAATTAATGTTACTCCACTCTCAAATCCTCACCATACCCCTCTCCTATCTTAATGCGTTCTCTCCTTTCATAACAGGGTTTCTCGTCCTTCCTGACCATCTGCTATTAAGAGAAGTAGCTCATGCTGCAAGTGCTACCGTATTAAGCTAAATTGGCAACCTCCACTGACACGGTTGGATATGCTTGCGATGCACAGTCCCTATTGATCTGTGGATATTAATTGGAACTTTGGTTCTTCAGCAAGAAAAATGGAAACAGATTCCTTTGGTATCAAAGAAAGGTTCATTGCATGCTTGCACTGCAAAAGCACCACGGTGAAGAATTATTCCTTTTATGTTTAGTAAGTGGCCTTTCTAAGAGGCTGAGGTATTCATAGAGTATAATGTGAGAGATAAGAGGTCAACAGCGGTTTAACACTTTGGTTTAAGCAAGGCACTCATCCTAGGAGTTTTACAAAGTTTGCAACATTTTTGCCTAAAGCTTTATAGTAGTATTATTCATATTATTATTATTCATAATAATATTAATGAAGAAAACATTTGCACTGAGTGAAGATGGGGTGGAGGGGTAGAAGGAAGGATGCCGAGTGCCCTCTGCAGAGGAAGGCCGTGCAAGGAAAAATCTTTGGTATTCTTTGGTATCATCAATGTGATTAAAATCACGAATGGAAATCGAGTGAGGTAGCGTCTTTGGTTCACACTATAAATAGTAGGTCTTTACACATTATACACCTGGAAGCAACCATTTCTTACATTTGCTTCTTTGTAGTAGGAAATAGTTACCAAATGTATTGTAAAGCTAACCACACCACAAATAACCAGCAGGCCAACACAGTCCACTGGCCTGCCTTTATGATTTGAATGCCCCCAAACCACCTGTTACAAAAAGGTCAAGTGCTTTCTCTTTGTTTGTTAAATGCATAGTTTTTTTATCGTCTTGTAGAAAGAAGAGCCATTCTAAGAAACTGCCTTTCCGACTCACATCAGTAGAAATGTCCTAAGACTCTTTGGTATATCTAGGTCTGCAGTTTACTTTGCCTGTAAGGACAGGTCCATCTTGGGCAAAAGGCAATATCTCATCTACCTATTTAAAGCAACTGGCTAGCATTTAGCCATATTTCCCCATAGTAACTATTATTCTGTATATGTGATTAATATGCCTTAATATATGAAAACATTCAAACTCATTTATGGTGTATTGTCTTTGGTATAGTCTAGTTGTTTAGTTGGCCTGTTATAACTTCCACACTGGGTGTTTCCCATCGCCACGGTTCCCTTCTTTGAAAGTGGATCTGTAGTTTAAATTACCATTGCACCCCTATAAGGTCACACTCGATTTACTGTATAGTTTGTCTCTTTAATGCTCTCCTATGTATATCGAAATGTTTATTTTTAATTATACATATAAAGTGAATGGTAAAGATTCAGTTAATTTTGGAAAAACTTTGGTTTATGCTTGAAAACATCAGAAAGTGAAATTTCTACTTCTGAGGTGGAAGTTGCAGTGATCAGGATAAAACATAATATTTAGGTACATGAGTTAAAAAGGACTATGTGGGAGACATATGGTATGAAGGTCTACAACTGCACGTGTGTTAATGTAGTCTTTGGTTACAGCAAATACGTCCTTTGGTTGTCATAAAAATTTGAATGGAAATTATGATACTGGAGAACTTAATTTCCTGCAGGTCTCTCTTCTACTGAACAAAAAAATCGCAGATACAAGAAAGCAAATATCATTTGAATTGTTGTTTCTTTACATAAAAATAAATAAATAATTTATGGTATATAAAATTATTTAGCAAAAACTATCTTCAAAGAAACAGAACTGTTCCAGCTTATTATAAGGAGAAGGAGTTGATTTGTCTTTGGTAAAGTAGCTTGAACTAAAATCTTAACTGGTTATTAAGTACAATGCAGCTTGCCACAGCTGTTTTGTTAATATTGTTGGTAGAAAAGTAATATGTGCCCAATTCAAAAAGCGTTACTTGCCAACAAGTTGAATGTAACAATCCAAAATATGTACATTGCGAATGTAAAATCACAATCCTATTTCACAGAATTAGGACTAGTGAACATTTACACTTATATGGTGCACTTATGATTGCAGAGATTGTACTGGCATTATGATATTACCATAGTCATAGTTTTGGGATTGTGGGCATTTAGTTGTGAGTCAACCTGCAAAAGGCAGAGAACTTCTACAAAAATGCAGTTTGGGCGCCATCACATACCTCTTGCAGGAAGTGTCCCATCCTAGAAATTCATTCAAACTTTCTCCTGATAAAGGAAGAGGTAAGTGCCTTTCCTAGGTAGCAAAAGGCAGGGGATACTCTAATACTCAGGGAGCATGTGAACAGATGGAATTTTTTTATCAGGAATAATATTAGCAAAGTTACATGTGTAAAAATCACATGAGCATTACATTTACGTAAGCAGAGGTTCTACTGTGTGAAAATTCTACGTGTGTAAACATTATGCATTTGGAGTATGCCAAGAAATCTTCATACAGGTCACTGGGCTCTTTAGTGGATCCCTTGAGAATCATACATTTGCTACAGATCAATATCTGTAGGGACTGATCCTATGGAAGGCTTGTGAATCATCCCTTAAATTCAGTAGGAAGCACCACACATGATACAGAAGGCCCACAAAGAGACATAACCTCAAAATAATATCTAATCTATTGCTACTAACTTCATAAAACATAAAAATGAGGAAAATGGCAAAAGTACACAGAATACATATTCATGTGCATTTGTCTCGGTGGTTTTGGCTTCCTAACAGCCTGATTTTTTGTGGTGCCTATCAGTTTGCAGATCTTTGGTAAAGAGCTAGAGTGTTATTGCAAAATGCCTTGAGACGAGGGCCATGCATGTGACTTCAGGTGCTTAACTTTAGCAGCAACTGATGTAACCTAGATGTGGCACTGTATATTCACATAGATGCATTTGAGCTTTTTTGGGTCACTTTGTGGTCACTGTGATTAGGAAATCCTATTTTTATATGGGACCAGATGCCGAAGCCTAAAGACTTGGTAGTGTTTATCACTTAGAAATATAGAAACTTCTGGAGCAATTGGCTACTATTACTGTTTGGGATTTTGTTTTCCTACTCATGAAAACCTAAAAATGTAATTAGTAAAAATTATTTCTGTAATCCGCTATTATTATGAAGTGTATTTGTTTGTACAGTTTCACTTGGAGCACAAGGATGTCTCCTGAATTTCCACTTACGAGATAGCCAATGTTATAGTGATATGGGTTGTGACTATGAGCTAGATTTAGAGTTTGGTGGATGGTTACTCCATCACAAATGTGGCCGATAACTCAGTCCTCTTAATGCAAGGTCATTAGGGTATAGTTCACTTGCAGTAAGGTGGACAGAATATTAATCATATATCTGGTGGAGTAACCTTCCACTAAACTCTAGACAAGCACTAAGATTGTACATTTCCTCTCGGTGGACTGTTAAGCTTATATAGTAAACAGTTGTTTTGGATCTTCTACATTTTTAAGAACAAGGGAGCTATTAGGTGCTGGACAGGAGTTTACCAAACTCATTTCATGTTTCTCTCCACAAATATGACCGTAAACAAACCTGCACCCAGGCAGTGTGGCACAGGAAATGAAGACTGTTAGTCGGAATAACGAAGTGGATTTATCTTTTAGTTTATGTCTAGATCTAGTAGTATGTTCACAGCTAAATTTGAACTGAATTCAGAATGCCAATTTGTAATGGCATTAAGAATAACAATGCCGCAGCATATTGCAAAGGAAGATATAAATCACAATATAAGTGGTCTTAGTAAACTAATAGAAACACAGCCCAGACGTGTAAGCATAGAAAATCATACTTTAAGTGTGTTCAGTTATTTGGACAGTTCTTTCATAGCTACTTGTAGAATAGAAATAAGACGTTTTCTGATGGATGGAAAAAGTCAATTTTTAAAAAACTGTGTTACGATTACCCAACTCCAAGGTACTCAATGTATCAACCTCAGAAGGAGGGAAAGCACAGTCATCCCAGCCAGGATTCCAATCCATGGCCAACACATTAAACATAGAGTTGCTTCATTTCCTGAGCTATCTGAGTTACCGTTATCTAGGGGAGTGTATGCTACCCCAATCAGGAGATGTCTTGACAGAATTTGTGAAGTAAATTTAGTGCAACAGTAAAGCTTCTACAAGGTAAACTACATCCACAGAGAAGAATACAGACATTTGTCTTGAATAGGGGTAGTGGTAAGTCTTGCTTTGTTATGGGGAAATTGACTGAATCTAATGTGTTTACTGACCTTGGACTTAAATCTATGCATCCAAAGTTGTTTTTGAAACTCCTTATTATCCTATTATACTGAAAATATTAATTTAACCTCTTATTTCAAAATGGCTGATATGAACAATTAACAAGCAATAGCCCATTGTTGTATTATTGGCGCAAACTTTATATGGAGAATGAACTGAAAATGAAAGCAATTGTCATCTCCATTATTTAATCATGTACTCATCAATCTAGAATTCTTTTGTTTGTGCTCTTAAAAAAATAATATCTGTACCCAAATGCTAACGCATGGTTTGATCACATATTTTGATTTGAAATCACTGAGCACTACTGGCATCCAGGTTCAATAACTCCCTTTAGAAGAGGTTCCACATATTTTTAGACTGGTAGATGTGTCATTACTTTAAAATAGTAGGAGCTGGACAATAGCTGGGCAGACATGCATCAGCAAATCAACATTTGGGTCATGCATAGATTTAAGATCAGTTGAATATTCTGAAAACAATGAGCGACAAGACCTGGGTCATATTATTTATCATGATATTTCACCAGGTAAATCTTATTTTTTGGACCAGGATTAAGCAATACAAGAACAGAGAGATCGATGTCAACCATGTGCCCTTCAGTAAAGCATTCATTTAAATGACTTGTGCCCAAGCCTAACTGCCTCGTTAGGGGCAGACTGAATCGGAAGGGACTATGTGACATTTAGTAGACAGCTGTTAAATCAAGTTCTTTCTGAATAAAGCGAGGTGACATTTGGCATGTACAAAAGCCAGTCTTTGATTTAGGGCACTTTAGAGAAATAATGTGACAGATTATTCTATTATGATACAATGACCTGCTATGGATTTCATAGCACAAAGGAAGTAGAAAATACCTGCTTCTGAATAAGGCTAAAGAATGGACTTGGAGGTGGCAACTTAGATTGAATAATATCAGGCACAAAGATATGCCTTTCGAATGCAGAACCCATATGAAGGTTGTTTAACAAAGAAGAAACTATTCTTATTATCTGTTTGTAAGAGCAGCAAGATCTGCTGTTATTTGAGGTCTATATGGGTGGCTTGGCTAGATTTGGATTTGTTGTGCATTTGGGTTTGCAGTAGCTAGTCATCATTTATGTAGGTGACTAGACCACAAAGTGGGGTTAGTGGTGAGCTTTGAAACTATGCTTAGATCTGAGAATATGGGGGCATATTATCAAGACAGGTGATACAATTATAGCCACTTTAGCGGCAGAAAACTGCCGCTAAAATGGCGATAATGGGCTTGATAATATGCTCTATGGTATTCCAATTGAAGCTCAGGTTAGATGTCCTTCACATCTAACATGGGCTTCAATTGGAATTCCATAGAGCATTATCAAGCTCATTTTCGCCGTATTAGCGGCAGTTTTCTGCAGCTAAAGCGGCAATAATTTTATCGCCTGTCTTGATACTATGCCCCATGTTTTATGTGTTTCAATTAAAACTAAGGTGTTTAAAATGTCATGCTGTGAAAACTGAAAATAGAGGGTATGGTGATCTTGAGTGCTTTACATTTACATGGATGGTTTACTGGTTTCATTCATATCGGCTGAATGTATAAGACAGCGTGATAACTTATTCTGCAACGAGCAGCGAGCTTTCGAGACCTGTCTTAAAAGCAATCATTGCATATCCTTTCATCAAAGTGTTTGCCCACAGCTTGATATTCAGGCGTATGTGTAGATTGTTTACCCCCTATTCAAAGTCATTATGATGGAATTTTCCAGTAAAGCAATTAATCTTTGGCTACTTTCTGACTCCTTGCTCTATAGTTCAAAAGTGATAAATTTTAGCCTATCCCTACCTTTTGATTGCTGAAGATTAAGTATCAGGCCAATTTGACATTTTAGATAACTTTTAGGGCTGTCAAGGTATATGAGATGCACTATCACTCTAAAATGAATGGTGCCGTTATTAGATCTTAGGATGATTGCTCTTGAACAGCATTTACTCTTTCCATTAGAAACATAGGTTAGTCTAACTATTGCAAATAACAGTCACTTGTACATCCTATTTCTGGTAAATGAAACTGACCTACTCCTACCACTCTAAATATTTTGTGTAAAAATAGTTTTGACATATTAAAATTGTTGCAATAAAATACCTGCAATGAAATATTCATTGTGTTCTTTGGTTCCTAGTTTACTTAGATATTTTTCTGCTTAAGGAATTATGTTTAGTTTTGGTTTGAACATTCCTTAACAAACAAAGAGAATGCACTAGTTTGGGTGCCATTCAAAGTTTCTTTGCCATCGGTTTGGACTTAGATTTTGGGTCTTGAATCACTAAATCCAGATTATACAAGAGCAAACACTCCACCATTCAAATGAACTCAGACGACTAAAATGTTTTTGGTCTTGCGCTGTCTCTACCCATTCTGCAGACCAGCTTTGACCATGTCCAATCACTGGTATGTACACAGTACTGATACACCATACACCTTCATGGCATCCACGTGGAAATGAAGAGTCACATTTGGAAAGATGCCCATTCAATGACGATAAATCACTATGCTCCAAACCACCAGACAGCCAAGTACAGTGAACATGAAGATGGATGAAGGTGCAGGCCCAGTGTGATTTTTTTATCTTCCATTGTTTTTGGTAGTCGTCCTCCTCCTACTAAAGTGGGTGTCTCAGTACAAAGTCATAATGTAGGTGTCTAAGTCTTTGGTTTCTTTGGACTTATAAATAACATTTGTTCAAACAGTTATCAGTTTAAACCTGCTATCTTGAGGTCCTGGTCTTTGTTTTAAAGCTTTTCCACCGAGGTTTAGTTTGTGGTTATTCCTTCATGCTTTGGTACAAGTGCTTGATGAAGATGAATTGCCTGAACTGGAGTTACCCTCGTCTTGCCACTTATCAAGGCTCCTTCTCCGTGCATTCATGAAGAAGTTGCTGACGGTACTCAACTCCAAACCCAGTTGCTGGGAAATGGTAATTTGTAATTCTTTGGATGGGCGCTTATTTTCTTTGAATATTGCATGTAGAGTTCGACGCTGGACATCTGTGAAGACCAGCCTAGGCTTTTTAGGTGTGTTCCCTCTATCCTTCACATGCTCTTGATCTTTCCTTTTGCACGCTGTGGACAAAACATAGCAGTTCATATTAGCACAAATCAAAGAAATCGATGTTTATTAAGTACAAAATAAAGGAACTAAACAAGAGAAAGAGGGAGGAGGGAGCGAAAGGTGAAGTCCTTTTAAGTATTTCTTTAATCATGCACACTTTGAGAATATTGAAACATATTGTATTATTTGTAAAATCAAATTTACACAAAAAAATTAAGAATGTATCTTAAAGTAATTAGTCCTCAGCCCCTTATGAGTAAACTGGAGAACAGTAGTAACTGTGGTATCTTTGCCAATGACTTGTCGACTATTGGCAAAGAGACCCTAATGCATTATTGCCCATTGATTGTCACGTGTTTCCGGGTGACACTTTTCAACTACAGTGGAAAATTTAACTTTATTAGGGATGCTCTTTCATTTTACATCAGATGCACAAACTTTGCTTCTCAACACAGCAGCAATGTATTATGTTACTGGTAATGCTATATTCCTAGAAGTAGTATAGTACATAACTTCATTTCTTGTAACGAATGGTTGGACATTTTTTAAATTATATTTTCAACTATCATCACCGTGTTTGCATGTGTGAATTTTAGTATGTGTGTGTGTCTACGTGTTTGTGTTAGGAGTAAAGTATGCTTTTCTATTTTATATATATTTTATTTTCTAAGAACAAGGGAAACCCAAAAGGAATGCCACTAGGGTCCTTGGGCGGTAGTATATTTTACAGAACAGAGGACCCTAGTAATTAGAGATCAACTGAATGATAGACATATACTCGATAGTATATATGACTGCTGTCCAGCCGGACAGAGTTTTTTATTTTTCAAAGTTTCAGGTTAAATGTGTAAGTATAACATTTATACAAAAGTGGGCACAACCTGTGACCCACAAAGGACAAGACAAAACATATGACAGAACAATTATGTAAAAAGCGCACAAAAGCGGTCTGTACTAGTAATCCATTTTACAGACTGGAATTAAATCATAGCAACCCATTGTTTAACACAATACGTGAATTGAAACAAACATATGGTGCAATATGGTCGACGACGTTTCGATGCAATTTCTAAATGCATGCATCATCATCAGGACAAAAGCTGGTGTGTCAAGTTTGTCTTGGAAGTTTAAAGCAATTTCATTACCCCTATGGTAATTTACATAATATTAAATTAGCCGTCGCCACACTTACTTAGAATAATAGAGCAGTGCTAGTCTTTGCGGCGATTCCAACATCCATAGTAGGGTTTATCTGGGGAAGCAGACGTAAAGCAGCAATTAGGGAATGAGGCATACCTTCCACGCTACGGGGTGTGGGAAGCGGGGGAGTTCGTGCATTACTTACAGTTTGGGCATTGCTTGATAGCTGGTCAGGTAGGTTCTGGCGGGGATCGCTTCCTAACCGCTTGTGGAACTTAGTGGTAGTAATAAAGGGCGGACTAGAAATAGTGGGAGGACTATAGCTAAAGGATCCCTTGGCTTTGGCGGCCATCTTAGAGAGGTCTTTTTTCTCGGCTCAGAACATGATACCAGTATACAGGGAATATACAATAATTATACAAGGCGGAAAATGGCTCAGTGAGCAGGCAATATGCATTGATTAGGAGAGGCGGATGGTGGCTCAGTGGGGCCAGCGTGATCCATATAAAAGGGGAGTGACCCAAGTGAAGTGAAGTGCTCAGTTACCATCTAAAATTATATTATTATACAACATATAATAATATAATTTTAGATGGTAACTGAGCACTTCACTTCACTTGGGTCACTCCCCTTTTCACCACTCTATGATGGACGCCACTTCACCTTCACCATCAGTTTTTAATGCTTGATCGATAAGGGACGTAATTGTGACAATATGGATCACGCTGGCCCCACTGAGCCACCATCCGCCTCTCCTAATCAATGCATATTGCCTGCTCACTGAGCCATTTTCCGCCTTGTATAATTATTGTATATTCCCTGTATACTGGTATCATGTTCTGAGCCGAGAAAAAAGACCTCTCTAAGATGGCCGCCAAAGCCAAGGGATCCTTTAGCTATAGTCCTCCCACTATTTCTAGTCCGCCCTTTATTACTACCACTAAGTTCCACAAGCGGTTAGGAAGCGATCCCCGCCAGAACCCACCTGACCAGCTATCAAGCAATGCCCAAACTGTAAGTAATGCACGAACTCCCCCGCTTCCCACACCCCGTAGCGTGGAAGGTATGCCTCATTCCCTAATTGCTGCTTTACGTCTGCTTCCCCAGATAAACCCTACTATGGATGTTGGAATCGCCGCAAAGACGAGCACTGCTCTATTATTCTAAGTAAGTGTGGCGACGGCTCACGGCGTTCTCGTCCTTGTCCACGCTCCCTCGGCTAATTAAAGTATTTTCTCCCCATAGTTTCCACCGGCGAAGGCGATGTGAGTAATTTCTCACACGCAGGGACATTGTGGTAGATAACCTTTAGCTCTCACAGCTAAACAACCAAGGCTGAAAGCCCGAGTACCCCCAAGAAAGCTATTATGCACAGTAAAGGTAAAACTTGGAAATAATTTCTCCAGCGTTGGGTTCTCACATTATGCTCTAGGTCAGTCACAATCCCTTTCACTGCGCCGTTCTTAATTGAAATATGGACAATTACTTTGAACAGCCGCTGGCCCACTTTGCCAGTTCACCAAGCATGTACAAAGCCCACGCGCCGAATAGCACATGTTTTCACTTTGCATGCTTTAATAGTATGTAGCTTATTAGATTGAATGAAACACGTTGCGCTAGTAAAGAGCCCTCTCACTGCGACGCTGCCTTGAATTCAATGCTAATCGCCAAATGATCAATATGCCAGATCTTAAGCATGTCCATACCAAACCACGCCGATATTCACCTGTCTCCCCCTTGCATGTGCCAGAGCATAATCCTTTGAAATCCACATACTCCTCTCAATGTCCGGTCTTTGAAACAGGAACCTGTCACCATTTTATCCGTGAATGTTCACAAGCATGTACCAATTAGTCACTATACACAGTGTTTACCTCTTCACCACATCTTGTAAAATGTACTCATACCCAGTCAAGTTCTAATTATTTCTTTGTTTATGTGTTTTTTTCTCCATTTCTTCCATGTCCTCTCCAAATGTTAATTTAATATTATGTAAATTACCATAGGGGTAATGAAATTGCTTTAAACTTCCAAGACAAACTTGACACACCAGCTTTTGTCCTGATGATGATGCATGCATTTAGAAATTGCATCGAAACGTCGTCGACCATATTGCACCATATGTTTGTTTCAATTCACGTATTGAGTTAAACAATGGGTTGCTATGATTTAATTCCAGTCTGTAAAATGGATTACTAGTACAGACCGCTTTTGTGCGCTTTTTACATAATTGTTCTGTCATATGTTTTGTCTTGCCCTTTGTGGGTCACAGGTTGTGCCCACTTTTGTATAAATGTTATACTTACACATTTAACCTGAAACTTTGAAAAATAAAAAACTCTGCCCGGCTGGACAGCAGTCATATATACTATCGAGTATATGTCTATCATTCAGTTGATCTCTAATTACTAGGGTCCTCTGTTCTGTCAAATATAATTTTCTATTTTATATGTTTCAATGAATGAAAGAAAAATATAGACGTTTTGTTAGTATTTTACATTTTTAAGTCTTATCTCTAGATGGCAGTGATTTGTAATTAAAATGTGCATTCCTGACTTTATCCTAAATAAGTGTTACAATTCCATACATAAAGCAAGCTTGTAACAACACAATTCTCAAGACACCAAGGTCAGATGTGGACTTATTAGACAGATGAGACCTAACTACTGCCTTTTTTTCGGTTTCAGCATCAAACCTCAGTTCTGCCTTTCAACAAACGGCTTCTCTTGATGTCCATCACAATTTGGGCTCAAGTCTGGAACCAAGATAACGAATCACATTGGCCTACGTGGAAGACCTTTTCTACCGAGTAATGGACAAAGACAATTCATTCTAGATCGGTTATCTGTCTTCACCATATCTGCTCGGTATGCACAGTTACAGCATTTAAGCAACCTTACGGGGGAGTGAGGGGCAGAAGGTACAGAGGCTCCTATCCTTTCTATGACATGGTCAAGGCAGATAGTTTCTTGTTGGATGTGCTCCTTCAGTTTTCAGAGGTTTTTAAGGACATGTGCACTGGTTAGCAATTTGCATGTGCGACCTCTGAACCTGCATATCAAGAGCAGTGAACTGATTCCTTAACGCGTATTCATGATACCTCTAATTATGACTCAGTCGGCTGCAACTGTTGAAAGCTTGACCAATCGCTCTATTAAGGTCCATGGTGTTTAGTAAATGCTTGCAAGGATGATTGGGTGATTTTTAGGACTGAGAAGTGGCTGAAGACAGGACGAAGAATGGTAACTCTGCCATCAATTTACAGAGCTCGGGAGGTGTTTTTGTCCCTGCTTTAACTACAATGAGTGTGGTTCAACTGTTATCTTCCATTTTGTAAATCTCACTATAGGACAGACCACGAGTGCCCTCATCCTAAACTCAAAGCTAATGTATTTGCATTCTGGAGCACGGACGACCATTGCTGAATATCAGAAATGTTCAAATTATTCAATGTTTTTTTGGGCTATGCAAATCTATGGTTTCCGATCTCACGTGTATTTTTTTCTTTGGCCCTCCCTTCCATTGTCTTTCTATTGCTCGAACAGTGACGTAGAACGATGCAACATCAAGTGAGGTTGGGTTTTGTCTGCTACATAAAATGACAAGGCAGATACCTTTGAAACCGCCAAAAGTTATGAAGCATAAAATCACATTTGGTGTCCACGTTATGAAAGACAGGAATTGATTTGTTTGACAACATTTTGATTCAATTTCTATTTGGTGGCTTAGGTTCTCTGACCTTGAAGGACACAACCAAAACGTCTCTATTTTATCCTATCTTGTTGTCCTAGAACAGAGGGAAGTGATGCAAATGCAACAGAACTGGTCTACCCTTTCTTAAAGTGGGCTCTGAAGAGCCAAGGTGAAACTCGTTGATGTGTTTCAATCTGGGGTGATTGGGAATTCGGGACTTATGGGGTTGTTTCTGCTCACATGACAGAATATAAGACTCAAGCACCATTGTGGGATCCCCTGCATAATTATGATGTGGCTTCTCATCGTGATTTTAGTGCAAATTCCTATTTGTGCCCTAAAAGAATATTACAAGGTGTGCACAAATCGCTGATGTTTGCTCCTGTGAGTTGGAGCAGTGGTACCCTGCTGCAAATTCCAGCAGCAAATAGTGCACATGCACTGTTTGTGCACCTCAAAATACAGACCACAATGAGCTATAGGTGAGTTATTGTCCATTGTGAGGAGCCTAACTCAAAATTGGGTGCAAACTGCACACCTCCGATTTTGTGCGCTCCTCAATAAATCGGATTAGGCAGGGCTCAATTTGCAGGTGCATGTTTCAACATCACTGTGACTGGACCCTCAATGTCAGTCTAGAGACTAGACCAGTAAATGTTTTTTTTTAAAACATTTTTTTTTAAGTGCATGGCTGATAAGAGCTACATTAAGAATTCACATCACATGCAGATCATCTTTACATCTCTCCATACTGTACAGATGAGGAGGTGTGTTCCTGTGGGTAGTTTACAGGCTATTGATTCTGGGAACATAGGTTCTAATCCTGGCTCTCCCACTTGACTGGGAGTAGTTGCCTAAAATTGTGAAAGCTGATGTTCTTTTTAAATGTAATGCAATTGTTCAATTAAAAATTGTAAAGGACTTTGTTGGACGCTAGCTGTGTGCGCACTACAAACATGGTGATACGTCTGAATATATTAAACACACACCTTATGCTTGTTTGTCTCATGCAGCGCATTACATATCAGTCGTCATTTGCAGCAATGCAGTTAAGAATTTAGGGCTTTATTTACAGTTTGGTAGATGGTATACTCCGTCACAGATATGGTGGATGTTCTGTTTACCACATTACAAGTACATTAAAGCCTAAGGCACTTGAAACATGGTAGATGAGATTAATATCTACCACGTTTTTATGAAGTATTGCACCCACCAAACTCTAAATAAAGCAGTTGCTATTGTATATTTTTTGGCAGTTTAACAGAACCTATCATAACATATACCATGGTATAGGAGATGCAGATAATGAAGACATACAAAATGGAATATATTAAGAGATGACCAAATAAAGGCGTTGCACCACACTGTTTATACAACTGTATCTCGAATAAGCAACCCGCTACAATAACACTACAATGACCACTACAGTATGACAGACCACATTGCTATATATAGGGGGAGGTGCTGTTCTTGCCTTCTAATGTGGTATAGTGAAAATCCACCTCCAAATAATCAACATGAAGGTTCTAGATCTGCAAAGTACTAATGAGGCCAAGGTAAGACATTTTGAGAACATAAGTTGCATGACTTCTGTCTATGAAAAATTACAAGATTCTCCATACATTGCGTTACATTATAGCAGACACGTAAGTTCAGCAGGTGTGTTTTGGATGTGTGGTAATTGATTTTAAGCATACATTGATGTCTGTAGTCACAACACACCAAGCTTTGTATGTTTGTATTTCCATCATGTATTAGATTTCAATGGGCTACAAGTGTGCCTCTATAAGGAGGCTATACAGAATCAAAGTTGCAAATGTGATATATCGGATGCTAACAGGCATTTTCTAACACTAACAAACCCACTTCATAAAATAACACATAAGCTTTTACTATTGTGAAGGGACATAATTGGCTTTCTGCCGGTCATTAACGTTGAATTGAATGCCTTGCTTATCTGTAAAGGTTTTTGAGTGTTTATACTTCAGTACACCCTTATGCTGCACAAGTGTAAATACATTTCCAAAGAAGATGTGCTCCAAGACTTTGTGAAGTGAGCCTTTCATTGACAATTTTAAATGTAGTAATTTATGGAAAAATAATACTAATGAGTAGGAATAAGAAATGAAACCCCTGTAATGAGCAATACTAAGTGTAAGCTCTGGGTGTCCATTTGAAATGTTAGGATATTACTAAATGAGTCTAGGGCATGTAAGTGACTGTAGACAGAAATTGTAGAACACTTCCTTATGAAGAATCACAACATCTGCCCACTTAGCAAACAAACCAGCCACCACAGAATCCTAGAGAATTTGACGTTTTTTATAGCGTGATTAAGAAGTTTATTAAAATACATACTTCCCTACCACGTATGCCATAAACCAAACATTGACTCTAAAAAGAGACAAAATCCAATTAGTGGAACAGGTGCAACTAAGGCAGCTTGTGAAGTGCAAGGTGGAAGTCTTACTGGATTGTTCTTATGGACTTTGTAGTGGTAGCACAGTTAAACATTACTTATTGAGGTTTGGTGCATATACTTTTTATAGTTCAACATTTGTCTAGACTATTGCAGCTTTTGTGGTGTACTGTAATCACAGCAAGGGTAAAGCAAGGCTGAAGCATGTGTGGTCAGAAAACAACCTAGGTGTGTTGTTAATGTTTTATAACACCCTACCTACTAATCGTGTGGAGAGCATATGCTTCTTAAAGGCCTTCCTAGTGGACACCTCCTACCGCAGAACTATGAAACGTAGACATTCGAGGTAAACATCTGTGCGCTGCTTTTTAAGGGCATGACGCGCTGCTACCAGACATATGGAACATCCAAACAGTAACAGTAAGGCCTAGTTGGCCAAATGTATAGTTGTATTAATACACTTTAAAGAAATATAAGAAGAAATATTGCACATAAGTACCTGTCACTGGCTCTTCCATATGGTCTTTAAATAGCAGCGTACCTTTAATAGAAATATGGTAAATATTTATACCAGTCATAGGTTTCCATCTCCGTAAAGGAGAAGCATCAACATACTTTTCAGTCAGCACCTGAACACAACACACTAACGTGCTAAAATCATAAAGTGAATGTTATTGACAAACCTGTGCACATCGTATACTGTACATCATAACAATTGAAATGCTTAACTTAACGTATTCGGTGCAATGGCTTAATGCAGTGACATTATTATGGGCATGTTACAAACTCATCATTTTCTTCTCTTGATATGTACTTCAGTGCTATCGGATGTGTTTAAAGCTCGTTCACGACAAGAAATGCTGCTTCAATTTCGAATGGCAGATTCTAGATGCAAAAAAAGAACCGTGGACGCCTGGCGCCAGAAAATGAGGTTTTCTGTCCATGTGTAGGTGTCTCTACATATGGGTGGATGAAACACTGGAAGTCTGCTAGAGAGGGAAGCTTCAATGCTTCCAAGTTTTTTTTACACTTGTAAATCATTTATTAAATGTAGTGGAACAGATATCATTGCAGCAGATGTTCACCTACGCTCTGTCAGTTATGTGACTGAGAGCAGCAACACTGAAGGGCCTTGACAGTTGTAATTCCTAATAAACCGAGTCATAGCACGGCCTAAACTTGGTTATGCAGTATTTATGCACTTAACTGAGGTTTGGGTTTCCAATTAAGGGTCAGGCGGACAAAGGGGTGGTGCATAATTCCCTGACTCTCTTAGTGCACGGCAACCATGTGGCAGGGGTTCAATTATGGCTGCATCAAATGTAATGTCCCTTAGCAGAGCAGACTAATGGTGTGCTTTTAAGGCAGAATCTGGGCAGGGCGCACAGCTCGTTCATACAAATGAGGAAGGGTGTACCATGTCAAGGGACAGAATGTGGGAGGGGAAGTCACTGAGAGACTGATCCTTCGAGCCCACAGGGCACCCCATGAGATGGATGGTACACAATGAAACAGTGCAGTTCTACCCAGACTGGAGGAACACATGTTCATAAATTCGGACATAAGCTAGTAGAAGAGCCTTCCAAACACATATTCCAGACTATCAAACAAACTTCAGGTCATATTCTTGATGAAAAGAGGTGTGCCAAATGTAGAACACGTCTTAAACTCCATTTCCTTACACAAGCATACACGCAATATTTGTTTTTTTCACTTGGACACTGAACTTATCTGGTTTATAGATAGTTTACTCTGTGCAGAAAGCTAAGAAGGCGTATTAGATCAACATACACTTATTTACAATGGACAGATGTTATACTGGAATAATTACAATATGTCTCTCCTTTGGGTTTACCGGATGCTCTGTGAAATTGTTACAGATGTCCTTCATTTGTACATCATGTATACATCAAACTAAAATGTGCTTGTACCGCTAGAAAAATAGTAGAACATTCCTGTCTGTCAGGAGAGACCTTCTCTTGTATAAGATGTGACACTAGATGATTGCAAAGCTTTTTGTTGATAAGCATCACAGCTTCCAGAAATACAGCTGGTATACTAAACTGTGGGTTTGCACTCCATGCAAGTGCTCACTTGTGTTGTCTTTGTCTGAAATATTTGGCATGTAGTGCTGAAAACCTTCAGTGACTGCAGATAATCAAACACACAGTTATTTAAATAAAAATAATTAACAATATTAATACTGTTTGATTTTCTGGGGACACCTTCATGGGCCACCCTGCATTTAAAAGTAATTTTGACATTTGTCAGTAGGTTTCTCCAGCCATCTCTGCGGAAGTGGCGGTGTGTCACAGTTTGGTATTATGGGGTGCATTCATCCCCATCAACAAGCACCTGTCTTATCTTTAACCCCTCCCCTGCTGGTGACGGAACCGCTCCGTCACCAGCCGCGGTCGCACTGTGCTGATGACGGAGCGGTTCCGTCACAGCCCGCTCGGCACGCCTGCGCAGCTCGGATTCCACGCCTGCGCTGAGCGTTCCCTTGAGTGGGCGGGGCCGTGGCGGAACCGCTCCGTCATGAGCACAGCGCGACTGCGGCTGGTGACGGAGCGGTTCCGTCACCAGCATGGGCGCGCCGCACGGCCCCCCCGCCCCCCTTAGCGCTGCGGCCGAATAGCCGCTGCAGCGAAGGGGTTAATGCCAAGTGAAAACACAACAGGTCTGTAATCATCACGTGCAAGGGTATGCTAGCGCATACCAAAAAATTCATGTCATGAATGCAAATAATGCTAACAAACGAGTCATAAACACAGACGCACTGCACAAATACTGAGCCAGCACACTTGCAAAGTAAAAAATGCACGAAATTTCGATTAATATCCCACGTGCAAGCACTTATATTGCAGTCAATGATCATACAGGCATTTAAAAACAGTCTGCCACGTTCTTCAAACAACAAACAATTGTAAAAATGTAGACGCCACTCAACATCTTCCCTATCAACCATTTACAAACATGTCCAGCACGTATAAATGTGCATAACGTGAAAGCTTTTGTGTTATTACTATATATTTACTGGTTTCCATAAAGTTCTGATACTGTTCAGGGACATCAGAGCAACTGCCTAAAAAAGGCAAGAGGAGTACAGTACAAAAATTAATTGATTAGAGAACAGGTGGGTAGGTGTCACAAAAGTTGTCTGTACAAATTGAAAGAATTTGGAACTGACATTTAGGCTCACCAGGAATGGTATTCCAAGTTTTTGATTGACAAGGTATGGCTGAGCACGGATATAGGACCCTTTTACATTGAAAACAAATCTAGCCTTTTTTCTGGTCGTCTCTAAATAGAGATATATTGGACCTGACATCTTTGGTATGGTTGTCTCCCAAATCTTTGCATTCCAGAATTCTGTTTTTACTGACTTTATTTTTGCTGGCTTTAGGACTCAAAGCACTTTATCCCTGCTAATCAGTGCTAAAGTGCTTGTGCTCTCTCCTTTAAACATGGTAAGACTCGCTTACATCCAATTGCCATATTTTACGTATTTCTAACCCCTGTGTAATGTGGTACCACGTGCACCCAGCGCCTGTAATATAAATGCTAATAGTGGGCCTGCAGCACTGAGTGTGCCACCAACTTGATTAGCCTTTTAAACATGTCCCAGACCTGCCATTGCAGCCTGTGTATGAAGTTTACACTGCCATTTTTGCCTTCTGAAATAAACCTTTTGCCAGGCATAAATTTACCCTTTTAATACATATAAGTCAACCCTAGGGTAGACCCTAAACTGCCTATAGGCCAGGATGCAGTCAATTAAAAAAAAAGGTGGACATGTGCTTTTAATTTTTACATGTCCTGGTAGTGAAAAACTCTGAAATACGTTTTTTCCTACTGAAAGGCCTACCTCTCCTGTAGGATAACATTGGGTGGCCCTATTATATTTAAAAGGTGGTAACTTTTAATTGGGATCAGGTAGACAAGTAGAGTTTGGTGTATAAAGAATTGCAATTAAAAGCCCACTTTAATGGTAAAGCCAATTTTTAATCCTAATCCTGAAAACAGCACTTTTAGAAAGTTGCCATTTGCCTGTCCTATCCATTTAGTGCTGGCAGCCTGTCCCTTGGTCACATGACTAGGCGTAGCTGGCAGTTGGTCTTTGTGGATTGCTCCAAGACAATAAGACAGAGGGAAGATAGGTGTTGGCAGGATGGGTAACTCTGACAAGGGGGTAGGAGCTGCCTGAACACACTCACAAAGGATTTGTCACAAGTCTTTTGTGTCCCCAGACAATCTGAGGCCAAGGCAGGTGGGAAGAGGATGCCTGTCCCCTATGGGGGGTAGAAACCTCCAGGACATTCTCCTACTTCAAAGTGGGCACCAGGTATAAATAATGGAACCTCAGGCTCAACTCTTCAGTTCACATCTGGACCTGTGAAAGACTTAGCAGAAGGTCTGCTGTGCAGCTTTGCTGCGAGAAGTACTTTCTCTCTGTTGCCCTGCTTCCTTCTGCCTCAGTGAGAAGAACTGGACCTGCATCTTCAACCCAGGACCACCAGAGTGACTCCAATAACTAGTTGGCTGGCCTCCTGATCAGACCTCAGAGACAGAACAGGCTCCAATATCCATGAACCCAGCACCTGGCCTCTGTCAGGTGGGAGATCTGCTTTCCCAAGAGGGTCTACCCCAGTCCTGGACCCTTGGCACTGGGCTTCAAGGTGTCCTACCAAGCCAGCTGTGGAACTGACGCAACGCGATGCATCACCCCCCAAAACTCTGCATCTGAACCAAAGCATGACGTATCACCTCCCAAAGACTCCACATCGGAACCGCTACACGACACATCCCCGACACTACACTAGGCACCACAGCCTTCAACTCATCAGAATGCCGCTGTGGGATGAACCTCCATGCCAGGACCTCGCATTGCCTTGCTGTGCAACACATCCTTGACGCAGGACTCTGCATTGCTTAGCAACCATGATTTTAGGTACTTTGCTCAGCTGGCCTAACCGGGTCCCTGTAGTCGGCCCCAGCTCCATTGCGGTCGGCCTGAACTTGTGACTTTGTCACAGTCTCGGAAAACCAGATAATTGCGAGTGGAGCTTTGTGTTTTTAGGGGGGATTTTTACTCTAAATCTTTAAAATTACATATCGCTAGTTCTACTACTAGGATTTTGTTGTCTTAGTGTCAAATAATTTATAAAATTAGTCTCTCTTCGTCTAAATTGGAGTGGGATTTTTCTTGTGTTGTGTTTCCACTTTATTACTGTTCGAAGCACATATAAATACTTTATACATTGCTTCTAAGTTAAGCCGGACTACTCTATGCCAAGCTACCAGAAACTGATTATTTTGTTTAGTATAGGCTGGATATTGTAATTTAGTAAAATAACATTTTCATTAACTCCATATTCCATGATTTGTATTATAGTATACTCCCGGCCTAACCAATAGACTATGAGAAGCAGAAGGACATAATTGACAAATCAATTAGTGTGCACTGTTTTGTTAATGGTAGTTTCGACAATGACTTGGTCCTAAAGAATGGACTCCGAATATTGACTGATTTTAAGTGAAAAAAATAGTGCCACTGTTTAATTAAATGGCTGTAGTTAATTGATCGCTAATTGACTGCTGGAAACTGTGACAAATGGACTGTGAAAAATACATTTAGGTTGACGAACAATTCCTGCAAACATGGCTTTCTCTATGAATTTCGTTAAGATTCGGTTTAGCATTATTTACATTCTGTTTTTAGTAAATTCCCAGGGCCTCAGCTGTAGATATTACCTGCAAGAGTCAAAAAACAAAAAAGGTGTTTCTAACACTTTGCATAATACTCTCCATATAAAAAAAAGTTTCAAATCATTTACTTCCAAATTTTTGTGGACTGAAAGTGCCCAAGCATCCTCTTAGTGTCTGTTACGTACGTGCAAGAGAGCGGCAGCCCAAGGGGACATGGGATTAAGAGAAAGAAGAGCTTGAAGTGATTTGTGCTGGGATTTAGAGACTACATCAGTGGTGTATGTTTTGTTGGGAGTATGTTTTGTAGGAAACAAGTACACAAACCAGATTAGATAAGGTGAGTAGAAATGCAGCCAGGAAGAAACGCACAAGGTATGAACCCCAGGGCCCTCAGAGGGGCCCCCTGTCTCCTCAATGGAGCATCTTGTTCACTGTACACTCCTTCAAGTTGTGGCACACATCATCCTGTTGTCTAGGTAGCAGACAGGTGCGAGTGCACTAGTGACTCACATTTAGGACAAAAGGACTCTGGGTCTGATTTTGGAAGGCAGGGTTACTCCGTCGCAAACGTGATGGATAGCCCGTCGGCCATATTACAATTCCATTATATTCTATGGAACTTTGTGCTTGTAATACGGCGGACAGGATATCCGTCACATTTGTGACGGAGTAACCCTGTCCGCCAAACTCGTAATCAGAATCTCTGTCCTTTTAGCTAGAAAGGTTCATTGAGTGAAGCATTTTTATGAGACCTGTGTGTAACCTGAAGGCCATCATTTTGAATCAGGGACTCCGCCTTTCATCTTTCTGGGAAAAGAAGTGTGTTTACCTTTAATTTCAGTAATATCAATACCTGTTATTTATATTGCAGAGCTAGACAAATCTTCATAAGCAAGGTCTACATAAACCTAAAATATTATCTTTATTACATACAGTTTATGCAGCAACTAACTACATGCTAATGGGCCACGTTGCTGCTAATCATCTGGATATCGACTCGGTGATAGAATTAGAGCATCCCTAGGTACAGCATAGTTCTCAATCCTACTCAGCTTTATAATTTAGGTTGCCAGTTTATGTCGCCATTTTAAGATGGCTTTTAACCCTGGTTGTAGAAAGGCAATCAGTTTTGAAGAAAATCCTAAAAGTATTTAGGCATGTATGTACACAGTATTTCTATAGCATATTTACTTTGAATTCTATTTTCCTAGCGCAGGCACTTCCCACTGTTCATTACTAGGCAGAGAGATTAATCAACATTCCGCCAGAAATTGAATAAGCACTGGCAAAGCTAATGGGTTTCAATTAGCAAATATTGCACAGCTACCTCTTTAGGCTTTCCCGATGCCAGATGCTTTTAAAATACGCAGCTTTAGCAAACCTGACAGAAGTGATTGGCCATTTTATAACTATAAGAAACATTGTTTTCTCCCCTTTACAGTTTTAAATATTTTAAAGCTGGATGTCACATTGCATGACACCAAGAGATGAGGCAGCATGGAGGCCATCTTGAAAGAACAGAAATCCATGATTCCAGACTCGTAAGATGGCTGCCACCTTGCTTGATGCAACTTGACGATGCTTTGTGGTGGCCAATCTGAAAGTATGAGAGTGAATTCTATACTTTCAAAATAGTCAGTAGGTATCGTTGTCACATTGTGTCCCACAACTTGGAGACTACATTGAAAATATATAAAACAATGCGTTCTATACTCTAAGGAGTGGAAAACAATGCTTTCTATAGTTTTAAGTGGGAGAGGGGCATAGTGGGGAAGGGCGTGCCACAAGGCACCAGGAAAGGGCTGCACAAGAGCATGCAGGCCAACTGCCAGCCCGTCGTCTGGCACCCGGTGCGCTGTAGAGGATTGCTAGGAGGGAGAATGGCAGGAGTGGCTGGGTGGGTTAGGTTTAAGAACCAGGGAAAGAGTGTAACTGCCCTCTCCGCGAGTTAAGCAAACAAAGGAGTCAAACATGCACTCCCATGGAGTGATAAATAAGAAATGAAATGGGGGAAGGGGAAAAAAAAGCAATTCCATGACGTCAGCAGTGCAAGTGTACACTGTATCTAATAAAAACTAAGAGTAAATAAGCATGGAGCAACCCAAAATTGAGAAGCAAGTATTAAATGAGGAATAGGGAACTGAGCGCAGTCTATGTAATATATAGCATAACGTGCTCCCTGCAACAGCAAAAACAAGAAGAAGAGTCATTAAGAAGGCTGACATTTTTCAACCATGCTTGAATTAAGGACACTATGACAATGGGATGAAAACCCCTAAACTCGTAGGCGTCTGAGTATTTACATACCACCTGCATGGAGTTTTCCATCCTGGAAACACAAACAAATGTGGTGCTGTCAGAAGCAGGAGTAGATGTGTTTGCATATTGAGAATGGGGAGGGAACATCCCTATATTTAACGGGCTGCCTGGAAATAAACTTCTGAGTGGGGAACAATATTTTCTCCGTGAAGAAGAAAAAAAGGACATCTGGGATGTTATACAGCATCGCTAAAAATCATTTTCAAAGCAAAAACGTACCAAAGGTGAGACCTATTGGCTCTGCCTATTCCGGTTCCCCTTTTTACTTTTGGTGGTTGTAGGACTTGAACACCACCTTTTATTTTCTCCCTTCCACTTATTGCCAGTCTCTCTTCTCGGCTGCCTGTTCTTGCCACAGGGATTGATCTTTTTTCCTGTCACTGTTTATCAGTGGCAGTCAGTGGCAACTAAAACTGGTGGAGTGAATATTTAACCTACTGACAGACGCTGACAAAAAATAAAACAGCAGTATCTTTAGGCTAAATGCCATAGCTCTCAATCTCGGTCCTTTTTAAACAGTGTTTATAATGGGCCACTATTAAAGCTCTGGAGTTGAGGCTGAAGGCACTGCGAGTTTTACATAGTCTCCGTCAGTGAATTAAATCAACTTGAAATAAAAAATAAAAGATTTACTTGCCCACTGCCTCGTGCTTGGTGCTCTTCTTTGTCTTAGCAGTCGGTGGTTCCAGCACAGGCTCCAGGAGCCTCAGCCAACTCCCCTCTACCATTCCAGATGCTGCTCAGGAACCATGAGAGAAGCACCAGGATTGGTTGGAGCATGATAGTTCTACACTCCTTCAGGCACAGGGGGCCTGTGCTTGCTCTCCAACCAGCTGTCCAAGTCAGCTCGGGTTGGAAGTACGCATTTCAAGCAGGCCGCCCCAAGACAGCTGGCCAAAGTGGCATGCACACTTTAAACTGAAGTGCACACTGTTCTTCCCTGCTGCTGACCCCGCCCTCAGACTCAGCTGCTATTAGCATGAAAATAAAGAGTAATAAATTTGCTTTATTACCATTTTATGTTTCATGTTTCCTGCACTCACAGTGGAGAGGCGATGCTCCTCTGCCCTCATGGAGGCACCGCCACTGCTGTTTATTCTTATACTTTTAAAGTATTTTCAAAATAGAGTTATTTTAAAATGATGAGCATTTCATGTTCTAATATTTTTTTATTTTATTTCAGATATGTTTCATTTTAAAGTAGCAATTTCGAACTCTGGAGGTACAACCTTTAGAAAAAAGAAATGGGTGATGAATTTGAATAACAAAGTAATAGTCAGGTACTTATTGTTCTGCTCTGAATTTAAAAATGAAGCCTTTGCAGGCTATCCACTCTGTGTGTGTGAGGTTAGTGAGCTAGAAAACCAAGCACTTAAATAATGCTGGGTGTGAACGCTGCACAATGCAGAGCCAAAGGCAACTATGTGCCACAGAATCTGAAAGTCTATAGTTCTAAAACATCATATTCCTGCTACATGAAAGTTACCAAATCATATTGAGCACATAAGACCCTACTAGTTCCCTTCACCTTGCTTTTACATGCTCTACCATCAATCCCGTCAAGAAAATAATGGGAGATATTACTTGTAATTTATTTTACCTGGGGCAAACAAATTAGGCAAATTGATTGCATGAATTTGCAGTGCATGAACCTCAGGAACCTCATAAAAATGACTTTACTTAAAATTCAGATGTAAAAGAAAATTAAGTTTCGGGCAAATCCTTCTGGTCCTATTCTTTACGAGTGAAAAGAGACCCTTGTGCAAAAATGTCAGTGCAACCCTTATTGTTTATGAATGTTTAAATGTACAGCACCTATTCCAAATGCCCCAATGAGTTAGTGAAGGATTCCGTCATCCATGCACAGTTCTTTTGCACAGTCAAGAATCCCTGTGGGTTCTCTTTGCTTGTAGTTATGAGAAATTGAAAAGAAGGACTATGCCACCAGAAAAGTGAATGAATAGAAATGGGAGAAAGACTCATGCTTATTAAGAATTATTGTTGAAAATGTACTGAGAGTAGACAGTCTGAAGTCCATGTTCGAAATCCACTCAAGTCCTTTGCCCTAAGGAACTAGATACTTTGCCCCAGCTATACGGGGCTAACACATTTTTCACTCACACTTTTCATTTAAACCATTTTTTGGAGCTAGTTGTAAACTCAAGTTGAAAAGTATAAAAATGTTAATTTTGGTTATTTCCCAAAGATTTGCCTTCACAGTTAAAGTGCCATAGAACCTCTAGTTGCATTGCTAGTCACCGATTAATTATCACCAAATATCAGTATGCTTACTGTCTATATTTTGAAAACCCCAAGGACTCAGTTTACAGCCGCATCACCTTCAGAACATTTATACTTGACCATGTCTTGGCAACTAACTTGTATAAATAATGTACAGGAGAGGCAGTTGGTGTGGATAGAAAGATGTTGGCAGGTCATGATCAGATTACAGTCTTTGTTGAAAGGCTGAATAATTAATTATAAGTAGCAGGAACACAAATCAGCAAGAGACAATGAGCATATATCTCTGCAGAAGAAACTTGAATGGGATTAGGAGACGGTCCATGACCGGTGTAAATGGTGAGGTAAATGTTTCTCTAGAGTTCTAAGTGCGGAAAATGAGCATGGAAGGGGCCACACGGAGTCACTTTCTCTGTTTCATGGACCAGAACTGTGCCGAACATTGAAAAAAAAGACTCTGGCCTCAGCCTCACTCGTGATCTACAAGATATGTCTTTTTAGTTATTATCAGTGACCATATGACGTCAAGTGTTCTGGCTCCAGCACAATGTCCAATTCCAGAGCTGAGGTAGGTCTGGACCTCCTTGGACTCTAGTACTTAATTAGGCTGGCTTTAGGACTTCAAAGCACCTTCAGAACTTCAATGGGCCTTAGGACTTCAAAGCACCTTCAGAACTTCAATCGGCTTTCAGGACTTCAAAGCACCTTCAGAACTTCAATGGGCTTTCAGGACATCAAAGCACCTTCAGAACTTCAATGGGCCTTCAGGACTTCAAAGCACTTTCAGAACTTCAATGGGTCTTCAGGACTTCACAGCACCTTCAGAACTTCAATGGACCTTCAGGACTTCAATTGGCCTTCAGGACTTCAAGGAACCTTCCGAACTTCAATGAGCCTTCAGGACTTCACAGCACATTCAGAACTTCAATGGGCCTACAGGACTTCAAGGCACCTTCAGAACTTCAATGGGCCTTCAGGACTTCACAGCACCTTCAGAACTTCATTGGGCCTTCAGGACTTCAAGGCACCTTCAGAACTTCAATGGGCCTTCAGGACTTCAAGGCACCTTCAGAACTTCAGTGGGCCTTCAGGACTTCAAAGCATTTTCAGAACTTCAATGGGCCTTCAGGACTTCTCAGCACCTTCAGAACTTCAATGGGCCTTCAAAGGTCTTCACCATTGATTGATTAACGACCTTGTATAATGTGACAATGTTCATCAGATTGAAGGCCTTGATATGCATGGTGTGGAACTCTACTTCGGCTTCGGTGGTATCCCCACAAAATAGGAACTCTATTTAGGGCACCTGTAATCGGTTGGCATAGTTCCACTGACCTGGTTTGGTGATTAACTAATGCTACTGTGCGATTCTCATAGCCTTATTTAGGATTCATACAAGCTCCCGTTAGCAGAGTTGGGCTACGTGTCCAAATGTGATCTATATGTTTTCAACCTAAGCACACCCACTTCCAGTGAAGTAAAACCTTGGTTCGAGGAGATCGCAAGCCCTTAATGAGCCTGTTCAGGATATCTCTGAAGTTGCCTAAATACCCTTTGGCAAGGAAGGGACAACATAGAGATTACCACAAACAAAATCCTGTTGCAATTCGGTCGATAGTGTAAGCTAACGTCCTCGAAACTTTAAGCTTTTTTGAAGGTATTGTTTGGAGTTTCAAGCTCCCTGCACCTTTTCTTCCTGAAAGTGGATTAAAAGTTACTGGAGAAACGTGCCACCTATGCTCAAGCACAGAGGCAGAGGGTTTGCAATGTGAAATGGTGGCCAGTCAGGTGATGATTTCTGTATTCAGGTGTTAAACAGGCGCTAATGCGGTGAAACTTTTACCCAGGTTGTATTTATGTCGAAGAAAAGGACACAAATGCGAACGAATATTGTCACACAATGCACCACATTATGCCACATATTTCCCCTTTTCTTAGTGCATAATGTAGTCAATCCCACAGAATATATTGGTCTCCATTCCTGCATAACTCCAGTGGCACTGCATTTTATTGCTTGCTTGGCTAGTGGCTAGTTACATTGAGTCCCTTTCAGGTACCCCTGGAAGAGTTAACCCCCGAAAGATTCCCCTTCTCTTGGCAGAGATAAAAAGGTGGTAAGGCCAGCTAGTTCTCGTCCCTTGCATACAGAGGACACAGGGAATACACAAGGCTTGTCTCGTTAAAGTTTAACAAAGAGCCCGCACTGTGTCTACGAATGTATCTCACAATACACAAAAGGACATCGTTTGGGATTATATTTCATTTACTGTTCTCTTTGCATAAAATGACTTCGGGGCATGCATCTGTATTTGAAAGAGAGCCAGGCTTTACATACATGTGATCAGTACATCAGACTGCCACTGCACAGAAACATACATGAACAACCTGCTAATGTTTTCCAATTACTTTCCTAGAATAGTAGAAATGTTTGGAGACATTCTTGGGTCCAATGCTGCTTTGTGATATCTGACATGAAACTTCTGAGTACTGTTAGTTGACGAAAAAAGATCAGACACGGACTCACACATACAATCTAACGACAAGTTGTGTCCAGTTCTAAACCACACTGAGTTTACTAATCGCCATGTATTTGTGTGACCAAACCTGGTGTACTTGTAATTAACATGACACCTTCTCCTTGAACATGACAATTCATTTGTATAGACTGATATTTGCTGCTCGCGCTCCCAACTGCAAAATAAAGTAATATCTAGTCGAATTAAAATATTAATCAACCTGATAACAGTCAGACGAGTTGATGTTGCAGGTTTGCATTCATGTGATGAAAACCTGTGTCATCTTTAAGCACAAGTAACGCAATTACGCTTCGGATTTATGGTGATGAGTGCAGTCTATTAGATTTAGACAAAATGGCCTTATTTGCAACTATCGTTTGATTATTAGCCGCGCTGTATAATGTCCCTCTAACCTCGTTGGAACCATTGCTTCCCAATGCGCATCCGCGCTCCCAGTGCATCTTCGCCCGTTAATGTTTACTTTATGTAGCTGGGTCCACAGTTAACTGCATTGCTGTAACTTGATAATAATTTGTCTGCCGTTCGTAATTAGAATTGAATCACTTTAATTGCGCTTTAATTAGCCCAATGAATGGAGAGTGTGGTTAATAGCAAAAAATAAATTGTCCTAATGGGAGTTTTTGTGAATACATCAATATTTTAATCACATTAGCCACTCCTGTTGCGCTACAATTTAATTCACATTTAATCATACAGGTTGCGCACTAGGTGGCGCTCTTCTTTCCTGGCTGTGGTCTGTAAACGGAAAGACATTGTTGCCCAGAAGGCACGGTTCACCTGCCAGGGACGCTACTTTCCATGTTGCCAACATGTGTGAATCAATTAGTTGCTGGTCATACGACATTATCGAGGTCCCTAATCTGTAATGTTTAAACAGAAAATGCTTAAAATGCTATTGTAAACGGGAAGCGCTTCCAAAGATTAGTGGACTGTAAATTTGTTTCGCATTCTTTGCTTTCTGTGTTAGTCTGTTTCGCTCCACTTTGTTTTTACTTTGTATTCCATGCAGTTACTTTGTAAGGCGCTGGCTTGGGGCCTCTAGCCAATGATGACGTTGAAGTTGAAACGTTCTTCGGTTAATCAGATTGTTTATGCCAGAAAAAGCCATTTCTAATGACGTTTGGAATTTTTGGGGCTATTCAGGTCCAATATTCAATCGAATCTTAACAGCCTTAGGTGCAGCCCTGTCCCTTTTTGGGGGGGGAGGGGGGGGGGGTCTGTACGGTTAGTGGAGAAACTGTAGGATGCTTAAATAATTGTTTATTAGTGAAAGATGTGTGCATCAGTGGTGTAACAAACCCACAGCTACCCCGCCCCCCTAGCAAGGCAAGGTGAGAGGGGACCCCATTCCATAACTCCCTTGATGCTTCGAAGTTTTTGGAAAAGTGCGAAATATAATGAAGCGCGCCATTAGGACGCGGCCCCCCGGGAACCCGGTCACGCCCCCTTTATGGTTACTCATCGATGGATTGAGCAGGACTACAGCAGGAATCACTTACTGGGCAACGTTGTGACTTAACTTCCGGCCGGAGCCTATTTAGGGCAACTTGCCCTGGTCCTCGCCCTCTCTTCCTTACGGTGCCTGCCCCAGTAAGCAGGGGTCTCTGAATCTTCCACCCACCCGTCCCTAGAGGTAGAGCTTGGGGAGGTGTTGGATGTGGAATAGAGAATGGCGGTAAGGAGGCCACATAAATTGCCTTTACATTGATAAGGGGAGTCTTCCTGCATTCTCCCTAGGCCAGCACTGAGGGGGAGAAACAGTAAGCTCACCCCATAGAGAATGGAGACACCAGCTGGGGGCAAGGGCACCAGTTTACAAACTAGGGCATGGGCCACCCGTCCATGGTTATTACCTACGAGCCCCGATGGGCAGCCTGGTGGTGGAGGGGTGGGTCCCCCAGGTGGGGGACAAGGACCAGATGGCAGGGGCTCACCTCTCAAGGACGCAGGCGGTTGCGCCTTGCGTGGTTCTCAGTTGGTTGGGGGACGCGAGCCGGAAGGCCCCTTAGTGCTGGAGCAATAGACAACATTCTTCGTGTATATAAATTGAGTTTTGTCAGACTTACTAATGGATTATGATGTTATGGTCAAAATAAATGTAAATATTGCTAAGCGATTGAATTTGATAAATCCATATCGTATCAAATTGCATTAGTTAGATATTGTCATGTTTGTGTGATGGTTTGTAATAAACATGGCCTCTTTTACCCGCAGCTCTGGTCGTCAAGTATTGATTTGTGGGTTTGGATGGGGGTGGGGCCAGGAGCCAACCTGGGGGGTCCGGGTCCTATGATGTGCTTGCAGCTGGCCAGAGCAAGCCCCCCTTCCCCCTTTGAGGTGAACAGTGAGTCTTCCCCGTGCCCCCTTTACCACTGGCGCTGCGAGGGGATAAGGGGGGAGGGGGGTCTGATATGCCCCTGCTGCGCACCTGACTCGGACCAATGGAGGGGGGTCTATTGACGGATGTAGTGTTTTCTTAAGTCGACGATGGTGGTGCGTGGCCGGTAGATGACAGGTATAGCAGCATTTAGTAGCTTGATCTAAGTTACAGTTTGCCGGTGTGACTGCTGGGGGCTGTTTCTGTTTTGGGGCAGCTTTTCTTTTCTGCGTTGTATTTGCTGTGTCATTTCTAGCTCAGTCTGCAGCCAGCGTACAGAGCAGTGCATCAGCCGCACACAGTACTGCGGCCATTAGGCTTCTCTTCTAGAATGTTCCAAATGCGCTGCGGCTAAAAGGATCCATGCTTCTTGTGAAACACTCACGAGCCGGTCCGTGCGTCACGTACGAATTATAAATACAAAGAAAGTAAAAATAACATCCATTACATCTCCTTCTGCGCCACAGAAACTTCAAGAAACTGAAAGTACAATTCCTTCTCGGCTCTCGCTTGCTGCTACCGCTGAAAAGAGTTGGTTGTTCTCGTGGATGTATTTTAATTGTAAAAAATGTGCTCGCTGCTCATTGGTAATACAAATAAATCTGCCGCAATATCCACCAAATTTCACGGAACGCAATTGGTATCGTAATAGAAGCAGTGGTGATTGTGGTGGTCAAGAACTGGAACTGGAGGCTTTGGAAGAAGTGCTTTCATTGATTCATTTCATGGCTGCGTCTTCCATTTCCTGTCATTACAACTTCATATAGTGTGGCAACATGGGTGCAAGTCACTATATAATTACGCAAACTAAATGAGGGAATTTTCCCACATAGCATCGATCTCACATTTAGAAGAATATTTAAGTTTTATAAGATTTAGAAAGAATTGCAGGAGTACTTCTAGAAAACTAGAAAAATCATATTTTTCTGGGAGAACTCGGGTCACTTTCACTAAAAGGTTTCACTAGGTGAACGTTTCTGCATACTGAATTAGGGTACATAGAAATAGTTGCTTGTCCATGGGCAAAATATCTTTCCAGCGGAGAAACCTCTTCCTGTATACGCCTATTAGTTTATTTTAGCGGGGACAGTCTAGTATCTATTCCATCACTGAAAATGCACCTAACCTGTCATTGTAAGTAGTAAGACTTTGTGCATTTTGTGAATTCCTACAAAGAAGTTAGGCAAATAAATATTCGTGGACACAGCCAACTATTTACCCTTCCTCACAATGTTAGACTGCACGTGACATCATTGGGTTATACATTGTGCACAGGCAGTGTGAGCTTATGGACATGTGCCAAGATACCTATAACTTCTGTCTTTATGAATCATGCTATCATGTGTTACTTAATTACTTTTCCCAGCTTATGTTTATTGCTGCCTTGCAAACATCTTTATTAAATATGAGAGGTACGCGAAAGGAACAATAACATTCAGTTAGTGTCTATGGAAATGTTAATATGATATGTAAACAAAATATATTTTGCAAAGTACATAAGAATTTATTGAGCAGATTATTAAGTGAGATTTGAAGAAAAAAGTAACAGCAAAACAGAAAGCAGCCATGTACAAGACCATATGCTATCCAGCTGTACGGTATCTACTGACAAGCTGAAGGTAAATAAAATGCAGGGGTGTGACTGCAAGTTCCTAACAACTACTTCAACATAATTAAGCAAACTTCCACATTTGCTTGAACTCCCTCAATCTGTCTGATCACGGGAAGCCTTGTGAACCTCTCTTATTTAATAAGGATAGCGTGGAAAAAAAATCAGCTGTTCCAACTGAAGCTGGTGTATTTTCAGACATCTGTAGGCTGCAGGAGATTTATCAGGTAAAAAGGGGGATATTTTTTATTTTTATAAGCCTCAATGTGACCACTTTATTGATTCTACCTGTGAGAAAGTGCCTCTTTTTGCATGGTCACCCACATTTTTTGAGGGCTGATGCTGCTGTTTTTTTTTTACTTTGCACTGGAACGCTGCTGACCACCAGGGCATGTGCTCCAAATCCTAAAAACATGTTAAATGAGATACCACCTAATTGGCATATTTAACTTTCCTATATTTCCGTAGCATAAGGTATCTAAAGTACACCTATGACATGGAAAGTTAAATGTCTCCTGTGGACTAGATATTTAACAACAAGGGGTGGTGATGGACAGAGTTTCTGAATTAAGCAGAATACTCTCACCCAGTCAAGAGATCAGGGCTAGATCCAACACCGTTTTTTAGCTCACTGCACCATCCCAGCTCAGAACCTGGCTATATGCAAATTAGTCTGTTCCTGTCCCAGTGCATGATGGGAACAGGGCAAACCAAACTACCAAGCCAATTCTTACACTGGGAAGGAAACAAGCTTCCGGGGACCGGTTTCTGGCATTTCAGCCGTCGTCGGCCCGGCTTGCTTGATGAGCAAGGGACTCACATCTGAGTATACCCTTCCACGCTTAGGGTGGACAAAATATTTAACAACAAGGGGTGGTGATGGACAGAGTTTCTGAATTAAGCAGAATACTCTCACCCAGTCAAGAGATCAGGGCTAGATTGTCTCCTTTCTGGTGAAGAATTGGCTTGGTAGTTTAGTCTGCCCTGTTCCCATGATGCACTGGGCCAGGGACAGACTGATTTGCATATAGCCAGGTTCTGAGCTGGGATGGTGCAGTGAGATAAATAACGGTGATGGATCAAGCCCTGATCTTTGGACTGGGTAAGAGTGGTCTGCTTAATTCAGACACTCTGTTCATCACCACCCCCTTTTCTGATTCGTTTTTGGCCACTATAGGTGTGGCAGGGTATACTCAGACATGAGTCCCTTTCTCACTGCACCATCAGGATTCAAGCAAGCCGGGCCGAAGACGGCTGAAATGCCAGAAACTGGTCCCCGGTAGCTTGTCTCCTTTCTGGTGAAGAATTGGCTTGGTAGTTTAGTCTGCCCTGTTCCCATGATGCACTGGGCCAGGGACAGACTGATTTGCATATAGCCAGGTTCTGAGCTGGGATGGTGCAGTGAGATAAATAACGGTGATGGATCAAGCCCTGATCTTTGGACTGGGTAAGAGTGGTCTGCTTAATTCAGACACTCTGTTCATCACCACCCCCTTTTCTGAATCCTATGGACCAGAGCACCACTGTGCCATCCACTCCATGACCAGGTAAACACATCTCTTGGCCTGCCACAGCAGTCTGGCAGCTGCAGCTTAAATCTGTAACCCCCCTGTCACAATCACCCCTTTACGCAGGTGAAAAGCTTACTTTTAAATATTTATAAGTCACCTTATGTAGGCCTTGTAGCTCACAAGGCAGGACGCATGGTATTTAGAAGTAGGACACATATACATTTCAAGTTAACATGTTATTGCAGTGATTAGCACCCTAAAGCTATTTTCACTGTAGCAAGGCTGGCTGTTCGATATAAGAACACTGGGATGCACTATTACATTTAATAATGCTACACCTAGAAATGTCATTCCTGAATTCTTTGGAATATTCATTGAAAGCTCAATTCACAAGTGAAATTGGATTTTTAATAGTAAGGAAAATGTACTTTTAGACAGTTAGCTTTCCCCTGCCTCGAGCATCTGGAGGCCATATTGCAGTAGCATCCAGCTGCAGCTCTCAGAATGCTAAAACTCCGAATTAGGAATGAAAACAGCTCACAGAGCAGAGACAAAGGCCTGGGCACGGGCAGGTGTTTCTGTTTCTCTTGTAAGATTACCATTTGAGCAGGGCCCATGAACTTGAATGACTTAAAAGGGGCTACACCTGACACAGGCTGATGCCACATGAAACCTGCATATGCCTCTTCTTTGCTTCCCTAGCCAGTCAGATGCCCCCAGAACTGGTTTGAAGTGACTATAGAGGAAGGGTTGCTCAGTTTCCTGGCCACCCCTCTGAGGTGGGCATACTGGCTCTGCACAAAGGGAGAAAAGTTCCAGCATTTTAAATTTAGGCAGAAAGGGACACTGGGGGATTGTTTACAACAGGCTGCACAGGAACAGCTGCAAAATAGAGTGTGGTTACCTCTGGGAACATTTACTCTATTGCTTGGGGCGGGGGGCAGGAGTCACCCCACCCACAGGTTAGTGACAGGCATAAATGTGGCACATTCCTCAAAACACTCTCGATCTGTGGAGGAAAGAATAACCGCACCTGCTGGTTGAACCCTGTGAGTAGACCTGAAAGACCTGCTCCTATAGCCTGAACAAAGAAGTGGACTCCCAAGGGGCAGGGACTTCCTGTTATGATAAAGGGGCACAACAATCTGACCTGCTATAAGCCCTTTTCTGGAAAAGCCCAGCTCACCAGTTCAAACTGAATATGCCTTGGACCCTGCTGGTGGCCTCTGCTGGAGTAAGTCTTGACCCCAAGTGCTGTTCCTGAGCTGTTCGGACCCTTGTTCAGTGTACTCCACCTAATATCCTGAAAAATTCTTGGTCTTAGAACGTTATTGGACTTCAGACCGCAGGAGGAATAGGACAAGCCTGCAAAGCCTACCCACCAAGTTACATTGATGCTGGGCTGTAAAAACAGGTTCCCCCCACTCTGAAGTTCCTTGCAGCAGCAAATCCAATGCAGCAGGACCTCACCGAGAAGGGATCAGGCCTTGAGGAGCGCTGTTCGATACAGCCTGCAGCCCCCATTCCCCCTCCGGAGGATTCAGAGCTCTGAAAAAGAGACTAAGTCCAATGGTAGAAATCGCAACCAGGTAAAAAAGCCAAAACTACCCAAGCAAGAGGACTTCCCTGGGGGTGAAAATTTGAATCAAGCCAATGTGGGGGAACCCTCTTCGGATACAACCTACTGACTTGCCCCACTGAGGGATCTTGACTTCCAGAAAAAAACTGAAGTCCCACTGTAAAATATCCAAGCAGGTTGATTTTACCAATCTGCACTTCATTGTAGTAGGTCTAAAATCAAGCCACTGACTACCTTTGGTGCTTTTTGGCTCTCTTTTCATGTAAAACTTGAAAATTCACATTTCTGGTTCATCTCATTGGATTTTTGTTGTTTTGTTGTGATTTTGTTTATTAAATTATTCTCTATTTTCCTAAAATGTAGTGGGATTTTTTATTGTGTTGTGCTTTTGATTTTTACTATCTGCTCTGTACCATAACTACCAGGGGTTCAACTCAGATTTAAACTATTGAAACCTTTAACTCAACTGAACAAGATAGTGACGATATTCCTCATGGTGGACTATCATCTACCACAATTATTCATTCACTTTCTCATACTACCTAAAGTGTTATGTTTGCCTCCAGCCTCTGTAATGACATTTTTGTGAGGTTTAAAAACGTAGGTCCTGTTCAAGAATAAACTATTCATATAGGGAAAAGTAAATTCAATGTGTCACTGTTCTGTTAGTTACAGAGCTAATGTGGCAATTACATGAAAGGTAAACATTAACCTGCTAACACTTTCAGCAACCAAACACTAGCTTCAACTTGTCTTTTGAGTATTACAAGATGACAGCTGGATAACTCTCTGAAATGTGGTACAAAATGGCAATACGATTTTTACTTGTGATTTCTGTGTGCCACACACATGCCTCTTTATAGCAATGCGTAATACCTAGAGGGGGCTCTAAACGTGCATGGTATAGCAGAGTGTTTTTTATCTGAACCAGCTCCGTGGAGTGCCGATGGCATGACTGTAATTTTATGTTTGCTTGTTGGGAAGTAGGTATGTTGTCCCATCCACCTGTAAAGGGAGGGTTCAATGTGTATCCCTCAAAACAGGTCTTGCCCAAACTGCCACGGGGCAGGAAAACCAAGTGTGAGCTGCTTTGTGACTGGGTAGGTTATTAGGGAAGTTGTAAGACCTTGATGGAATGTGCAGCCATTTAGAGGTGAGTGATAACGTTGGGGGGTTGCCTGGAGTAGTGACTGAAATCCCAGCTCGTTGGATGGCCATATAACCTGGAAAGGCCTCTGGTGACCATTTGTGTGTATGATATGGCTGTGACTGTATGTATGATGTGGCTGCGATGCTGTGACTGTACGTATGATGTGGCTGTGACTGTATGTATGCTGTGGCTGTGACTGACAATATGATGTGGCTGTGACTGTGTGTATGATATGGCTATGATGTGGCTGTGACTGTACGTATGATGTGGCTGTTACTGTACGTATGATGTGGCTGTTACTGACAATATGATGTGGCTGTGACTGTGTGTATGATATGGCTGTGACTGTGTATGATATGGCTGTGGCTGTATGTATGATATGGCGGCTGTGGCTGTATGTATGATGTGGCTGTATATATGGTGTGGCTGTGACTGGATGTATGATGTGGCTGTGACTGTATATATGATACGGCTGTGGCTGAATGTATGATGTGGCTGTGACTGTACGTATGATGTGGCTGTGACTGTACGTATGATATGGCTGTGACTGTACGTATGATGTGGCTGTACATATGATGTGGCTGTGACTGGATGTATGATGTGGCTGTGACTGTAAGTATGATGTGGCTGTGACTAAGTATGATGTGGCTGTGACTGTACGTATGATGTGGCTGTGACTGTATCCTTGATGTGGCTGTGACTGTATGTATGATGTGGCGTATGATGTGGCTGTGACTGTATGTATGATGTGGCTGTGACTGTACGTATGATGTGGCTGTGACTGTATGTATGATGTGGCTGGGACTGTATGTATGATGTGGCTGTGAATGTACGTATCATGTGGCTGGGACTGTATGTATGATGTGGCTGGGACTGTACGTCTGATGTGGTTGTGGCTGTGTGTATGATGTGGCTGTGGCTGTGGCTGTATGTCTGATGTGGCTGTGGCGGTGTGTATGATGTGGCTGTGACTGTATGTATGATGTGGCTGTGACTGTATGTATGATGTGGCTGTGACTACGTATGATGTGACTGTATGTATGATGTGGCTGTGACTGTACGTATGATGTAGCTGTGAGTGTGTGTATGATATGGCTCTGGCTGTGTGTATGATATGGCTATGATGTGGCTGTGACTGTACGTATGATGTGGCTGTTACTGTACGTATGATGTGGCTGTTACTGACAATATGATGTGGCTGTGACTGACAATATGATATGGCTGTGACTGTGTATGATATGGCTGTGGCTGTATGTATGATATGGCGGCTGTGGCTGTATGTATGATGTGGCTGTGACTGTATATATGATACGGCTGTGGCTGAATGTATGATGTGGCTGTGACTGTACGTATGATGTGGCTGTGACTGTACGTATGATATGGCTGTGACTGTACGTATGATGTGGCTGTACATATGATGTGGCTGTGACTGGATGTATGATGTGGCTGTGACTGTATGTATGACGTGGCTGTGACTGTACGTATGACGTGGCTGTGACTGTACGTATGACGTGGCTGTACGTATGATATGGCTGTGACTGTACGTACAATATGGCTGTGACTGTACGTATGATATGGCTGTGACTGTATGTTTTATATTGCTGTGACTGTATGTATGATATGGTAGTGCCTGTATGTATGATGTGGCTGTGGCTGTATGTATGATATGGCTGTGACTGTATGTATGATATGGCTATGACTGTATGTATGATGTGGCTGTATGTATGATGTGACTGTGGCTGTATGTATGATCTGGCTGTATGTATGATGTGGCTGTGGGTGTATGTATGATGTGGCTGTGGCTGTATGTATGATGTGGCTCTGGCTGTATGTATGATGTGGCTGTATGAATGATGTGGCTGTGGCTGTATGGTATGATGTGGCTATGACTGTATGTATGATGTGACTGTGGCTGTATGTATGATGTGGCTGTATGTATGATGTGGCTGTGGCTGTATGTATGATGGGGTTTCTTATGAGGAGATCTGTTGGGGAGTTTGAGAGAGGGAATTCTGTGAGGGGTTTCTCTGAGTTTGTGCCTGAGTTTGACTTTCTCTAGCTTGGATGTAGCTTATTGAAAATCCCGGACTTGGGGAAGGGGATCACCTTGCTCTCCCAGCGAGAGACTAGTGAGATTGTGCTGCCTGCAGTGTAAATCAGATCCAGTTTGCCATCTATTTTGTCACGCCTACCATGTCCTGATGTGGCTCCCCCATCAAGAGCACCTCAGAGCAGGCATTGCATCCTCTGCTCGGGGCTGAGCTGTATGTGATATGAGGAGTTTGCATCTGCACAGATGCCAGGAGCATTCTGTGAAGGTTTTCCTAAATAGATCGAGTTGTGTATATTTTAGTTGAACAACATATTGGGTATGGAAGTTTAGTTTTTACAGAACAGCTGAATAACTTTACTGGCTCACCTTAACCCTAAGAGCAGGGGTAGGCACAATATTGATTTTGCACTTACAATAGGTACAGAGTGGCTTGCAGCTGCTATTGAGTGTGACCACATTCTGCAAAGACTCAGAAGTGCTCCGGTGCTGACTCCGCGACACAACAACTTGAGTGCATACCTTCCGAGTGGTGGCACTACCCACCACAAGCGGGGCGCTGACACAGGGTGCTGTAAACTACCTGATATAAAAGGATTTGCTTCCAGCCATTGCTCAAGGGCTGATGGAGAGCTGATAAAGAGCTTCCAGCAGAGGACAGGCTATGCCCTGACCTGTTCACCCTCCACTGGGATTCGGTGCGTGATAGCTGTGGTGCCACCAGCCCATCCGCCTAAGGCGTGTGAACGTTTGCCGACCCAAAACCTTAGGTCTTTGTCAGAGACTTGACACAAAGCTTCTCAAATTCATCATCTAACTGCTAAAAGTGCTTATCAAGAAGTGCAGATCAGCATCATACCAAATGTGCACCATTTGCTGTGGACACAAACGCAGCTCCAGTTCATAATGCTGTCTTTGAGAGACATTTGTTTTATATCCGATGCCCGGTGCAGACCTGGTGCTCTCATGCAGCCAGAAGTATCCCCAGGGTCACTACCTCCATCCCTATGACTGTGGGACAGCTGACCCAGAACTATCAATGGGATTTCTAGGTTTGAAATGTCATCTATGTAACAACTATGACCACTGCTTGACTCCGTGATATTCTCCGTTCCACCGAAAACTCTGAGGACATATTAATGGACTTTTCACTATAAGAAATTTTCAGCACGAAGTTAACTTTCCATGGAATACCACAAACGGGCACTTAACGCTGCCACGTCTCCTCCACGCGTGGTTCCTGTCAGAGCCTTGCACTGCTAAGAACGTCCAAATGCCATATTAAAAAACTCCAACTATGAAGATTGATTGGACAGCGATGCTGGGTTCTGGTTAGGTCCTGTTATTTCTTTTTGTTCTTATTCATCTTTGATCTTTTTGCATTTTCTAGTTCTACAATCCTCAGTGTTGTTGGATTTACTTTTGCCTTGGCTTTTAGCTCGGCTGTTTTTCTCCTGTATTTGTTGTTTTCTGACTACCACTGACCCTCTTGACGAATAAAGCGCCGAGGTTGGTCGTACAACCCCCTGGAGAGCCGAGGTTCCTATAAAGATCTTTGCCTTACCACGGCCTCCAGACAGCTCGATGTGTATGTTGTACAAGCTCTTCTGTGCCACTCCTATCCTGACAGTGGCTTCTACACTGCTACATAAAACGTGAATGGGTAGCTCTTGAGGACATGCATTGCTACTCATGTGTAATGGTTAGTGGTGGCCTGTTTCCAGAACCTGGCGAGGTGACATTTGATCAATACTGTCTGGAAAATATGCATATTTTAGTATATGCTTGAAGATAATTGTATGCCCAGAGTCTACAAATCATACAAACCTAAAAAACTGTATTGGTATTCGTCTGCAATATAAATGTGAAAAGACATTTACATAAGATATGCACTATTACATTTTATAGCAGAAAACCGTGCATTTTTACTTTACCTTTTAAGGGCCAATATTAACACTTCCTCTATGCGAAAAATGTCGGATAATGTGCCTATGCCTATCAATGCATACTTTCTACTGAAACTATTAAAACATTCTTAGAAATAAATAGCTGCTATATGTAAGCACAAGCTACACTAATGATGGACACATTGCAGAACAAATGAAATATTTAGCCATAGTCAAGAGATGTGGGTTAAATCCATTGTTCTTTTGCTCACCGTGCCACCCCAGTTTGGATCCATCCATATGCCCCGAAATGGGTCCTGTGCTCACCATGCCACCGGAGTCAAGCCAGCCTGGCTGATGAGGGTTGCTACCCCAATACCGAGCCCAGGATGCTTGTTTCTGGTCCAGGGAGGACCTGGCCTGGCAGTTCAGGCTGGGCTGTTTCCAAGGGAGGAGGGTCAAGGCTGATTTGCATATGGCTGGGTCCAAACTGAAATGGCATGGTGAGCAAAAGAATGATGGATTTATACCCAGATCTCTTAACTGGGGGTGAGTATATGATATTATTTCAGCATTCCGCGAAAGGCCACACAGATAATGGCAGAGTATATCTCCCTTTCAGGGACAGACATTGGTGTCATCACCATGCCACAATGTGTAAACATTTGACAGTGCTGCATTGCAGTTTGCCTTTTAAGAACAAAAACACTATTCTCTAAATGTGCAAGTGAAAATCTGACAAAAGTACATCAAATAAATGCTCACTCACACACACAGGACTCCACTAAAATCATTTTATATTTTGCATTAATAATGAAATACAGAAAAGCGAGCGGAGAGGAACTTAGAACATCTGGTAGCATTGTAAGTACAAATGCCTTAAGGTTACTTTTTGGGTGTCAATGTGATATTTTTCAATGATTGATGTAATCGAATACTTGAATACACTGTAAACAGCAGAGAACATCTCTTTGGCTGCAAGATTATTTTTATACACACGCTATCCTTTCTTCTACCACATGCATTATGTGTTTGTAGGTGGGCAGCCAACTCAGTGCCCCCAACTCCGTGAGGAATGTTCAGAATCTGGATTTACACTCTTGAAAGGAATTATTCACGCACATATTTTCGCAGGAGAAACTCCAGTCATGTGGGAGGGAAGCTATTCCAGGGTGGGAATTCACTGTGATTGTGTGCCCACCATAATTTTGTGGGTTGTCACAAAGTCTTCTCTGCAACTTTTCGCGCTGGAAACGTTTGGAACTTTACTCCTGACAAGGGCAGAAGTAAATCTCTTTCCAAAATGGGAAGGAAACACAATAGCAGGCCCTATGATGAAGCATGTCACATACTTCGGTATGTGAGTGAGGGCAGTTTTTCAAAACTGGGGAATTTTCCACTATTGTAGTTGTGTACTCTATATACCCCCTGCGTGTGATTAAAGGGAACACAATCACACTCGTAAGTACCTTTATGAATCATTACCATCCTAGAATAACTTGGAACTTTACTCCTGACAAGGACAGCTGTGCGTGGTTCCCCATGATGAGATGGAGTAGCGAATTCTCCCTAAAATAATAGAGGGTTGAGGAAAGATATTTTCCGCGCGGAAATTTTCCACCCTGGAGAAAAAAAGAAGGGAAGAAAAGGGAATTGCACGTACATGATGGCATTTCCCCGTGTGCAATTGAACGAGCTGGAATTGCATAGACTGAAATGTTTTCTTGGTGTGGGTCTGGAACGTCTGTCTGTCGAGGGTTTCCGGTGGGAAACCTTTGATAATTAGAAGAAAAAAATGAGGACACCTACAGCATCGTAAGCCTCTAGGTGTAAATGTACTCATTTTTTTTCAAATTAATCCCAATGTGTGCACTCACACACCCAGAAACCAAAAGTGTGAGTGGAGCTTAGATTCGTTCTGTTTGCAAATCGGACCAACAATACATTTTTCTTGAAACGTTGTAAGATATTAAGGTGCTGTTCTTCAGTTGTGTAAACGTAAACATTTGTCCTAAACATTGGCTCAATAAATAGATTATACTCACACAAATGATTAGACTGGGAGTTTTGGGATGGAGGGTAGCCGAGTTTGACCATGGAGTCCGTAGGCAACTGTCCAGAGTGCTGAAACACCGGGTCTGCTGGTACCAAGGCTAGTTTTGTAAAGACATCAAATATTATGAATGCCACAGACGACAATATATTTACATGCACATTTCAATAACTTTTTCAAACTAAACATGACGGTTTATGTTACAATGTCTACAGAATTAATGTCCTTATAGTTTCACAAGAACGCATGCAACTCAATGTAATAGATAGTTACTCGAAACATGCCAGACGTTTTCAAACAAATATATCTGCTGTGCCTTTACGGTTTGAGGTAGTTCCAATTAAACCACTGGTATTTCTCTAAAATGATTTCTTAACATCTTCCATGATTAGACAGCAAAACATTGGAAGGCATCGCTGTAATGTATGTTTCCTCCTAGGAAGCTTCCTTATAATAAATACTTCATGTTTTTAGTTAGTGCAATTTTTCCCAACACTGACCAGTAGATGGCGCACGCCTTCAAAAAATGCCAAGGATGACTTCTAGCGTCTAGCACAGTGGTGTGACACGCGCAGCATTGATTATGTGAAGCGCAGTGCTTAAAACGCCATCGGATTCGTGTGCAGGTTAACCACCCTTAAAAAGAGAAAACCTTATAGTGGCGTTTTTTATAATCGTTTTTGGATAACTCATTTCAGAAGATTCATCCAACATTCAATTAACAAGGAGAACATTTGACAATACAGTGCATCGCTTTACGAGAAAATATAGACAAAATAACATGTCTACACGTGCCCTATTGAGTATCCTTTTAAATATGGGGTTAGTTACACTACAGTGTCAGTGGAATGTATGCTTTGAAGTTAACTGATGTGCTCTAAACCCGTGTTCGATATATTGATGCTGTTTTGGCAACTTTACATTGTAAATGTGGAACTAGTTCAGTAGCAGCTCACATTGTCTGCGTGCCGTGCTTTTGGATGCATATTCAACTAGTCTTTTGCCTCACCGCCTGTCCTCTTTTCACTACCATCTCTGACTTATCCATTCAGCCCTTTAGCTCTACAGACTCAAAATCTATTGGGGTGCGAGCCCCGACCATCACTGAATTTTGAGCTCGAGCCTACCAGACAGCTACACCTGGTTGTGAAAGACATATAGTGGACTTACCAAGAATCTGGAGTGGCTTGGACAGCCCATTGCTTACCATTGGTTGGACTTTTTGTCACTCTCATGTGCTTGCTTCTTATTCAACAGCTTTCCTAGGCTGTAGATACGAGCATCGCCTGATCCCTCAAATGAACGGAGTTATGCGATGCCAATTTTAAACCTTCTCTTATCTAGGATTCCACAAAAGGAGACAAGCCACCATCAACCACCCTACTCTCCTCTCTAAAGTAAACCAGCTGTACACCTCTCAGGCTCCCGCCAAGGGACTCAGAAGCTACAGAGAATCCAGAATGCACCAGCCTGGCAGCTCCTGACCCCAATATCTGGCTGTGCATTTCACCAGCACTCCAGTCTCAGCGCTGGCTGTCTGCGGCTCGATGGATCACCCTCAAAGCTATGAGAATAACTCATCACACCATTCACACCTCAGCTCTCGATTTCTTTCAGCAAAAAATCTATTCCCGCCAGACCAGCTCCACTCTTCTCTATCATCTGTTTAAAACACCTGGTGCTGGAAGGAGCTCCCTCGCAACCCAAGCCGCTAAGATGTGAAACACATGTCCTGCCTGAAAAGTGTAAACATTATCGAGAAACCTGGAGAGCACTAAAAGATGGTTCTTCGCACGTTCACGCCTCCAAACATCTTTCACAACAGCTCCCTTAAAGGCCACACCACAACCAACACGCTTTTCAACCATGCACTCAAAGAGGCACCGAGGAACACAGTACAAACCAGAACACTTCGCTACCCCGAAACCGGACCCAGGATGCTTGTTTCTGGTCCAGGGAGGACCTGGCCTGGCAGTTCAGGCTGGACTGTTCCCATAAAGAGCTGCGTCAGGACTAATTTGCATATGGCTGGGTCTGAACTGGGAACATGTGGCGAGCAAAATAACAATGGATTGAACCTAGATCTGTGACGGAGGGTGAGTGTTTGAAAAGTTTCAAGACTTCGTCCATCACATTATTTTGTGATGTTGCTACTTTGCCACCCTGTAAGGGAGCGAACAGACTGCGTGAATGGGCACACAATGCTGGTGAGATGTGCACATCCTCTGTGCCACAGCACCAAGTAGAATATCACGAGGGCGCTCAAACACCTCAGCATGTAAAGGGCTGTTGAATAAGCCTGGAAAGGCAGAAGGTGTGAAACGTGACATCAGGCCCTTGGAAGATGAACCTCGTGTATGCAGCACAGCCTTTAATTGACTTATCAGCCTAATGCAGAAGTCTTCAAACCAGGGTGTGGGTCCTCCTAGGGGGGGGCGAGGGGCCTCAAGTGACCTCGGAGGGGGCCAGTCTTTGGCCAAGAGAAGCATCATGCTTTGTTTTGAGTGTAAAAAATATGAGCGGCAGTAAGTCACTTTGTAATGGCTCATCACTAACAACTTTTGTCATGTGTATCTTGACTGGGAGTATGTGTAAAAAGAGGTGAGAGAGCTGAACTGCAATGTTTAAATATGTTTAGGCATATTTGAAAATGTTTCGACATATTTAAACATTGCCAATTATCCTGTTCTACAACCTTTCCGTTCACATTGTTAAGGCTAATAAATAATATAAATGGATGACATTTATATAAACTTCTCCCAGTCATTCCACCCTAAATAAAACTCCTCACCCCTTGTCCGCACGCCACCCGTACACCAGCTCCTGCTCCCTGCATCCGCTGGTACAGAAGCTTGGTTTCTTCGCATCCAATCCTTGATCAAAAGATGATTTACCCCACCCCCTCCAAAAAAGATGCTCTTCTCTAGAAGGCTGGTGCCCTCAGGTCAAGCCATGGGGGTTACTAAAAGTGGGCAATGCCCAGCACCAAAATCTGGCCAGCTCCATTTTAGTTTAGTGTAAACAAATAACATATTGAGGTAGGTAGTGGAGGGGAGGACAAACGAGGTTAGGGCCTGCCTGCACCAAAGAAGAAAGGGGTACACTCCTAGGCCTTAAATAGCATATGAGGGGCACCAGAGCACGCGACACCTTCAGTTTTTATAAATTTGATCTATTTAGATTGTTATAGGGCACAGATATGAGCAAGGATGTTATGAGAGTGCCTTATATATAGTTAACCAGTTATGTTTTTAACCACGCATAGCATAATGGATATTATAGACTTACTGTTCTCATTAATGTCGCGGGTTTAAAAGTCCCAATATGCAATGTGTTATTGATTAAAATGCTAGCTGGAAATCTCACACTCGACTTCGAGTCACTTCGCAGCTTTCCTCGATATACTATGAATGGTAAATTATTTTACCCAAGCAAATTGTTCTCTCATCTCGTGAATTCAGTGTGTACAACAACAGTGACGTAATCAAAGAGTGGACTTTAGAGCTTTCACGCTGATGCTGTTCCATGTCAGGCGTGAGAGTCTGAATTTCTTTGAATTTTGGTTCATGTAGCCCTAAATTAATAGTGGGAATTCGAAACTTCAAGTATCAGGAAGCAAAACGAAGTGAAGTCTTCACTGCACCGATTGTCTTTTAAAGTGTTGCAGTTCTTGGCGTGCATGGCACTCACTATAGCTGTCAACTGACACGTCATAAGGTGATTACCATTTCCTTTAGCTAATTGGGACTTCTATGCCCACTTGTTTAAACCAGGGGAGCAACTTCACTACAAGTCCCAGCATGCTCCGCTCTGCTGGCTAAAAAGCCAGGTCTGTCTAAAAGTCACTTTCACAGTACTGTTTTTTCAGTCCTATGCACACCGAACAAGTCGTGCCGCATATTCTGCTTGTAAAATTAATATTTTGAAATGCGATCGATGAATGCGGCTGCGTGTAAAGTAAAACCGGACTCCAAAGGAACGTGCTTTACCCGTAGAAATGCGAGTCGAAAATAACGCGTACCACAGTCGCTGAGCTAGACAAACATTAACAAAAAAGCAAATGAACCTACGTGCTGGCTGGTTATAAATCACCCGGCCCAAGGACGCCGCCAGCAAACACAGGCAGGCCTCGGGTGGGGGACTTTCTCAGGGTGCTGGGAGCGGAGCTGCTATCACCCCATCGGCCTTATCACGCGCACAGGCCCAGACTGCTGAGTGCTGAGGCTGCTAACGTGCACCCCAGATAGGGTGCAACAATGCCCCCGCCACTCCCCGGCCATTAGGGAGCGCTGCGCCGTCCGCGCGCAGAGGGCCCGGATGAGCTTTGAGCACACAGCGAGCCCCGGCGCAGGCGCGAGAGCGCTGCAACCTGTGGACACCCGGAGGCCATCGCTCGCGGGGAGGGAGATAGGGAGCCCTCGTGCAAATTAATAATTACAACGTAATCACTTACGGCTATGTCCTGGAGGCCTAATTGCTTTATGGCACCAACGACTTAGAACTAAGTTAGTCTAGTTACAGCAAACTGTACTTGTTTTTATTGGAAATTACCCCTCCTATCTCTGTCGCAACACCTGTGTGTGTAATGGAAATTGTAAGGTGTCGCTATCTTTAACAAGCCTTTGCAAAGCTGATAGGTCATCCTAGGCTGCCAGCCTTTTGGCTTTGTCAAGGTTTGTTTTTTAATGTTGTGTTTTCTGTAAAACTTTGTTGGGGAAATTATAGAGCCCTCATCAATCTAAAATAATTGTTTGGCTAAATGTAAAAAAAAATACATTATTTGGTCTCAAAAGCTGCACATTGCCATGATAGTCCAGGCGCAGCAGGGAGTACTGTAATAACATCAAAAGGTCTTGTCTAAGTAAAGAAAATAAAAAAAATGATGTGCAAGTTAGAATAAAAACAGAAGGGCTGCCGAAAATTCCACTGGACCTATCTCTCTCTCTCTCTCTCTCTACACACACACACACACACACACACACACACACACACACACACACACACACACACACACACACATCAATATACATTGTCAATATACATGTATCAATATACATTAAAGTGTAGCATACCTTTTTGCAAATGTTATGCACCTTGCAATGCTACAAAAGAGGCCCATGATCATACAGAGGACATTGTGGGGGCCACAGCTGTACTACCTTTAAATGTTCATGGGGGGGGGGGGGGGGGCTTAATTTCCTTCAGGTAGTTTGAGAAAAGGTTGCTCACAGGCATGTGAGCGATGTCTCTGGCCCTTAGAAGACAACGGACCAGATTTACATAAATCTGCTGCACCGTGTTGCTTGAATGGGGGAAGCAGAACAGCACCATATCTACTAAAATGTGCGGCTGTCCTACTCTCTCCCTCTGATTATGCACTTTTAGCTGCCATACAAACTCCTGTGCGCCATAGTGCAAGGGTGTCTGTGTTGTGGGAAGCATACGTTTTGGACTGGGAGGAGTCCCTTCCAGTACAAAACTATGCTTTAAAGGTGTTTCCCACATTGTATGTTTGCTGTAGAATGCAGCACACATGCCAAGTAAGAAGAATGAGGAGAAATTAAAATATTTCTTCTTGTTACGCCTGCCTCTAGGAGTCGCAGGATTTTGCCACAAATATATACAATTCTTCGTAGAAAAGGATTTATCTTAAAATCCCTGGGCGCATAGGAATGACTATGCACCACCCATGGAATACACCTTTGTTGCAAAGAAATACAAGTCAGTGCATTGCAGAACTGTGTGTTGCTTCAGGTTATAATCCAACTCACTTTTAGATATTGTGGCACTGGGAGTGAGAAGGATAAAAATGCCTGGAGATATCCTGGTATCCCTTTATTACTGGGTATCACAGTCAAGATTAAAATTATGAATTATTGGTGCTCCTGGGGGGAAGTATAGTAGTCCCTTCCCCTTGATTTATCCTTCCCCTTGACTATAGCTTAAAGTGCTCCCTGAAATATGATTGAGCTCACCCCGGTTTTAGGGACCAGGATGGAAGCAGATGATGAATCATGAAGCTAATAGAATATGTGAGGGTCTAACAAACAACTAATCAAGTATCCTGGAGTTTGTTCTTGAATAAATAACAAGGTGAGACTGGGCGCAGGATAATTTAATATTTGTGGTAGGGTATATATCTGACACTAAAAGTTACTGAAAGTGGCTAGCACAATTGGAACCACAGGGCATTCAAGGGCCTTTAATACAGTGGGAAGTACTATACAATGATGATAATAATCACTGTCAATGACTAAGTGTTTGCTTCCCAGATAGATAGAAAGATATATAGATAGGTCAGTGGTTAGATAGATAGAACAGTGGATAGATAGAGCAGTCGATAGATATATTGATAGAAGCTCATTGACAGTTACAAGAAAATGTGAGAACTCACATTGAAATGCTAAAAAATTCACTTCATTCACCTGGCCCAGTGCCCATTAGGTGACGTCTTTCTACTCAGGCTAGGGTCTTTGTATGGCAGATACATGCATACATGTTTGTTTGCATAGATTTACAGACACATGATTAGGTCCTTTTCAGATAGGACTTAAATTCCTTTTCCATTGGAATAGTCTTTTTGAGAGGCTCACAGTTTTAGCGCCAGATGACCTATTTGAACCAAAGTTTGTTTGGGATCTTCGTGTTTTTAGTACAGTTTGGACAGAGTAATGGAGGACAAGAGGCCTGATATATGTACGTTCTCCAGTAGCCTCCCACAGTGAAATGGACCAGATAAATAAACTTTAGTACTGGAATTCAAACGAAAGTCATGCATGAAAACTATTCATAGATTGTTTTCAAACGATTCATTTAAAACAAGAGTTTCACTACACACTTGCTCGTTTTCATATCGAAGCCACGTAAGTTTAAATGCACACTTCTATATAAGAAGCTATGCCCTAAACAATAACTCTCATCTCGTCTGATTTTAGTTCGGAAGAAGATTTTTTTTGTAGATTCTCGAATTTCCAACTTATTCACTGGGCATTAAGATACATGCATTTTTGTGCCCTTCTCGAAACGTGCAGACTAGAAATAGTGATGGGAAGAAGCGATCAAGTTTTTCTAAACAAGCGGCTTCTATATGGCTTTGAATTCCCTCAACAAATATATTATTTCATTGTTTTACCCTCTTCATTTACATCTGCAGTGCATTAATAGGTTATCTGTTAACACTGGAAGTACTTTAAGGGATCTCCAACCAGTAGCGCCTGAGCTACTGTAGCTCTCCAGCTATTTTTGAGTAGCTCACCTGTGTGCAGCCTAGCTTATTAAATTAGAAAGCTATAACTTGGTTGAATTAAAAACAACATTGAGATTATACAAGACTAATAATATTAGTAGCTCTCAATGCGTTTCATTAAACATAAGTAGCTCTCAGTACTGAAAAGGTTGGAGACCCCTGGCTGGGTTCCATCTGCCATGGAGGGCTTCATTCTGCAAACGTACCATACTGGGTCCCGTGCCGCCTCTGCTCCTGGCCGGGTCCTGCGTTTTTCTGCTATTTTCCTGCTCTCCTGCAGGAAGGCAACCTTCCTCCCCTACCCTAAGCCAATCACAACACTGCAATGGCAGCGTTGTGATTAGTGAGGATGGCGCCAAGCCGGGCTCCTCTGGGGAGGCCATTTTCCCTATATGGGATGCATGCAGCCTACATAGAGAAAATCCATATCGCGCATGACTGTTTTGGTCGGCCCTAGAGGCTGAATACTCAGTCAGGGCCCACAGCATTGGGCAAGCCACTCCTCAACTAAACGCCCAACCGCCCGCCCCCATCCAGGCATACCATTCTGCTTTCTCGCAGTGCGAGAATCAGAAACATAACATGGTATTTAAAAATACCATTTTATGTTACTGCTTCTCTCACTGCGAGAAAGCAGGCCCGGACTGGCCATAGTGGGCACCGGGCAATCCCCCGGTGTGTCGCACGGTGGGGGCCGGTTTTGGGCCCCTAGGGGCCATTTTTGTTACAGGGCCGTTTTTGTAACACAGCTGCAAAATCGGCTATGTACCAAAATCGGCCGAAAACCAGCCCCAGGAAAGAGCTCGGTGGCACCTCCAACCCCCCGAGTGTGGGGGGGTGGGGGGGCAGGCCGAGCACTTTGCCAGGGCTGGTTGTGGTTCCCAGTCCGGCCTTGCGAGAAAGCAGTGGGGTAACGCTCCTCCCTCCTAATGGAGGAGCCACCCCTGCAGTAGACCTGTTATGTCATATACTAGAAGCGTAGACTGACAGGACATGCCGTCTGGTTTTTTCTTTCTTGTATATATGCGTTTCCTTGTAGTGGATGTAGCTGGGTTTGAAGGAGATACAAGCCTGGAGGCAGAGCCAGTGTAATTTTTCTGTGACTGTGTCATATGATTCAAGCTTGTGTTGAGATGTGTTGTAGGATGTAGGTGTCTTTACGTGGAAGCAGACTCTTCTCAAGCAGGCCACTGAGGAAAATGATGCCTACATGCTAGTATCTGAGGAACAGGGGCTGCTGTGTTGTTTCTCAATCTGTTTAACTTTTTTTAAGGTAGGCGAGCTGGTACTGCGGTCTTAGGCCTGCTGGTGTGCTCTTTGAAGATAAAATCTGTGTTGAGATTGAATCCAAGTGAGCTTACACTATCTGTCAACTGAAGGGCAGATGTAGCCTATTGCTGCAGCGTGGACCTCGAAGCTGGGGAACCAGGTTCGAGCCTCAGCAGAGACGCTCAACATCCTGTGATTCTGGGCAAATCACTTAACCTCCAAGTGCCTAACGAAATTACTGTGTTCCCCTCTAAAGCAACTGGTGCCCATATAAAGTGATACCTTCGGGTCGAAATCCTACTTTAGAAAACTACAAAAAAAAGGGCGAAGCTGTCTTGGTTCATGTCAAATAGCTAGGCTTCGACCTGTGACTTGGTTAACTTAGCGTTTTTAGGGCTGAACTTTAGATAAGCAGTTGACATTCAATTCTGGGTTAATCAAAGGAATGTAATTCCTGGAGGAGACTTTAAGGTAGAGTCGAGTGTTATCACTGTATTGATGGGTGTCGCCATTTTTGTTGTTGAAAATGAGGTTGAGGAGTTTCGTGTAAACACTGAAGATGGCGAGAGACATACTGGTGGTTGTTGGTAAGACGAGAACTCTTGTAGCAATGAGTCTGTGAGGTGTTTCCAGGCTGAGAATCATTGTTTGATGGTCGAAGGTGTGAAAGACGGTGACAAAGTCAAGCAGGCAAGATGGGGTGTGGTCTAGTTACAGATTTTGATGAAGATTGAATTACGCTGGACAGTCTTAAACAGTGCTTTGCTTCTATTAGTCACTTTGTTGATGTTATTTAGGTGAGGTGGCTCTGGTTAGGGGCAGGAACGACCCGTGCAGGTAAGAGCGGTGCGGCGGGGCAGAGGATAGGGAGGGTGAAGTCGACGGACTGTCGACTCCCCCCACCCCACCTCTCCTACCTGCACGGGACGCTCCAGGTTGAGGGGATGATGGCTCTGGATGCAGAGAGCAGTGCATGAGTTCACTGAAGCTGTGGGTACATTGGCCTGTCTCAGTTTTATTTCCTTTCTTAGTATGGCATGCTCTTCGACGGAGAGGTTTTAAGTGTGCCAAGGTGCTCACGGTTTGGCATTTAGATATGTCCTGAGAGAAAACATGATATAGAAGGCAGGAATACAGTCCAGGTTTCCCATTTAGTCTGCCCTTTCCTGATTTCAGCACTCTGTGATTTAATGCAGGATGGGTCACGCTGGCCTGGAGTATGTGGTCTGAAACACAGTAATGGCCCCTGATTGAATGGGCCTGTTGCTCATGTCACAGTAGAATGGAATGGGGCAGACACCTACACATTTTTTGCACAGACTCCTGGGGGAACGCAGTATTACTAGTTGTGAGTTTCTGGGAGCAGTAGTAGTATTTATTTTTGTTTAACATATTTAAAAACTATGATTTACTTATTTATCACACTTTTAGAACACACAACCTAGAGGGGATCAAATGATTCCTGCTATGACACAAGCTGTAAGGGTGACTTTGAGATAATCCCTATTTCTTCGCAAACAGCACATTTTTAGGCCAACACTTACAATGGGCAAATTAAACTGCAAGTGGCAAGAATGAAAGTGATGTTGCCCAGTTATTTCGTCAGCACATAACAATGGCAACTATATGAAAGCTGAAGTATCTAAAGAAGGCCGCTTGTACGAATGTGAAATGACTCGTTTTCCCAAAGGAATGCTAGTTAATGTTGAAACACAGTGCTGTTGTTCAAAAGACAGAACTGGCTGAAGATGTCACACTTATAGGGGACCGCTTGATACCATTAATGGCCTGTGTTTAAATAAACCATACATGCTAGTTTAGGTGGAAGAGTGACTGTTTGGGCTCTGAGATAACAGTATATTAAGGTTTCCCTATGTCAAGCATGAGTTGCTCAGCTGGTTCAGTTTTCCAAAATGCAAAGAATGTACATGACGGCTAGTTGATAAATTCATGAATGCCAACTTGTCAAACAAAGTGGACATCTCACTCCAGGCCATTACGGATATTTTCACCAGTACTGAACTTTTCATCAACAAATCATTGATTTCAGGTGGGCTAATCAAATAAGGTCAATGGAAGGAAAACAAGACTACAAGACCCTGAATGCTTTAGGCTAGCACGCAAAAGTCCAGGAACCAGGTGCATAGTGACCTCGAGGAAGGTGTTCACCCTATTGCCATGTCTTGCCAGTTGTTTTAGTAACACGTGTAAAATAATTTCCCTGTGCTCCTTTAAATGCAATCAAAGAACTAGCAATGATGCTAGAGAGTCTTTTTTTCGATGGCTTCATTTCTCAGTAGGAATCCTAAACCATTGGCAAATCCAATAAGTCACAAAGGCAAGACCCATTGGCTTTGCCAATGCTTCTTTTCACCCTGCGGACCCACCAGTGGTCCCATTGTCCCCCTCCTACTTCTACAACCCCTGCTACCCCTGGACTGAAGGGACAAAGAATCCAGAGCCCACTGGAGAGCTGGTAGGCCCTCCCTACGGCTGGGGGTGGGGGGGGAGGGGGCAGGGGGTCGGAGGGACCTTAGCACCACATACTACAAGCTCCACCTGCGGCCTGTCATCCCATCCCTCAGAAAAGGCCCTTTTACCGGTGGATGTAATTTAGTAAATAGACCAGGTTGAATGGCTAAAAATAAACATAGCACGAGGGAGGGTGTAGGGGATTTCCCGGCTCGTGGCCGCCTCTGTTTACACATCAGCATCAGCTGGGGCGTATTTTCGCCAATTAGTAGGCCGCTCACACGGCCGGGACCGTGCCGGGAAATCAATAGTGCATGCATTTTAAGCAGGCGCGCGCGCGGCTCCGCATTCGTTACAGTCATGACGGCCCCTCTCACACACCGGCCCATGCGGCGTGTAAACACCACAATAACAAATGGGACCGCGCGCCTGCCCTGCTGCGTCGCCATTTTCAGAATTATAGAGTGTGTGTCTTTAACGGAAATGATGACCTCGTCCTTCAGAGAATCGTACTGAGCTCTATGCACCAGGCTGAGGCGCGAATTTCAGTGCATACTGTGTGTACACCGTACAACCACTTAAAAATGCAATCACAGCCTCGCCTCCCTCCACACTTGAACCCCCACCTCCACATGTGTATGCAAAAAAGCATATCAGTAGCCAGCAAGAAATGTACAAGCAAATTAATCCAAATATCTTCATTAAGCAAAATACACACGCTTTGGTGACATTCAATGCTTTCATTTAAATGTGCTGTTAGTGACTGATGCTTAGAAAATGTAAAAATGGCCCAACGCGAATTTTTGTTCTTTTTTCATGGCTGTTTCCAATTCGTTTCCGACTCCATTTCCCACTGCCTCAGAATGCTGAGTGCGACCTCTGGATTAAGCAGAGATCTGTGGCGCGTGATTTGTATTTGAGTCAAAGTGCGGGGGCGTTCAGGGCTGGGAGGGGGCGCTGGAGAGCAGGAGTTGATGCAATTCAGAGATTTGATCAATCTATTTGTGGGCAGTTTCTCCCACACAAAGCACAAAGATGTGTTTGCAGAGGTTGAAGTTGGCCTTACCTGTGATGTGGGGCGTGGGGACAGTTCAGTTATCTGGCCATCATTGATCCAGGAGCGCACGTGGTAAGCATTCGATATATGGATACTTCGATGTTAAAATCAATCGAGATAGTTGTTCATAAAATTCAAGTTGATATTTAAATTTATAGAAGAGTATTTAAGAAACACGGTGATCCCTGCTTTAGAAAGTAAACATTGTCCACAAAATCACATCACGAAAGGTACAGTCCCAACTCAGTAATATGTGAAACAAACCCTCCATATTCTTTCATCACTGCCAAATTTATGGTAACAATTGTTTTTAGGATAGTATGTTGTAATGCCATCTAATAATAGCTTCACAATACATCCATGAAAATTGCATGATTGGGCACTAGAGCTTGGTATTAAGTATTATGGTCACATCAACAGATCCCAGGGATGCCTAGAGAAGGAGTGATAAATTCATGCCGGACTTCCAGGATATCCACATCAGATAAACAATCATAATGTTAACCTGAGTGGAACACACTTCCCCAGCCTGTGGTTATCCTGACCATCCGACATGGATTTTACACTCCTCAATATCTAGCCCTAGAACGTAGGATCCTCCACTCGCTTCCTGCACAGCAGAGGGTGGGATTTGAAGCCTTTTATCTCATTTCCAGGTAGTCAACGACTTACCAAGAGTTACCACAGCTAAGCATAACGGTGCTATGCAACTTAAAAAACATGGTTATCTGCAAGTGCTCATTTGATTCTCTAGAAGCACATGACTTCATATGGGCTCCAATCGCCAGCTAATGGCTATTTAAAAAGGCTTGCCTTTCGAATTTGTCATTGAGTTTTAGACTTTCGGTGTTCTTTCTCTTTTAATGCTTCTCTTGTTCTTGTATGTCCTACTCTGAAGTACCCTGAAGCATATATATAGCGCCTCAAATGTGGTACACTGAAGAAAAAAGACAACTTACTACGTGAGCCATATATGTAATTGTGTGTGTTCCTTGTCTAGGGACAGAAACAGAACATGGGCTATAATATATTAACCAAAGGCCATGGTAATGCCGTCATGAGAGCTTGGTGTGGTTTAAGAAGCAATAATCAGTGAAGGGGGTATGGTCTCCAATGAGCTCACAGAGGATAGGTCTGGTAAAGTATGCCAAACAGTTCACAGGTTTAAATCTTATGTGGTGTAACATGTAGATTTTGGCAAATGAGTTGCCACATTGTGATTCACCTGCAACACTTTTGAATGAGATTGTGTAAAAATGGTGCCATTTGGTAATATGTAAATTATTCAAATCATTGCTATAAGAACAATCCAACCCACAGCATTAGAAACATAGTTGGATATTGTAAACCGTTTGCCATTTATTTGCCAAAGAGACTCTAGAGAGTGTTAAGGAAATGTACTAAATGTGATATGTACCGAAGTAACAAAACAAACAAACCAAAATTTATAATTGCACTTTGCAGACTTCTTAACCACACATCACACACGTGCCATTGCCTGAATTTTACACACAAAAGAGGTTTTAACCAAAATATATTTTTGTGCATACTTATGGGGTCGTTCATACAAGTTTACTTAGATTGTAAATGAACTCTGCAGCTATTCAAATCTAAAACATCATCATGGTATCGTGAGCGGAATTGATGAACCAAAAGCAGAAATTAAATCTGAAAAAGATGGAATACACAGAGAATCTCAAAAAGGTCCAAGACAGAATCATATTTTTTAAATATACTACAAAAATATCTTACTTTGTACCGTAACACTGCTTTAACATATAACCTATAAGTGGCAAGACCAAACATAAAATAATATATATATATTTGTCAATAGAACAAAATATATCATAATGGCCCAGAATGCTTGAGCATGTATGCATTCTTGAATGCCTATGCATTTGCACACTTACACCGAGGCAAAGAACCATAATAGCGCTCTCTCCCTTGGCTTTATTCTCTGATGTCACACATTGTAGAATTGTAAGTGCATAGGATGGATTCTCGAAAAAAGTGGATAAAAACATTTTTGTCTACCCAAAAAAGGGGCAATCATCTAGAAATAACAAGATTAATGCGCCTTAGAATAACTGTCTATTCACTTGACTTTACTGATCAGTCCAATGAAAAATAAAATTACATCAAACAGCTATTATGACAGAAGTGATATGAAATTGTCACGTCAATCAGTGTAATTAAAATGTTTAATTGGGAAGACAATGATTGTGACATCGTTTTCACTGTGTGAAAATGTGAATGTTATTGTGCGAAGAACACGAAAAACATAAACATTTATAAATTCCCCAAATGCAGTGAATGTGACATTTCATAAAGATTACTCTGGGTATGAAGAGCAGGCGACCATGTCACAAGGATAATGCACTTTGGGTGAATATGCCATGGGAGTAACATGCATGCTGTTCAAGGTTATTGATTCCTGCATGACAGCGAGTGTGCACGTTACATGGGTTGTACAGATATCTATATCTGTCTTAAGGTTCTACTACCTTTAACAAATGCTTCAACTCCCAATCGGTTCCTGTTGATAACTCAAGTTGCTGCCTTTTTACCAATGATCCCAGTGGCATTTAGACATTTAACTAGATGCAGGTAAGAACACGTGTTATGAATTTCCACACACGGTGTAGCTTTTACCCATAAATATAAAGCATCCGAGTGGTCGTCATATACTGGTTTTAAGCTTAAACCATCACTAGCACAACTCTAACTGTGACTCTCTCCACATATTTATCTAGTTTCACTCATAGTAATCTGAACGTACCGTAAATCATGAAAGTGTAATGTGAAAAAAGACTAATCGAAGAGAGTGGGATTTTGGGACACCGTAGAAGTCTGGCCTGCTTTATACTTACTGGCAAAGCATGAACATCCATTTTATAGACATCCTTATCTTAGATTCCCATCCTCTAATCATTTTTGATAAAGCATTTGGCTGATTATTCAGTAATGCCTATGCAACATCCAAATTACACATACCTCCAAAAAAGATAAACCTATGTCCAAAATGTGTCATTGTGTTTTTTTCCTCAAAGTCTCAGCACAAAAAGGCACTGTTGGAAACCAGAAGAAAGAAAAACAACAGCAAAGTGAGAACGGAATGGTATAAAAACTCTAAAAAGTATTTTATACTGTCTATTTTCCCTTTCTTTCCAGGTCTAGGCAAGAAATTCTGATGATTTCCTTGTTCTTTTTTGAAGTTGTTCAATATTCAGTCTTTAAGACTGTAAATCGTTACTTATTTGCATTAGCTTTGGGTGTCTGATAGAAGAACAAATCAGGAGAAAGTATGTTAAGGCATATCCAACTTGCTCACCCCTGATTTGCTGAAACTCAAAGAATAGTTCAGCATTGCGCATAAAAGTATAGACCTCTTGAACATTAATTATAGAGACATTACTGCGTATATTTTTAAATTAAGGTAAGAGTAAGTGATTCTTATAAGTAGGCTTCCTGATAAATGTCAGCTTTTGGGGAATTCTGGATTAAATAGTTTGATAGTATAACCATGGACTTACCACGTGTCTTCTGATAAAAATATGTACATATGCGATCAATAGTTCTTTGTATGGTGAGGATTTCATAATCTCTGTCTTAGTCTTCTCAACTAAATTATGTTTTGGCAATTGTCAATCTGAAGGATTGGATTATTTTGACTATACCAATTTATCTACTATGTATGAATTCGACAGTGAGGCCGTACTCCGTAATAGTATTTTGTGATTTCTTTGGGATACTGAGTGCTTCCTCAAAAAAGGTATTTTCAAAAAGGTCAATAACATTGTAGCTATAGCTGTGTCATTTCATTCCATACAACAGAATAGCTTTCATTTTATTTGAACAATAGGTCAAACAATTCCAAATGTTTTACACTGTAGTTTCAGGAGAGTTTTGTATTCAACTTATTGACAATTGTAATTTTCTTATATAATCTTATAGGGTTGTTTAAAGAGAAGTCGTTAAGTAAATTCATTCCAAAATTCAAGCAATTGTGCTTTTTGTGTCAGTAGATTTCCATTATTTTTTTTTAAAGGTCTATAATCAGTTATTCTGAAAGAATTCATGTCAGTAGTATAAAACTTTTTTCCTGTAAGAGGGGGGTGGGTTTTGACAAGAAAACAAATTCATAATCAAAAGGGATGTTCGCTATGTATGTATCCAGAACACTTCAACGTCTCATGTATCTACTACAATACCATTGTCCAGATTTCTAATAAACATTCTGAAAGACTTTGTGTTGGATGCAACCTGTTTCACAAGTTCTTTCTTCAGTTCGTTGCTTTCATGGCACACCATTTTACGTTGTGGATTTTAAATTCTGATTATCAGTCTCACTTGTGTTTCTCCTACTTTTGTCTAGGCAATAATGCCCCTCTCTCTTTGTGAGATAGATTGAAGACTTTTGTTAAGTTTATGGATGCCATGAAGAGATGCATCATTTATGATTATAACTTGTTTCAAAGTCGAGTAAAATATGTTTGATGATATAAAATGCATGTATAAATTCACTTTAATGCTAGATCAGAGACTTGTAACATTGTGACTTTGCAAAGAATAATTAATGAATGTTGAAAATAATTTACCATCCATATTGAGTAAATACGAATAATAAAATATCTGGGTTGAGCATTTTTTTCATAAGCAAATACAATAATGTATAGTGGCATACAAGGCTACAGTCTGTGATAAAACAATAAAAGGCTTTAGAAAGAAGAGGCTCTGCCATGTTGCAATGTTACACATTATTCTCGGAGGTACAAGGTTATCTTTATTTTGTAAAATCCCATTGTGGCATGCGTGAATCTGAAGCTGCTTTTCTAAAATGCTCACATATAGGTTCACTAAAATATATTTAATGGCCATTCCATGATAGGAGTGTGAAATGCTGCTTAATACTTTACCAAACCCTGGTGATATGTTAAAACAATTATGAAAACACTCTTTAAGCAATCGTTTGTGTTTCCTCTGAGTGAGTAATGGTTTCTGCTCCTCTGACACATTACTTTCTTGAATTCTACTGAATGTTAATGTTAATGTTTGTTTAGTTCTGAGTGTGGAATGAGGAATGACCAGTCCTCTATCTTATATTAAGGCATGCTATGTTTATTTTACATATATTGCCAATGAGCAGGACCCCAATCAGTAAGGATGTTTTACATAAAATATTGTGGTTAAGAAACGTAGCTTGTTGTTTTTTTTCAGTAGAGGTAATATCATAGATTTCTGAATGCCAATTATAATCTGAATCTTCAAACATAATATTTTTACATGCATACTGTGTTTTTTCTCTGACATTGCCTCTTGGCCTATAGTCCCTTTGGTCCTAATTCAGTTATTAATTTTCATATGGCTGGCCAGTATTTCACTCTATTGTCAGATAGGAGTCAAGTATTTTATTGGATATTGCCATACAATACCACCAACACAGTCTCTTTTAGAGGTCTTTTGATAAATTATTTTTCTTATTATAAATGAGAGAGATATATCTCTGATCATCTGTGAATCTGTACTTCCATCTTTTCCCAGCCCCAATCATTGATCAATTTTCTCTTGCCATTTGTGAGTGGGTTTCACACACCTACAATCAATATTCATCGACTTAGATAATGCTTCTTGCCATCTGGAATAATGTGCTTATGACTAACATGGGGGCTACGTATTTGTACTTGCAACACTCTTTAGTGCCTTCACCATGGAAGAGTACTGGGTGATTTTATGTACCACTCGAAATTGGGGCAACTTAGCTGTAAGCAGATAAGTCAAAGCTGTTCATTTATTGTTTTTATTTATTCATGTTTGCATGTGAAAACGAAAAAATTACAAAGGACATTACACAACCCTGAACTAAAATAGTAACAAAGTGCAAACATGAGGAGTGAAAAGTGTGAGTTAAAAGTAAATGTTTAACTGTAAATGTGAATAAATCATAGCAATGGGATAGGCAACCTTGTCTTTTCTATTTGAATGTGGGTGCAACTTTGTGTGATAAATATTTTTTGTGCAACTACTTGTTACCGCTGAGTAGAGAGCGTGAGCACCATAACACTAACATTTACTTTAAAACTTCAAAGCTAGAGCAAGACAACGTGATGATTACTAATTGCGAATTAATCTATTGGATATTTTTGCAATGGCTTTGCTAAGTGGTGGAATCTCGGATGATACCTCAAATTGCATTCACTGTTTTCTGATAGACCATGTACTAATTTACCCTGGTCTACAGATACCGTGGGCATTCCCAAGGCTGCCTTTTAATCTAATTCTTCTTTATATTTATCATGTACGAAAACAACCAGATTTGAGCTAAAAATTCACACTTGTGTCAATGCCATAAGCATGTGTTATCTTAGTGGAAGAATTCCCATCAATGTGTTATCTGTTACTAATGAATATCCTCACATATACAGTATGAATTAATATATGTCCCTTCAAATGGAATGACTTCAAGCCAGACTCAATGGTATTGGTACCTAGGAAATTCTTACAAATGTCCGTTTTAAATCTTAACATTTTTCAGGACAAATATCCAGTAGAAACACAAATCAAACAATAGGATTTGCATTGCTCCATGACTAATCCAACTGGTGAAATATTTTCTGTGAACATGACTCCTATTTGCACCTTTTTGTCAGTTAAAATGCCTTATTCTCAGCATTCCAAAAATGGAAGCTGGTATTATGATCTGACACGCCTGTCAATAACTATGCTCTACCAATTTGTTTTGAGTTTTCCTTATAAAACTTAGGAGCAAACATTAATATATCAAAGTCTACCTCAAAGCTAGTGGCATCCAAAAACTGTAAAAGATTATCAACCTCACTAACCTCTGCGCAAATCCAAAAAAAAGAATCAAGTCGATTTGTCTTGGATATAAGAATGTTTTCAATTACTCTGCCTGCGCGTTCCTTCTATGTCTTCTCTTCGACACATTTCCGTTTGCCTCTCAATCATTCAGTATCTTTCCTCCTTTCTCTCTCAGTCTAACAAAGTGATGTGATACACCTATCAAAGCCTAAGCTGTGGGACACATTCCCCCTTTTCGTGAATTTTGCCCCAACCATTTGAAGTTTCATAAACCTCTTGAGGCACTCTTGTTGTTCGGTTCGACCACAAAAGGCAGTTTGGATTGTAGGGAGTGCTTTGCAAATGTACACCTCGAACGAAGAATTATGTCTCGTGACACACTACAAGTCATTAGTCACAACTCTCTAGTGTGTGCTGTGTATCTGCACATCAACAACCCTTTTGCCACAGATCTCTACTTAACTGTCACAGATACTATCTCATGTGCATCTGAATTCATTGACCTAATAAGCCCAGTTCACATATTTTTCATTGCCTCTATTTCTATTCAGATTGCTCTCACATTTGTAAATGTGTTTCCCTCCAAAACAGTTCCTATTTCACTGATCTCTAATTACAGCTCTATGCATCTCAACAAATGTAACTGACAGTACCACTGACAATCTTATGCAGTTGTTCTCCATTTTAAATCATCTGTAATTTGACATGCAAATGCATTCTATCGCTATTAGCAGACTTAAAAATCGATTTTAGCAACTTGGCAAATGTTACACAAAGGTGAGAATACAAAAATGATGTTGAGGAAGCAAGAAGCAGACACGTTAGATCCTTGTCCTAGCTGCCAGGACTGTGCTGACCTTCTGAAGGAGGCATCTCTAAACAATGGCACACATTTCAGAGTCAGGGTATCCTAGAAGTGTAGGCTTACAGGTGCCAGAGATCTCTCTTCAACAAAGTGGTCTAGGGTCAGATCAGCGTGATACCTGAGAAGGTCCATACATAAGAAATGTTGGAACGGCTATTTCCTTTGTTGCTTAAAGGAAACACCAGGGACAGTTTACGTGCCAGCCTATATTTTTCCAAATCATTGTCAACATGCATGAATCAACCCTGAGAGTCTTTGTGCACCATTGACACATCTGATTATGTACACATGTATCATGTTCTATTCACAGGATTCATGTAATATGTGCATCTATCTCTAAGTGTGAATCTACAGCAGGCCCCAAATCATCCATTAGTATCCATTTGTGGATCTATAATAGTCCTCAGATCATCTGTGAAAATATATATGTGCACCCAGAATGGGCCTCAAATCCCCAATAAATCCGCATTTGTCCATTATACACCCCAGATTGTCAATTAATATGCATTTCTACACTTGCAACAGACAACAAAATATTTCTGGGTGAAAACTTGCACACCTACAATTGACATCAAATCATCCAGGCATGTGCATGTGTCCACTTGTAATAAGCATCAAATCACATGTGAATCTGTATTTAAAGAATCATTGTACACCTCAACTCGTCTACGAACCTGCATGAGCACCACCAACATCCTCAACCCGTCTACAAATCTGTAATTCTACATCAACAATACGCTTTCTCAAATGAGCACCTCTACCAGTAAGTGTATAAATTCCCTCACAGCGTCCCGAAGTATGTTTTTACACCTGTAATAAACACACTTTTCTAATTGCAGACCTGTAACTCCTCTTCAATCAATTCCATGAAATGTATTCGTACACCAACAAAACAACGCCAATCCTTAATGAAACTGTATTTGTACACTTATATACAACCTAAATTGCTATTTAAGTCTGCAACTGTTCATCATTGATACAAGCCTCATTATTCTGAACCTTCTCTCCTATAGGGTGATTGGCTACTCTCCTCTCATCATGGGTGATGCTGTCCTGAGTGTTGTTTTTCAGCTCAGTCCTCTTATAATAAGAGGAACTATTTGGGTCTAATTCTCTTCCCATGACAAATTCTATAATTTGGTGATGTGTTTGGTCTCTGTTTTCCTCTGTCCTCTACTCATAAGAAGTCCTGCTTTATGTATTTTGGAACATCTCTTCTCATAAGATGTGTCACCGTGTGTGTTTTGCTTGGGCTGTCTTCTCACAAGATTTTACCTTGCATGTTGTATTTTGTTCTTGTCCTATTTTTTTGTATGTCGTTTTTGCACATTCTCCTCTTCTTTAAAATGGACACTTTGCTTGTGTGTTTAGTCTCAGTTCTCTTCTTTACAAGATGTCTCACCTTGTGTGTGGTGTCTGAGCCTTGCCTCTTTCCATGGACGGTGGCTTTGTGTGCTGTGTCTATGTTCTTGAATGGTGTATTCTTGTGTTTCGTGTTTAGGCTCTGTGCGATTTATATAAATGATGTCAGCTTCTGTATTGTGTTTTCACCCTGCCCTCTTTTCAGGAATGGTGCTGTTGTATGTGTCTGGACTCTCTTGTATGCCATCCTGCCATGTTCCAGGCATATCAGTGTGTCCCAGAAGTAATTTTTACCCATTGATCACATGAAACATGCGATATTTTATTCATTCATTGTTGTGATATGGTTTGGTTGGTTATGGGCACAACTGTATCCACAATTGTATGGAAAATAACCACTGCTATTTCAAACCTTCCCTGTGGAAGATGGAGGGCAGAAGTACCTTTTTGAACACACCTTGGAGGTGGTGTACATACAGTGGGTGGCTGTGTGGTTTATTAGAGTAAACAAAATGGCTTCAAGCCTACAAAGCACAACCCATGAACTGAATAGTCATGGGGTGGGTCTCGTGGCGGATAGGCCCTCGTTGCTACAAGATCTGTATCACAGTACAGGTGCTCACATACAAAGCTTTCATTTGTTTCAATTACTATGGAACCTATCTACTTCTAAGCATGCTATGCATTTGATCCACACCCATAGTCTGCAAATATTACATGCCACACTTATGCAGCTGTTTCACGTGGATGGCACTGTCATTGGTAATATAAAATAATCCTCATATATATATGGTTCTATTCTGGAGCAATGAAGAGTCAGAAGAAAACAATTGGACATTTTGAGGTGCCAGATATAAAGTAAATAACAGAGCGTGTTTGTTTTTATGTACGTTCGATATTCATCAATAACATTATAGAATGGACAGCTGAACGTTTCTAAATCTGATTAAATTCAGGTGAAATCAACACCACCGTTAATATGGCGTCCAGAATTACGCACCCAGACAAGATCTGAAATGGATCTGTAATTATTAATGGAAGATGGAAATAACAAAACAATTGTCAGTCGAAATTCTTAGAATGCAAATTAAATTGTGTTTATTACGCGTGTTTTACTCTTTGGGTAGCAAAGGTTCGCAGTGTAACATAATCCATTTGCAGCGGGGTTATGCAAATCTTTTATGTTACTGGCCTGAAATGCTGAAATGAGGGCGTGGCCTAGAGTTACGCAGTAATGGCGTGGAGGTTCAGCCAGGAGTCGTAGAGTTACGCAGTCATGGCGTGGGGGTTCAGCAAGGAGTCCTAGAGTTACGCAGTCATGGCGTGGAGGTTCAGCAAGGGGTCCTAGAGTTACGCAGTCATGGCGTGGAGGTTCAGCAAGGAGTCCTAGAGTTACGCAGTCATGGTGTGGAGGTTCAGCAAGGAGTCCTAGAGTTACGCAGTCATGGCGTGGAGGTTCAGCAAGGGGTCCTAGAGTTACGCAGCCATGGCGTGGAGGTTCAGCAAGGGTCCTAGAGTTACGCAGCCATGGCGTGGAGGTTCAGCAAGGAGTCCTAGAGTTACGCAGTCATGGCGTGGAGGTTCAGCAAGGGGTCCTAGAGTTGCGCATCTATGGCTTGGAGGTTCAGCAAGGAGTCCTAGAGTTACGCAGTCATGGTGTGGAGGTTCAGCAAGGGGTCCTAGAGTTACGCAGTCATGGCATGGAGATTCAGCAAGGAGTCCTAGAGTTACGCAGTCATGGCGTGGAGGTTCAGCAAGGGGTCCTAGAGTTACGCAGTCATGGCGTGGAGATTCAGCAAGGAGTCCTAGAGTTACCCAGTCATGGCGTGGAGGTTCAGCAAGGGGTCCTAGAGTTACACAGTTATGGCGTGGAGGTTCAGCAAGGGGTATTAGGTGTGAAATTCTGCCTCTAGTAAAGGTGTTTGGAATGAGAAACTAAAGTCAATCTTTATGTATGGGCCTTTATTTGCAGGACGTTCAGTGAGGTATGCTGGTAGAAAGCCCTCTTGACAGTTACACACTACCCAGTGACTGCCAAATGGTAAGAGACATAGAACTATTTTATTTTGCTGCAAATGGGTTTTCTCCATAGTTATAGATTTACCGCATTTGCCACATAGGGCATCCACCGTTGCATATTCTGCAGATTTTAGAAAAAATATGTGTTTCTAGTTCAGACAGATCAAAAGTAACTAAAAACACAACAACATGTGTTGCCGCCCAGTGGATGGTCCTTCCCAGTGGTTGACTGTTCACCTTTCAGTTATTTACTATTGAATTTGAATGTTAAATTGGTACTGAGATGAAACCTTTACCTGGACATTGTTGCAGTACAACAATTGCAATGTAATGAAGAAATACTATCAGAAAATCAATCAATCAATCAATCAATCAGTGACACTTATAGAGCGCGCTACATACCCGTAGGGTCTCAAGGCGCTGGGGGGGGGGGGGGGGGGGGGGGAGCCGCATTACACCGCATAATTTGCCATTTCTAGCTGCATAATTTTAGTAAACATTGGCGCATAATTAGGTGATCGCCTCCAGTATAATTCCAGTAGTCCTTCATTTGCTGTTTTCAATAACTGCTGGACTACGACGGAGAAGATTACAGTTAAAACCAGATGCCCTTTGGAAGTGAGCTGTGTGATCTTTCACTACCTGCTTCATTGTAAGTTTTTATTTTAATGTTCTTTTTTTTTTACTGCTTCTGTTAGTCACATATTATACCCCCGGCCTACATGTCACAGCTGGGTCCGGTATAAACCAACGGTGTCACACTAGAAGACATGTATCTCAGGATAGGCCCGTTTTCCTAGCAGAGTGTGACAGGGGGCGCTGGCAGAACTGGGGCGACTGTAGGATCAGCGGTGAAGGACAGCCCTGATAGGGACTCCTGTTGCCTAGTTTTACGATGGTGTAAGAGCCCCTCTGCCACTCTTAGCCGCCAGGAGGGTGTGAATAAAGGGTGGTGAACCTTGTGTTCCAAATACAGAAAGTGTTGACTTCTAAGTGCCCGCATAGACTCCCACGGGTGTGCGACGTACACCCACGCACGCACTGCTTTTCAGCCAATCAGAGAAAGGCCCCGTCATAAAACGAGGCTCTGCCAGCCCTTCCATGCGTGCATAGTGATTTCTTGCAGGATGGAGCACAAGGACGATCCAGCCTTAGCCACGTGCACAAACAGACGACACTTTGCAAAGCATGCACTAAGTTAGCTCAGCTGGACTGCGGTCTAGTGTTTAAAGGGAAAACAAATACATCGTAGCAGTTTGTGCCATATGATCAACTTAAAAGGTTGTCATTTATTGTAAATCCGTATTAAGTTGCCAGCTCGTGTTAACCGATATTTAGTGTTCACACATGGCTTGATGCAGGTAGCCACGAGATGGCGCTGCAAGTCTCGCCCTTCAGTTTTTTGTGCCGTGAAGCTTTAGAGAGAATATTGCCGAGAACCTTCACAGATAAATGACGGATTCCAAACATAATGAAAATAGATAAAACAATCAGAGATTTATAATGCCATTGTGTGTGTTTGTCTGTGTATATATATATATATATATATATATATATATATATATATATATCTTTTTTTTTTTATATATATATATATATATATATATATCGCCTTGAGACCCTGGCGGGTATGTAGTGCGCTTTACAAATGATTGATTAATTGAATATATATATATATATATATATATATATATATATATATATCATCCGACCATAGAAAACGTGTAGATGCACGTACTGAAAGGGTTGCGTGTTTTGTGAAGTGTTCTGCTCTCTTATAATCAATCCCCTAGAAGTAAAATAACCTTTCGAATTGCCACAACAACCCTCCACTATAATACAAATAACCTCTTACGACGCGCAAAGACAGCAGCTCGTGCAAGGCTCGAGCACTGACCGGAGTTACGAACCGTTTTAGGACAGGTATTATATACTAACCCGTTTTTGTTTTAAAACATATCGTCGCGTTCTACTGCCTGCCTATCGCAATGTGGGTTCTACCTTAGTTTTACAGCCCGAAGGTGCGTCGTATGTTGGGCTGCGCTGTAGAACGCTGTAAACCTCTCACACTGTGCGTTATCCATGTGTCTGCCTCACCGAGTGTGCATTAAATCTCAGTCTGCCTCCCAGAGTGTATTATATCCAAGGCGGTGTTTCGGGATATTGCACGCCTCGTCTGGCCTTAGTCTCGGGCGCGCTGCGGCACAGTGCGCGCTGTTTTCGCCTCCATCTTCTCTCCGAGGCGCAGAGCACGTTGGTTTGTGGTGTTTCTGTCGCAGGTGCATCGGTCGGAGGCAGCCCGGGGTGTTGTTCTATTGATTAGAGCCATCGATTAGCTAATCACGTGCTCCCACACAATATTTACCTCGGCCTGCAGCCGCCCACTCAGGAGATCTGTCCTGTCTTCTTTTCCACAACATCATTTGCATCTAGGAAAAATTCGAAAATTCTGTTGCGCAGAAAATTGCAATAAATACACGAATAATTGTGTTGCCAATTTTCTATTTTAATCCTTCCCACCGATTGAAATTGAAACCGAAACGAATTTCGTTCCGGGCTGCAGGGAAATTTCGCTCGTGTCCTCACCCCTCTTTGCTGATGTTATTTCCCGTGTGTCTGTAGGCCGCGTCCGATATTCTGTCAGCCTGTGGGTTTATAGTGGGGACAGGGAGGCGAGGCAAGTAAAATATGAGAAAATATAAGATCCGAAAGTGACACAGCTCAAACGTAAAACCTTGTCCAGCAGATTTTTCAGAAAAACGGGCAGTAAACATCAGAACGCGTGCATTTCACACCAAGCCATGGTGTATCCTTCGGAAAATACAGGGCATAAAATAGGAAAAAACTACCCCACCTGGGCCTCATACCTTGCGGTCTTTTGGTGGTAAAACTACGAAATTTGGATCCATTTACCATCTTAGCCGACTAAAAGTTTATAATTAAATAACTGCTTTGGTGTAAAACAAAAAATAAAACATACCCACATGTTTAAAAACGTTTGCAATTCCTAAGTCTTCGATCTAATGATTAAATAAAGTAAAGTCAGGAGTCGCTTGTTTTCCTTCATCGTATTCCGGGTCCTACGCCGAGGCCCGTTGTCGCATACGTAAATACATTTTGGCTTCCAGTGTTTATTGTTGTAAAATGCCTGGACGCTCATGAAGCTCCCACAGCAGCCACCACCGGGCTTTCGTTTGTACCCGCTTTACCCTCTGCAACCAGCATGGCCGTTCATTAATGCCCTCTGCAGACAGGGCTGGACGTTCATTAATGCCATCTCGGCAACAGCACCGTGAGCTCGTTAATGCCTTCTGCAGCCAGTATGGCAGCTCATTAATGCCCCCTCTACAGTCGGCGTTTGATACGTATTAATGCCCTCTGCAGACAGGGCTGGACGTTCATTAATGCCATCTCAGCAACTAGCACTGGGAGCTCGTTAATGCCCTTCTGCGGCCTGCTCATTAATGTCCCCTGCAGCTGGCAGTTGCCGCTCAATAGTGCCCCCTGTTACAGTCGGCTTTTGGCGCTCATTAATGCCCGCTCCGCGGCTTGCTCCGGTAGCTCATTAAACCCCCCTCTGCAGCCAGCCCTGGGCTCGCGCGCTTCCCCGGCAGAGCCTGAACCCGGAGGTGGTTTCCTTTATCGATCCATGCAAAATATATGGAAATAGCATCGACAAATTGCCTCGGTCTGCGCCCTGAGCAGTAGCCCGGCCCGGGTTATAATTGGGAAGCCTTCTGCAGGCCGCGCCTTTGTGTATGGGCCGAACACGACACACTGTAGGAGAAGGGAACATGGAAACTCCTCAACCGACTTCATTTAAGAAGTGTATTTACAATGGCGCAGATCTCTATGGGTCTGGTTTACGTATTCGGATAGTACCACACGATGCAGTTCCTGTTCCAGATATAGATGGAATTATACTTACGTGTGCACAAATGAAAGCAGGTGTAGGAGTGGGACAAAAGATTGTATCCATGACGAAGTATTTAAAAGCGTCTTCGAGAACGAACAAACGAGGCCTCTTCTGTGCAGTGTGCAGAAGGCGCAGCGGTTCTCGCCTTTACTTTTTGTCTATAAAACGGACGAGTGACCCGACTCTGGCGCGATTGACCGCCTGCGGCCCCGGGGGACAAATTAATGGAGACCTATCAGTTAATTAACAAGCCCTCGCCGAGGGAAGCGCAATTGTAATCAAAGCGTGTGAGCTCCAGCAGCAGTTTTCAGGACAGCAAACACGCACACAAAGCACGCACGCACGTTACAGCCACTGAGTAGAAAAAGGCAGATGCACACAGCAGACTCCTACGAGTACGACCCACCGGATGTGGTCATTGGCATGGGGGCCGAGGGGTATAAATACAGTCAGAGTGAAGGAAGGGCTGATAGATCGATAAGTGAATCGATAGATCAATATGTGACACAAACATACATAATCCTAGGTATATGCGGATATAAATAGGCTTGTGAGTAAAACGTCGACAGTCGGGAGTCTGCGTGCTACTCACAGCTCACAGGCCTGTGCCTGGCCGGCCTTTTGTCTCAAGCAGGCAGGGGGAACAGGCCTATGGGGCAATCTGGCAGCGCCAGACGGACTGGGCTAACCACTCCGTTTGGCCGCTTTTGGCAGATTGTGGGCCTGTTTATGTTCAGGTGTGCCTCTTTTTTAATTGTTTATTTCCCTCATTGTACCACGAGCACTGCCTGCAGCAGGCGCACACACGTCTCACACACCTTGTACAGCAGGTCTCTACAAGTTCAGATATGCCTCATTTTGCAAATACGGGAAATTTTGTAACTGTTTGGGTCGCTAATGGTGGCCACGTTTTAAGTGGCCGGTGGATTACACGACTTCCAGGTTAGATTCCTGGAGAGAGAAGAGCGTTTGTGAGTGGAACCCTGGGCGGCCCGATCTCGCCACTCACCCTACAGCGTCTACATCACTCTAGTAGCTCCCTGAAGCCAGCAGGCCCTAGGTAAACAATGCGCATGGTGTAGCACAACGGCCGCACTGTCACGGGCACACACTGCCGCCCCCACCCCACCCCACCCAACAAGACTTAGGTAAACAGGGCAAATGAATAGGACGGCTTTCAGAGGCACACATAGCCACCCCTACCCCCATCCACACCAAGCAGCCAGCAAGACAGGTAAACAGCGCCCACTGTACAACACGACTGTCACAGGCACACACAGCCGCCGTCACCACCCACCCACACCACGCAACCAGCAAGACTTAGGTAAACAGGGCACATGTACAGCACGGCTGTCATAGGCACACACAGCCGCCCTCACCACCCACCCACACCACGCAGCTAGCCCGATGTAGGTAAACAGCGCCCACTGTACAACACGGCTGTCACAGGCACACACAGCCGCCCCCACACAACGCAGCTATCCCGATCTAGGTAAAGAGTGCATTTGCACAGCACTGCAGCCGCGCTGTCACCGGCGCACAGACAGGACTACTTGACCCAGAGCCCCGCGGCAAGAGAGGGCTCTGACGGATTGTGAGATTATCTGAAGCCTCTCCACGGGGCTGCGGCATTGAAGAGGGGCGTCCGAGCGCAGCAGAGCGAACGGTCTTACACACGCGCCATACACGTACAATTCACAGCGTATGTGCAACCAACACAACACAGGCACAGGGGCGTCGGTGGCAAAGAAAATTTACCCTGTCAACATACACTTATAATACTTTTTCTCTGACCTCCTATACATTCCTCAGACATATTTAATTAATAATCACGTATGTGAACACCATAACCAGTAAACAGGCAACGGGAGCAGGCTTTAAAGAAACCGCCATATATCAACATACATGCATTTCACTGTACCAGTGGCTTCGTTCGTATTCTCTAGCAAAACACAATACATTAAAAAAAACATGTCCATATACACAATTGGTAAAAATAAAACAAAAGCTGTACCGAAAATGGCTCACTGCCCACTTGTGCCACGGTCCTTCGGCCCTATGCATGAACGCAATTAGTTAAACATGATCGTACAAGCCACACGCAGCTGGTAAGAGGCGCTGGCAGGATAGGCGTGCAAGAAAACTGAGCTATCGCTACATGCTTGCTTCAGGTTACCACAAATACGTGTCCTTTGTGTGAGCGGCATTCTAAATGCACAACTGGCGCGCAATCCGGACTCGACCATAGATAGGCCTGCTTGCTCTTTTCCCTGGTCTGTGTGTGTGTGCCTGCGCGCCTGTGTTTGCGTGCGTGTGAGTTGTTGTGGGTTTACACCGTCTCGCTGTCAGAGCTATTGTTTCCTCAGCTCGGGGCCGTGTGAGAGACAGGCACCTTCCACGGGGTGGTGTGTTGGCCGGTCGGCTGAGCTGGAAGCTGCCTGCATTGTAAACACGACCATTGAGAGTAATTGATAAACAAAGAGCCGGCAGCATCGATTGCCAGTGACTATGGGCTGGAGTGGGCGCGCGGCGCGCATGGATTCATTGATCCGCGCGTGGGGCGCGCGCGGGCAGGCACATTCCTCGAAGCACCCTGGCGCTCACCTGCGAGCCGGAGCGCCGACATCCTCTGGAACTCGGGCTCCTGCAGCCACTTCCACATCCTGCGGAAGGTCTCCCGGCCGGACTTGAGCTTGCTCCAGGGCTTGGGGTTCCTGAGCAGGTCGGAGAGAGTCCCCTGGGAGCGGCACAGCACCCTCTGGGCGAAGATGGCCTGGGGGATGCTGTAGCGCTTCAGCTCTGTGGTGATCCTCTGCGCCACGTCTTTGGTATTAATCTCTTCCATTTGCCCTGAATTGCTTCCATTGCTGGTCTGTGAGCCTCCCAGGGAGGGGTTTTGCTCCCGGGGGGAGCCCAGGAGCTGTCCGTGGTTCTGGGCATTGAGGTGGGCATGCGGGTGGTGGGGGAGCCCGTTGAGGGGCACCATGCCGGCCGAGGGAGGGGTGAGGTGCTGCTCTCCGTGCCTGGACAGCATGGACGGGTGGTGGGCTTCAAATCCGTTGGGGGTGAGCATCTTCTCCGAGGGCATGGTGGCGCTGGGGTGGGCATAGTGTGGCAGCCCCTGCTGGGAGTTGTGAAGGCTGCCCAGCCCGGAGCCCGAGAGGGGCGAGAGGCTCTGGCCCATGCCGGTCACATCCTTGTGGTAGGGGGTGTACAGGTTGTTCATGGACGTAAGAGCCCGCTCGTCTCTCATCAGGGTGAAGCTGCCGCTGACGTTGCCCCCCGGGAGGCGCTGGTGCGGGTGGTGCGGGTGGTGGTGGTGGTGATGGTGGTGGTGATGCGGAAACTTGTCGGAGACGGTGGAGATGGGAGGGAGCGGCTGCAGGGGGGTGAGCGTGGTGTAGGTGCTGCTCATGCTCATGCCCGGGGGTGTCTCGCACGCCATGGTCATGGTGGGGTGCAGGGGCCCGGACAGGTGCTCGGGGGGACGGTGGTGGTGGTGGTGGTACTCGCTGCCGTCCAGGATGGAGGACATGCCCATGGCTCGGGGGTGGCCGGACAGGTGGCTGCCGCGGTGCCGGTGGTGGGGGCTCCCGGTCATCACGTCCTCATGCCCGCCGACCCCGTGCAGCTCCCCCAGGGTTTCCATGCTCAGCTGGCCGTTCATCGCGGGTGTCCGGGCGGGCAGCCGCCGGACCGCACATCTATGAGGCGATGTGCCAGCCCGCCCCTCCTGCCCTGGGCTGCGCTCAGGGGCTCCCCCGGGCAGCGGTCAGGCGGCCGCCCAGCTCTCCCTACCCTCGGAGCAGCGTCCGGTTACTCCAGGGATTCCCAGTCGCCCCCCGGCAGCAGCTCCCCCGCTCCACCTGTGCAGTCCGGCGGCAGCTCCCTGTGTGCTCTGTACGCTTGCTGTTCCTCGGTGTTCTCATGCGCCTCAAGCCCCCTGCTCCTTCAGGGTCGCTCCTGCAGCCTGATAGTGTCCCTCGCCATCTCTAGCCATGTCTCACTCTTCCAATGGCTTTGGCTGCCGCTCTGCAGCTGCTACCGCTGAAGAGAGCCGGCGCATGCGCAGTGGCCTCAGCGCCGCTGCCTGTGACATCAGCACCGTGCATATTAAGGGACTGCGGCCAGAGGGGCTGAGCAGAGCTCTGAGCGTGGACTCAGAGCGGCCTCCAGAAGCAGCTCCCGTGGCTCGGGACACTCTCAGGGGCAGTGGGCACAGGGCATTACTAAGACCATTAAAATTAGCAGCAGCAACAAAAGCAGAGGACTGCGGATACAGTGGAGTGCAGAATCGCAAGTCCGTGACACGCAATTATCGCAAGGGAATCCACAAGAACATATGCACCGCACTATATGTGACCTATGCTGCTAACACAGACACACTGCTATAGTGTAAGGAGTTTTACACCCACACAAAGGTGCCCACATACACACGCCTGCACACACACACACAGTGTGGGGGCGCACACAGACAGGTGAACAGGTGCACATATACGGTACATAAACACGCGCGCGTGCATATACTTTCATTTTCGCTCGCATGGGTGTGGGGATACACACAGCCACGTACCTAGGCAACCACGTACAAAGGGGCACACCTGCACACACCCACACATGACAGTATATAAGCAACCCATCACCACCCCCTCACCGCGCCTCAGAACACCCAAATGTGCAGCAATGAATAAATAAGTTGATTGACTCGTGGTCCATTTTCTGTTGGAGAGTGAAATACTGGCTCAGATGGTGTTTGGATGATGCTGTTACACGCTTAAGCAGTGTAGCTTGCGAGGCGACCTGCACACACAGCTTCAGCACAGACCCCCGAGTGAGAGCGGCAGAGAGCCAGTAATTAAGCTCACTGACACCTCCCCTTTTTTCACTTAGCATGTGCAGCGAGGGAGCCTCCTTAAGCTGAATTTTAACATTTACTTCCGGGTTTCCTAGAGTCAATACGTCAATGAGGAAAATCACGGCCCCTATTTAGCCGAGCAGCAAAATAAAAACAGATGTGTAGGAAATTAGCAGCGCCCTGGGCTGGGCCCATCCGTCATTACAGTAGCGAGTGTGGGTGTGTGGGTGTGTGTGGGGTTCGGGGGGGGGGGGGGGAGGGAGTGAAATACATTCTCTCTAAACACCCAGCCATTTGGACTCGAAGAGAATGGACATTGGGAAAAGAAAGGCATGCACTCGTTTATCAGTTCACGTTTATACATTTTGGACTAATGCAAAAACCATAATATTATTTAATGTTGCGCGTGGCTTCGTCTGTAGGGGGTCGGGATGAGCGTCTTAAAGAGTCGTCATGTGTTTTTGTAACACTGATCATTTGGACGCCTCCGAAATAAACCCCAGAAGGAGATTTCTGACTTGGGGAACCTGCTGCAGAGCCTGACAAAGGGACATACAATGGCATTTCCAAGCGCCAGCTCCATCTCCAGCTGGAGAGGCTGTGGTGGAGGGGGGGTCTGGGGCGAGTGCTGCTGGTGTCCGCAGGGGCCGGACGCTCCCGCAGCCCGCGCCTGCTGCTAGGTAGCAGCTCCCCGAGACGAGGATTTGTGTCCGAAGAAAGGGCAGATGTGCCCATTGTTCGACTATTAACAACAAGAGGCCGCGCAGGCACGGGGTCCTCCTGCCAGGGCCCGAGAGCGGGAGGCGGGGCAGGTGGAGGCTGGGGGACTTTGTGCGGGGCGGGGAGGGGTGGGTAAAAGGGAGTGCGGGCTGCAGGGCCACTGTATGAAGGATGCGGGCCGAGCCTTATAGCACAAGAGAGGGGCTGAAGCCTTGTACGAGAGCGGGTGGCAGGTGCACTGGACGAGGGCCAGGGGGCGTGCGGTCTGAGCTTTATATTATTAGACAGGAAAGGCGTTATAGGAGAGAACAGACTGCAGGACCACTGCACACCGGCGAGAGGGAGCATGGCTGAGCTGTAGAACACAGGAAAGGCATTATACAAGAGTAGAGACTGCAGGACCACTGCACACCAACCAGAGGGAGCATGGCTAAGCTGTATAGCAGAGTAAAGAAAGGCGTTATACGAGAGTACAGACTGCAGGGCTCCTGCACACCGACCAGAGGGAGCATGGCTGAGCTGTATAGCACAGTAAAGAAAGGCGTTATACGAGAGTAGAGACTGCAGGACCACTGCACACAGGCGAGAGGGAGCATGGCTGAGCTGTAGAACACAGGAAAGGCATTATACAAGAGTAGAGACTGCAGGACCACTGCACACCAACCAGAGGGAGCATGGCTAAGCTGTATAGCACAGTAAAGAAAGGCGTTATACGAGAGTACAGACTGCAGGGCTCCTGCACACCGACCAGAGGGAGCATGGGTGAGCTGTATAGCACAGTAAAGGAAGGCGTTATACGAGAGTACAGACTGCAGGGCCGCTGCACACCGACCAGGGGGAGCATGGCTAAGCTGTATAGCACAGTAAAGAAAGGCGTTATACGAGAGTACAGACTGCAGGGCCACTGCACACAGACTAGAGGGAGCATGGCTGAGCTGTAGAACACAGGAAAGGCGTTATACGAGAGTAGAGACCGCAGGACCACTGCACACCGACCAGAGGGAGCATGGCTGAGCTGTAGAACACAGGTAAGGTGTTATACGAGAGTAGAGACTGCAGGACCGCTGCACACCAACCAGAGGGAGTAAGGCTGAGCTGAAGAACACATTAAAGGCGTTATACGAGAGTAGAGACCGCAGGACCACTGCACACCGACCAGAGGGAGCATGGATGAGCTGTAGAACACAGGAAAGGTGTTATACGAGAGTAGAGACTGCAGGACCACTGCACACCAACCAGAGGGAGTATGGCTGAGCCGTAGAACAGAGGAAAGGCGTTATACGAGAGTAGAGACCGCAGGACCACTGCACACCGACCAAAGGGAGCATGGATGAGCTGTAGAACACAGGAAAGGTGTTATACGAGAGTAGAGACTGCAGGACCACTGCACACCAACCAGAGGGAGTATAGCTGAGCTGAAGAACACATTAAAGGCGTTATACGAGAGTAGAGACCGCAGGACCACTGCACACCGACCAGAGGGAGCATGGATGAGCTGTAGAACACAGTAAAGGTGTTAATCAAGAGTAGAGACTGCAGGACCACTGCACACCGACCAGAGGGAGCATGGCTGAGCTGTAGAACACAGGAAAGGTGTTATACGAGAGTAGAGACTGCAGGACCACTGCACACCGACCAGAGAGTGCATGGCTGAGCAGTAGAACACAGGAAAGGCGTTATACGAGAGCACAGACTGTAGACCCCTGCACACCGACCAGAGGGAGCGTGGCTGTGCTGTAAAGCACAGTAAAGAAAGGCCTTATACAAGAGTAGAGATGCACGACCACTGCACACAGGCGAGAGGGAGCATGGCTGAGCTGTAGAACACAGGAAAGGCGTTATACGAGAGTAGAGACTGCCGGACCACTGCACACCAACCAGAGGGAGTTTGGCTAAGCTGTATAGCAAAGTAAAGAAAGGCGTTATATGAGAGTAGAGACTGCAGGACCACTGCACACAGGCAAGAGGGAGCATGGCTGAGCTGTAGAACACAGGAAAGGCGTTATACAAGAGTAGAGACTGCAGGACCACTGCACACCGACCAGAGGGAGCATGGCTAAGCTGTATAGCACAGTAAAGAAAGGCGTTATACGAGAGTACAGACTGCAGGGCTACTTCACACCGACCAGAGGGATATTAGCTGAGCTATAGAACACAGGAAAGGCTTTATGTGATAGTAGAGACTGCAGGACCACTGCACACCGACCAGAGGGAGCATGGCTGTGCTGTAGAACACAGTAAAGAAAGGCGTTATACGAGTGTAGAGACTGCAGGACCACTGCACACAGGCGACAGGGAGTAAGGCTGAGCTGCAGAACACAGGAAAGAAAGGCGTTATACGAGAGTACAGACTGCAGGGCCTCTGCACACCGACCAGAGGGAGCATGGCTGAGCTGTATAGCAGAGTAAAGAAAGGGGTTATAGGAGAGTACAGACTGCAGGGCCTCTGCACACCGACCAGAGAGAGCATGACTGAGCTGTAGAACACAGGAAAGGCGTTATACGAGAGTAGAGACTGCAGGGCCACTGTACACCGACCAGAGGGAGCATGGATGAGCTGTAGAACACAGGAAAGGCGTTATACGAGAATAGAGACTGCAGAACCACTGCACACCGACCAGAGGGAGCATGGCTGAGCTGTAGAACACAGGAAAGGCGTTATACGAGAGTAGTGACTGCAGGGCCACTGCGCATTGACCAGAGGGGCATGGCTGAGCTGTATAGCACAGTAAAGAAAGGCGTTATACGAGAGTACAGACTGCAAGACCATTACACACCGTCCAGAGAGAGCATGGCTGAGCTTTATAGCACAGGAAAGGCGTTATACGAGAGTACATACTGCATGGCCGCTGCACACCAACCAGAGTGAGCATGGCTGAGCTGTATAGCACAGTAAAGAAAGGCATTATACGAGAGTAGAGACTCAAGGGCCACTGCACACTGACCAGAGGGACATGGCTGAGCAGTATAGCACAGTAAAGAAAGGCGTTATACGAGAATAGAGACTCAAGGGCCACTGTACACTGACCAGTGGGGCATGGCTGAGCAGTATAACACAGTAAAGAAAGACGTTTTTTGAGAATAGAGACTCAAGGGCCACTGCACACTGACCAGAGGGCCATGGCTGAGCAGTAAATCACAGTAAAGAAAGACCTTATACGAGATTAGAGACTCAAGGGCCACTGCACACTGACCAGAGGGGGCATGGCTGAGCTGCATAGCATAGTAAAGAAAGGCGTTATACGAGAGTAGAGACTGCAGGGCCACTGCGCACCGACCAGAGGGAGCATGGCTGAGTTGTATATCACAGTAAAGAAGGGCATTATACGAGAGTAGATACTGAAGGGCCATTGGACACCGACCAAAGGGGGCATGGCTGAGCTGTGAAGCACAGTAAAGAAAGGCGTTATACGAGAGTACAGACTGCAGGGCCACTGCACACCGACCAGATGGTGCATGGCTAAGTAGTATAGCACAGTAAATAAAGGCGTTATAGGAGAGTAGAGACTCAAGGGCCTCTTCACACTGACCAGTGAGGCATGGATAAGCAGTATAGCACAATAAAGAAAGGCGTTATACGAGAGTAGAGACTGCAGGGCCACTGCACACCGACCAGAGGGAGCATGGCTGAACTGTAGAACACAGATAAGAAAGGCGTTATACGAGAGTAGAGACTGCAGGACCACTGCACACAGGCGAGAGGGAGTAAAGCTGAGCTGCAGAACACAGGAAAGAAAGTCGTTATATGAGAGTACAGACTGCAGGACCACTGTTCACCGACCAGAGGGAGCATGGCTGAGCTGTAGAGCACAGGAAAGGCGTTCTACTAGAGTACAGACTGTAGGACCCCTGCACACCGAATAGAGGGAGCATGGCTGTGCTGTAAAGCACAGTAAAGAAAGGCCTTATACGAGAGTAGAGATGCAGAACCACTGCACACAGGCGAGAGGGAGCATGGCTGAGCTGTAGAGCACAGGAAAGGCGTTCTACTAGAGTACAGACTGTAGGACCCCTGCACACCGAATAGAGGGAGCATGGCTGTGCTGTAAAGCACAGTAAAGAAAGGCCTTATACGAGAGTAGAGATGCAGAACCACTGCACACAGGCGAGAGGGAGCATAACTGAGCTGTAGAACACACGAAAGGAGTTATACAAGAGTAGACACTGCAGGACCACTGCACACCAACCAGAGGGAGCATGGATAAGCTGTATAGCACAGTAAAGAAAGGCGTTATACGAGAGTACAGACTGCAGGGCCTCTGCACACCGACCAGAGGGAGCATGGCTGAGCTGTATAGCAGAGTAAAGAAAGGCGTTGCACATTGACCAGAGGGGCATGGCTGAGCTGTATAGCACAGTAAAGAAAGGCGTTATACGAGAGTACAGACTGCAGGACCATTACACACCGACCAGAGGGAGCATGGCTGAGCTGTATAGCACAGTAAAGAAAGGCGGTATACGAGAGTACAGACTGCAGGACCACTGCACACCGACCAGAGGGAGCATGGCAGAGCTGTAGAACACAGGAAAGGCGTTATAAGAGAGTACATACTGCATGGCCGCTGCACACCAACCAGAGTGAGCATGGCTGAGCTGTATAGCACAGTAAAGAAAGGCATTATACGAGAGTAGAGACTCAAGGGCCACTGCACACTGACCAGAGGGGCATGGCTGAGCAGTAAATCACAGTAAAGAAAGACCTTATACAAGATTAGAGACTCAAGGGCCACTGCACACTGACCAGAGGGGGCATGGCTAAGCTGTATAGCACAGTAAAGACAGGCGTTATACGAGAGTTCAGACTGCAGGGCCGCTGCACACCGACCAGAGGGAGAATGGCTGCGCTGTAAAGCACAGTAAAGAAAGGCATTATACGAGAGTAGAGACTGCAGGACCACTGCACACAGGCGAGAAGGAGCATGGCTGAGCTGTAGAACTTAGGAAAGGCGTTATATGAGAGTAGAGACAGCAGGACCATTGCACACCAACTAGAGGGAGCATGACTAAGCTGAAAAGCACAGTAAAGAAAGGCGTTATACGAGAGTAGAGACTCAAGGGTCACTGCACACCGACCAGAGGGGGCATCGCTGAGCTGTATCGCACAGTAAAGAAAGGCGTTATACGAGAGTTCAGACTGCAGGGCCACTGCACACCGACCAGAGGGACCATGGCTGAACTGTAGAACACAGATAAGAAAGGCGTTATACGAGAGTACAGACTGCAGGACCATTACACACCGACCACCGGGAGCATGGCTGAGCTGTATAGCACAGGAAAGAAAGTCGTTATATGAGAGTACAGAATGCAGGACCACTGCTCACCGACCAGAGGGAGCATGGCTGAGCTGTATAGCACAGGAAAGGCGTTCTACGAGAGTACAGACTGTAGGACCCCTGCACACCGACCAGAGGGAGCATGGCTGTGCTGTAAAGCACAGTAAAGAAAGGCCTTATACGAGAGTAGAGATGCAGAACCACTGTACACAGGCGAGAGGGAGCATGGCTGAGCTGTAGAACACAGGAAAGGCGTTATACGAGAGTAGAGACTGCAGGACCTCTGCACAACAACCAGAGGGAGCATGGCTAAGCTGTATAGCACAGTAAAGACAGGCGTTATACGAGAGTTTGCTACAGCTGCTACAGAGCCCCGCTCCACCGGGGCTCTCTTATCTTTTAAGCGCCTCCGGGCGCGGTAGAATGCAGGCGGTGTCAGCTTCCGGCACAAGGGCTCACGGGAGATGTAGTCCCCCAAGTCCGTCCACGCTGCGCTGGTGGCCGGGCTCAGCAGCGGGAAGGAAACAACAGCGGGACCGTGAGGAACCAAGTAAGTCCCTCTGAAATGCCCCCAGATGTTTGATACGAGAGTTCAGACTGCAGGGCCGCTGCACACCGACCAGAGGGAGCATGGCTGAGGTGTAAAGCACAGTAGAGAAAGGCATTATACGAGAGTAGAGACTGCAGGACCACTGCACACAGGCGAGAAGGAGCATGGCTGAGCTGTAGAACTTAGGTAAGGCGATATACGAGAGTAGAGACAGCAGGACCATTGCACACCAACCAGAGGGAGCATGACTAAGCTGAAAAGCACAGTAAAGAAAGGCGTTATACGAGAGTAGAGACTGCAAGACCACTGCACACAGGTGAGAGGGAGCATGGCTGAGCTGTAGAACACAGGAAAGGCGTTATACGAGAGTAGAGACTGCAGGACCACTGCACACCAACCAGAGGGAGCACAGATAAGCTGTATAGCACAGTAAAGACAGGCGTTATACGAGAGTACAGACTGCAGGTCCGCTGCACACCGACCAGAGGGAGAATGGCTGAGCTGTATAGCTCAGTAAACAAAGGCGTTATACAGGAGTACAGACTGCAGGGCCACTGCACACCGACCAGAGGGAGCATGGCTGAGCTATAGAACACAGGAAAGGCTTTATATGAGAGTAGAGACTGCAGGACCACTGCACACCGACCAGAGGGAGCATGGCTGAGCTGTAGAATGCAGGAAAGACATTATACGAGAGTAGAGACTGCAGGACTACTGCACACCGACCAGAGGGGGCACGGCTGAGCTGTAGAACACAGTAAAGAAAGGAGTTATAGGAGAGTAGAGACTGCAGGAGCACTGCACACAGGCGAGAGGGAGTAAGGTTGAGCTGCAGAACACAGGAAAGAAAGGCGTTCTACGAGAGTACAGACTGTAGGACCCCTGCACACCAACCAGAGGAAGCATGGCTGAGCTGTAAAGCACAGTAAAGAAAGGCGTTATACAAGAGTAGAGACTGCAGGACAACTGCATACAGGCGAGAGGGAGCATTGCTGAGCTGTAGAACACAGGAAAGGCATTATACAAGAGTAGAGACTGCAGGACCACTGCACACCAACCAGAGGGAGTTTGGCTAAGCACAGTAAAGAAAGGCGTTATATGAGAGTACAGACTGCAGGGCCGCTGCACATCTACCAGAGGGAGCATGGCTGAGCTGTATAGCACATTAAAGAAAGGCGTTACACGAGAGTACAGACTGCAGGGCCACTGCACACCGACCAGAGGGAGCATGGCTGAACTGTAGAACACAGAAAAGAAAGGCGTTATACGAGAGTAGAGACTGCAGGACCACTGCACACAGGCAAGAGGGAGCATGGCTGAGCTGTATAGCACAGGAAAGGCATTATACAAGAGTACAGACTGTAGGACCCCTGCACACCGACTAGAGGGAGCATGGCTGTGCTGTAAAGCACAGTAAAGAAAGGCGTTATATTAGAGTAGAGATGCAGGACCACTGCACACAGGCGAGAGGGAGCATAGCTGAGCTGTAGATCACAGGAAAGGCGTTATACGAGAGTAGAGACTGCCGTACCACTGCACACCAACCAGAGGGAGCATGGCTAAGCTGTATAGCAAAGTAAAGAAATGCATTATACGAGAGTACAGACTGCAAGGCAACTGCACACCGACCAGAGGGAGCATGGCTGAGCTATAGAACACAGGAAAGGCTTTATGTGAGAGTGGAGACTGCAGGACCACTGCAGGCCGACCAGAGGGAGCATGGCTGAGCTGTAGAATATAGGAAAGGCGTTATACGAGAGTAGAGACTGTAGGACCACTGCACACTGACCAGAGGGAGTAAGGCTGAGCTGCAGAACACAGGAAAGAAAGGCATTATACGCGAGTACAGACTGTAGGACCCCTGCACACCGATAAGAGGGAGCATGGCCGAGCTGTAAAGCACAGTAAAGAAAGGCTTTATACAATAGTAGAGACTGCAGGACCATTGCACACAGACGAGAGGGAGCATGACTGAGCTGTAGAACACAGGAAAGGCATTATACAAGAGTAGAGACTGCAGGACCACTGCACACCAACCAGAGGGAGCATGGCTAAGCTGTATAGCACAGTAAAGAAAGGCATTATACGAGAGTACAGACTGCAGGGCCGCTGCACACCGACCAGAGGGAGCATAGCTCACCTGTATAGCAGAGTAAAGAAAGGCGTTATATGAGAGTAGAGACTGCAGGACCACTGCACACCAACCAGAGGGAGCATGGCTGAGCTGTATAGCAGAGTAAAGAAAAGCGTTATACGAGAGTACAGACTGCAGGACCATTACACACCGACCTGAGGGAGCAAGGCTGAGCTGTATAGCACAGTAAAGAAAGGCGTTATACGAGAGTACAGACTGCAGGACCACTGCACACCGACCAGAGGGAGCATGGCAGAGCTGTAGAACACAGGAAAGGCGTTATACGAGAGTAGAGACTACAGGATCACTGCACACCGACCAGAGGGAGCATGGATGAGCTGTAGAACACAGGAAAGGTGTTATACTAGAGTAGAGACTGCAGGACCACTGCAAACCGACCAGAGGGGCATGGCTGAGCTGTATAGCACAGTAAAGAAAGGCGTTATACGAGATTACAGACTGCAGGACCATTGCACACCGACCTGAGGGAGCAAGGCTGAGCTGTATAGCACAGTAAAGAAAGGCGCTATACGAGAGTACAGACTGCAGGACCACTGCACACCGACCAGAGGGAGCATGGCAGAGCTGTAGAACACAGGAAAGGCGTTATACGCGAGTACATACTGCATGGCTGCTGCACACCAACCAGAGTGAGCATGGCTGAGCTGTATAGCACAGTAAAGAAAGGCATTATACGAGAATAGATACTCAAGGGCCACTGCACACTGACCAGTGGGGCATGGCTGGGCAGTATAGCACAGTAAAGAAAGACGGTTTTTGAGAATATAGACTCAAGGGCCACTGCACACTGACCAGAGGGGCATGGCTGAGCAGTATATCACAGTAAAGAAAGACGTTATACGAGAGTAGAGACTCAAGGGCCACTGCACACTGACCAGAGGGGGCATGGCTGAGCTGCATAGCACAGTAAAGAAAGGCGTTATACGAGAGTAGAGACTGCAGGGCCACTGCACACTGACCAGAGGGAGCATGGCTGAGTTGTATATCACAGTAAAGAAGGGCGTTATACGAGATTAGAGACTGAAGGGCCACTGCACACTGACCAAAGGGGGCATGGCTGAGCTGTAAAGCACAGTAAAGAAAGGCGTTATACGAGAGTACAGACTGCAGGGCCACTGCACACCGACCAGAGAGAGCATGGCTGAACTGTAGAACACAGAAAAGAAAGGCGTTATATGAGAGTAGAGACTGCAGGACCACTGCACACAGGCGAGAGGGAGTAAAGCTGAGTTGCAGAACACAGGAAAGAAAGTCGTTATATGAGAGTACAGACTGCAGGACCACTGCTCACTGACCAGAGGGAGCGTGGCTGATCTGTATAGCACAGTAAAGGCGTTCTACGAGAGTACAGACTGTAGGACCCCTGCACACTGACCAGAGGGAGCATGGCTGTGCTGTAAAGCACAGTAAAGAAAGGCCTTATACAAGAGTAGAGATGCAGGACCACTGCACACAGGCGAGAGGGAGCATGGCTGAGCTGTAGAACAGAGGAAAGGCGTTATACGAGAGTAGAGACTGCAGGACCACTGCACACCAACCAGAGGGAGCATGGCTAAGCTGTATAGCAAAGTAAAGAAAGGCGTTATACGAGAGTAGAGACTGCAGGACCACTGCACACAGGCGAGAGGGAGCATGGCTGAGCTGTAAAACACAGGAAAGGCGTTATACGAGAGTAGAGACTGCAGGACCACTGCACACCGACCAGAGGGCGTAAGGCTGAGCTGCAGAACACAGGAAAGAAAGGCGTTATACGTGAGTACAGACTGTAGGACCCCTGCACACCGATCAGAGGGAGCATGGCCGAGCGTAAAGCACAGTAAAGAAAGGCTTTATACAAGAGTAGAGACTGCAGGACCACTGCACACCAACCAGAGGGAGCATGGCTAAGCTGTGTAGCACAGTAAAGAAAGGCGTTATATGAGAGTACAGATTGCAGGGCCGCTGCACACCGACCAGAGGGAGCATGGCTGAGCTGTAGAACACAGGAAAGGCGTTATACGAGAGTAGAGACTGCAGGACCACTGCACACCGACCAGAGGGAGCATGGCTGAGCTGTATAACACAGGAAAGCTGTTATACGAGAGTAGCGACTGCAGGGCCTCTGCACATTGACCAGAGGGGCATGGCTGAGCTGTATAGCACAGTAAAGAAAGGTGTTATACGAGAGTACAGACTGTAGGACCATTACACACCGACCAGAGGGAGCATGGCTGAGCTGTATAGCACAGTAAAGAAAGGTGTATACGAGAGTACAGACTGCAGGACCACTGCACACCAACTAGAGGGAGTTTGGCTAAGCACAGTAAAGAAAGGCGTTATATAAGAGTACAGACTGCAGGGCCGCTGCACATCTACCAGAGGGAGCATGGCTGAGCTGTATAGCACATTAAAGAAAGGCGTTACACGAGAGTACAGACTGCAGGGCCACTGCACACCGACCAGAGGGAGCATGGCTGAACTGTAGAACACAGAAAAGAAAGGCGTTATACGAGAGTAGAGACTGCAGGACCACTGCACACAGGCAAGAGGGAGCATGGCTGAGCTGTATAGCACAGGAAAGGCATTATACAAGAGTACAGACTGTAGGACCCCTGCACACCGACCAGAGGGAGCATGGCTGTGCTGTAAAGCACAGTAAAGAAAGGCCTTATATGAGAGTAGAGATGCAGGACCACTGCACACAGGCGAGAGGGAGCATAGCTGAGCTGTAGAACACAGGAAAGGCGTTATACGAGAGTAGAGACTGCCGTACCACTGCACACCAACCAGAGGGAGCATAGCTAAGCTGTATAGCAAAGTAAAGAAAGGAGTTATACGAGAGTAGAGACTGCAGGACCACTGCACACAGGCGAGAGGGAGCATGGCTGAGCTGTAAAACACAGGAAAGGCGTTATACGAGAGTAGAGACTGCAGGACCACTGCACACCGACCAGAGGGAGTAAGGCTGAGCTGCAGAACACAGGAAAGAAAGGCGTTATACGTGAGTACAGACTGTAGGACCCCTGCACTCCGATCAGAGGGAGCATGGCCGAGCGTAAAGCACAGTAAAGAAAGGCTTTATACAAGAGTAGAGACTGCAGGACCACTGCACACCAACCAGAGGGAGCATGGCTAAGCTGTATAGCACAGTAAAGAAAGGCGTTATACGAGAGTACAGACTGCAGGGCCGCTGCACACCGACCAGAGGGAGCATGGCTGAGCTGTATAGCAGAGTAAAGAAAGGCGTTATACGAGAGTACAGACTGCAGGGCCACTGCACACCAGCCAGTGGGAGCATGGCTGAGCTGTAGAACACAGGAAAGGTGTTATACCAGAGTAGAGACTGCAGGACCACTGCACACCGGCCAGAGGGAGCATGGCTGAGCTGTAGAACACAGGAAAGCTGTTATACGGGAGTAGCGACTGCAGGGCCTCTGCACATTGACCAGAGGGGCATGGCTGAGCTGTATAGCACAGTAAAGAAAGGTGTTATACAAGAGTACAGACTGCAGGACCATTACACACCGACCAGAGGGAGCATGGCTGAGCTGTATAGCACAGTAAAGAAAGGTGTACGAGAGTACAGACTGCAGGACCACTGCACACCGACCAGATGGAGCATGGCAGAGCTGTAGAACACAGGAAAGGCGTCATACGAGAGTACATACTGCATGACTGCTGCACACCAACCAGAGTGAGCATGGCTGAGCTGTATAGCACAGTAAAGAAAGGCATTATACGAGAATAGAGACTCAAGGGCCACTGCACACTGACCAGTGGGGCATGGCTGAGCAGTATAGCACAGTAAAGAAAGACAGTTTATGAGAATAGAGACTCAAGGGCCACTGCACACTGACCAGAGGGAGCATGGCTGAGTTGTATATGACAGTAAAGAAGGGTGTTATACGAGAGGAGAGACTGAAGGGCCACTGCACACCAACCAAAGGGGGCATGGCTGAGCTGTAAAGCATAGTAAAGAAAGGCATTATATGAGAGTACAGACTGCAGGGCCACTGCACACCGACCAGAGGGGGCATGGCTAAGCAGTATAGCACAGTAAATAAAGGCGTTACAGGAGAGTAGAGACTCAAGGGCCACTGCACACAGACCTGTGGGGCATGGCTAAGCAGAATAGCACAATAAAGAAAGGCGTTATCCGAGAGTAGACTCAAGGGCCACTGCACACCGACCAGAGGGGGCATGGCTGAGCTGTATCGCACAGTAAAGAAAGGCGTTATACGAGAGTAGAGACTGCAGGGCCACTGCACACCGACCAGAGGGGGCTTGGCTGAGCAGTATAGCTCAGTAAAGAAGGGCAAAATACGAGAGTAGAGACTGCAGGACTACTGCACACAGGCGAGAGGGAGTAAGGCGGAGCTGTAGAACACAGGAAAGGCGTTATACGAGAGTAGAGACTGCAGGACCACTGCATACAGGAGAGAGGGAGTAAGGCTGAGCTGTAGAGCACAAGAAAGGCGTTGTATGAGAGTACAGATTGCAGGGACACGGCACGCAGGTGAGAAGGGGTAAGGCTGAGCTGTATGTCACATATGGCGAAGATATTATATAAAAGTACGGGCCGACCTTTATATCAGCGGCAGGAAAGGCGTTATATGAGATCATAGACTAGAGGGCCACTGCACACAGGTCAGAGGCAGTAAGGCTGCGCTTTATGTCACAGGAGAGGCGTTATTTGAGTGCACAGACTACAGGACCACTGTGCGGAGGTTACAGTAGAGGGAAAAGGCATTTACAACACGGGCCGAACCACGCATTCTGTTACCCCTTAAGCGTTACCTCTGATGAAATGAAAATAGTTTTGTTATTTTTTTTGTGCTTTGTTCTCTTGTTAAGTTAGCATTCGCGACACCAATTTATGTTTAGCTGCCATTTTGTATCATGTTGTCAGCTACGTATTCTCTGACTCGAGAAGCAGGCTGTGGAAATGTTCATTTCTCCAAGGTTAGGCCTTGCACTGCTAATGAATACACAGTTCTTATTAACACATTCCTCTGCCATAGATAGAGCCTTTCTCCCACTAGTCTAGCGATAGACACAAACAGAACAACCTTGGAATAAAGATAATGTCTGCCCGGTCTCAGAGTCAAGACTCATCTTACTGTACTTCTTTGTTTTAGCTGCACCAGCTAGTAGATTTTCAGTATGGACGGGACATTCTTGGATCAGAAACGTACAAAATGTAAACTCTATGTTTGCTGAAGTACGTCCCTCTGCAGCAATCCTAGGAGGCTGGTTAGACTGGACTCTGCTTGAGTGTACCTGAATAAAATATACTTGGTTTGTATTCTTTATTGTCTGACCGACTCTTCATTTGTATGGAAGGCTGAGAGGTGGTCGCGAGTGACCCTGGTGGCCCTAATCAGGTCACTTCCTTTACCACGCTTGCCTTAACCAAGCATATGTGGTCACGGTAGTCGGTGCTCTGGATACTGGGAGGGTAGATGGGGGGAAAAACAGGAAGAATCAGAAGAGGAAGGACAGGGACACAACTTGGTTAGTAGGGTTGGGGTGTGTCTGGGATAGGTTTTAGGGCTGAGGGTCGGTTTTAGGGATCAAGGTGGGGGGTCGGGGTAGTTTGTTAGGTTGGGGCCGGGTTTTAGGGCTCAGCGTACGAGTAGTTTTTAGGGCTGGGGCGGGTAGAATGTAGGGCTAGGGGCTGGGTTTTAGGGCTCAGGGCAGAGGGGCTGTGTTGTGATCTTTATCACGCATATACCTTTACCAGTCATGCCTTTACAACAAAGTTCTTTTTAAAGGCAAGCGTGATAAAGGCATGCATGATAAAACACGGTTGCTGTTAAGACCCTGTTGTTAAGGCATGCATTGTTTAGGGAGTCATTGTTCTGTCATACAACCCCACAGTAGAAATGCGGAGGTTTACATCACCGGCGCGTTATGGGTCAGGGAGTGAGAACTATATCAAAGGAAAAGGTAGGGGGCATAATAACGAGGGCTCAAGAAGGAGAGATGAGAAGTGAACTTTATACTGATCAGAGACTAGGGGGCATTGTAGAGAGGGCTTGGAGGGAACAGCTCAGGGTTTAAGGTTTGTGGAAAGAGACAGTACAAAGGACCCAGCGAGGAAGGGAGAGACTGGTGGGCCCTGTACAGAGGACCGAGAGGAGAAGGGAGAGACTGGTGGGCCCTGTACAGTGGACCCAGAGAGGAAGGGTGGTGCGCGAGCTTCATACTGACGAGAGACTGGAGAGGCCCTGTACAGAGAACCCAGAGAGGAAGGGAGGAGTGTGATCTTTCTAGTTATGAGGGACTGGAGGGGCCCCGTACAGAGGAACCAGAGCAGTAGGGTGGGTGTGTGAACTTTAACCAACGAGAGACTGGAGGGACCCGTGCAGAAGACCCAGAGTGGAAGGGTGGGTGTATGAGCTTTATATAGAAGAGAGACTGGAGGGACCTTATGCAGAGGACCGAGAGAGGAAGGGTGGGTGTGTGAACTTTATACAGAGGAGAGACTGGAGGGGCCTCGTGCAGAGGACTCAGAGAGGAAGGGTGGGTGTGTTAGCTTGATACCAAAGAGAGACTGAAGGGGCCCCATATAGAGGACCCAGAGCAGAAGGGTGGGTGTGTGGCTTTTATTCCGATGAGAGACTGGAGGGTTTCGTACAGAGGATGCAGAGCAGAAGGGTGGGTGTGTGAGCTCTATACCAACGAAGGACTGGAGGAGTCCCGTACAGAGGGCAAGTAGACCACTGGTCGCGGATTGAGTTTTATTTCACAGACAGGAGTGGCGTTAAGGGCCAGGAATTTAGGTCTTTACTCTAGGGGTGGGTAGAAGCACACGCAGAAGACCCAGGGAGGATTGGTCAGGGATCATATGAATAGAATATGGAGGGACATAGTACAGGTGGCCCAAGTGAAAGGAACAGAAAGGGGGCTTCATATCCGAGCATGAGGTGTAATCAGGGCTTGGAAAAGCGAGGATAGGAATTTGACTATGTAGAGAAGAGGGGCGGAACATAGCAAGGATGGTTTAGAGAGGGAGGACTGAGTGTAAACAGCAAGGGTCTCCAACCTTTTCTATAATGAGACCCATGTCTGATCAATACAAATAGTCCAGAGCTACTTACTTTGATCATTGTATCAGATATGACCACAGTAGGGGTCACATTTCACAAGATTATAGTATGGATCAACTAGACGTATTTCACAATATCAAGTGAAGAAATATCATCAAAGTTTTGTTTCCAGAATCCTGAATACATATCATGAAGGTAGTCATACTTAGGTAAGGACCGGCATGCTATTCTCAACTCTATTTCCTAATCTATTGAAGATATAGACACACATATGTATCTTTAAGTAAATACAATCATTAAAAAAAAAAGTGGAATATGCTTACCAATTGCAATTTTGGGAGCACAGCTTTATCATTATCAGTATAAAATGACCCCACATGACTAATGAAATAACAGCTACAGCAGCAAGTGCCAACTGGCACAAAGAAAATGTTAATAGCTGCAAATCTCCCAAACATATCATGAAGTATTATTCAAAGAGCAGCTTTAAATATTTTTCAAACATTTTGTTTTGAAGCATCAGCTTATCCCTTTAGCAAAATACAAATTTTCCTATTAAATATTATGGATAAAAAGATTCCAAAAAATCTTGTCTTTTCCATCCACAATAGACTTACAGATTGGGGCTTGGAAAGTGACAAATCTCCATGTGATATGTTTTAAGTCCCCTAGGCTGTCACAGTATGTGTTTGTGTGCAGGTGTACGACCTCGCCATTGATTTGGCTGGCAAGCACTCTGAAGGTCTGGAGATGTGTAGTGCTGCCTTCTTTTATTAGGCCAGATTCTTTAAACTACATACTGAACTTCAAGGAGCTGCGTCAAAGGGTCTGGCAAGCTACCAGTAGCTTTCAAGCTACCCGTTGGAGGCTCCAGGATAGAGAGTCTAGTGAGGAAGGGTTAATGAGTCAGCATTAAGGAAGTAAACTTTATTAACTGTGCGATTACTTAAAATCTTTACAGCATAAAACACATGAACACCCCCCCCCCACAGAATACCCTTCCCACAGTAAAACCCTATATACAACATTAAGATAACATAATGGCTGTTTTTACTACATTATGTCTGTTAAAACGTCTTTTGTTTGTTCCTTGTCTTTGCGCCTTCGAGAGTCTAGAAAGTTAAATCAAAGTTCAGCAAGGTTAATCTCAACTCGATGCCATATGTCAATGGGAAAGTACTTCACTAGCCCCTTACCCGCCCCTGGTTTGGTGTCTGGGTCTAGTAATCCCAATTACTTAGCAATAGCTCCTAAATTGACTGACAGCTTAGGGCACCAGATGGAGCTCATGGCTCAATGACAGGAACCTTCGGGTCAGTGGCCTTTTGGTGGGTGTCAAGTGCAGTTCTGACTTGATGGACGAACTTGCCGACCCTGGCTAGTAGACAGGTCGTTGTTTCCGAAAAGCACCAGTCCGAGGCCTCTCTGCAGGTTCTATAGCCTAGGTTCCGTAGGGTCGGGCGCAGCAGGCGATGGCGATCGCTGACCAACTTTGTACAGCAGCACAAAAGGTGTATCCAAGATTCTCTATGGTAGTTGCATAGCCGGCAGGCAATGGCACAATCCGTTCGTGCCCATTTTGGGTTAAAATCTACGATCCCAAGGGCCAAGAGGCACAGATACAGAATTTTCTTTCTCGCTTGGGTTGATAGTGAGTCTTGCAGATACGGTTGGGGTTTGCCAGGAATATAAGACTTGTCCAGGGCCAGAGTTAGTGGATTATATCGGAGTGATGAGCAATCCAGCTCGTACGAGATGGTCTGGACTTGGCGCTTGATAGCTAAGACCCAAGCAGAATGTGAAATTTCTTGAAGGGGCAAGCTGTTTCCCTTGATTTTCAATGCCTTGTGCCACCTTGGTGTGCCATAGGGTGCCCACTTCTCCCCCCAAAATTTTTTGAAAATGTTTAAGATTGTTTTCAGGTACTTTCAGTACTCTGATGTAGTATTTTAACAGGTCCCCCTGTAGTACCAGCTCTGGGCGTTTAAAGCCTATTTCTAGCCTTAGCCTGTTGTTCCTTGCCTGTCTTGGGGCCTGTAGCACAAGTTTATACGCTTTCACCTGGGCCGCTTTGATCACTTTCTCAAATGTACCTGGTTAAGCTATGTGACCATACGTAATAGAGGGAATCAGTTTTGCCCTGAGTACAGTCAACATCGGTTCTACTGAGGGACTAGCTAGGCGATGGCTTAGATGTCTAAGGGACAGAATTATTTTGTCAATTCTTGGTTTTAGCTCCTTTAAGTGTTTGACTGTGGTGGCTCTCTCTGACACCCAGACCCCCAGGTAATTATATAATGAGGCTGTTCTAATTCGGTGCTCCCCCAAGGACCATATTGCTTGTTTTTTATGGTGGTATTTACCGAAGATTACAATCTTTGTCTTGCTCTCGTTGATCTGAAGGCTATTTTCCTTGTTGTATGTTGCAAGACTGTTCAAAGCTCTTTGGAGCCCCACCCTGGTGTGGTCCATTACCACCGTGTCGTCTGCATACTGCAGGGTTCCCAGGACCAGCTTCCCCAATCTTGGAAGTAATAAATTAGCATCTTTAAAGGCTTGCCCCATGTCCGCTGTATACAAGTTGAACAGTAGGGGGGCCAGTACACACCCCTGCTTTAGTCCAGAGTTGGTATCAATTCTTGCTGTTGTGATTGTTGGACTTAGTTTCACCTGGACCCATGAGTGCTTTTATGGCTTTAAGCAAGGCTTGAGGGAGCCCCCAAGTTTCAAGTTTTGCCCATAACCGACTTCTGTTTACTCGATCGAAAGCGGTGGAATAGTCTATAAAACAACAAAACAGGGGCAACTTGTTCTTCTTGTTGGCTTGCTTCGCGAGATAGGAGAGCGCTGTAATGTTATCCAAGGTGGAACTATTGGCCCTGAAGCCAGTCTGTGTAGGCGGGAGAATGTCGTTCTTATCCACCCAGGCCTCCAAGTCCCTTAGTAGTAGGTGGGCGTATACCTTGGCTTCTATATCAAGAAGGGCTATGAGCCTGTAATTAGCCGGGTTTGAGTGGTCACCCTTCTTATGTATAGGAAATAGGACCGAGCCTTTCCAAGATGTTGGCAGGATTGCTGTGGCGAATGAATAATTGAATAGCGGGGTAAGTATGGTTGCAAAAAAAGGCTGGGGCAGTTTTAAAGACCTGGGCGGGTACTCCATTTGGACCAGGAGCCCCTTCTGTTCTTATAGCTCTAATGTATTTCAAAGTCTCCTCCTCTGTGTACTTAGCGGGTTCACTGGGCCCTGAAGCGACATTCGGGGCGATTTGAGTTTTAATATTTTCCGCTGCAACATTGGACCACGCTAAACTGCCAGCGTTAGTCTTATTTACCCCGCAGGTGTACAACCCCTTTACGTACTGTTCCCACACATTCCCTGCAACATTGTTTTCCTTGCGCTCGGCTCTAGGCGTCAGGCTATTAATGAATCACCATAGCTTACTGTTGTCTTTTTCTTTAATTAAGGAGAACACTTTGAGCCAGTTCTTTTCTGACCACTGCCTTTTCAGCTCCCAAGCTTTCTTTTTGTGAGTGGCTCGCAGGGCAGGGATAGAGGACTTCTGTGGCAAATAAATGCCCTTCTTTTTTGCCTTGATTGCCTTGTTGAGCGCTTGTTTGCTTTGTATCAGACTCCGCGTTTTTTTGCGTTTCGGCCTGTTATAACTTTGACAGCTTCTTGGTTGGTTAGTATTACCCATGCTCTTCAATAAATCCATGGTCAGTGATTCCCAGAAGTGTGTGATGTTCTTTATATCTTGGGACTTTAGTGCTGCCTCCCTGCTGGCTACAAACTGACAGGCTGTGGCTGAGGTGGATCGTCCATTTTAGTCTTTTGAGGACCAGATGATGTTCATCGCCTGTGGTTGCTCCTATTATTTCCTGTGCTTCCACCTGTTCCCGCGCCAAGTTAAATGTGGTGCAGAGAGGCCTGTGGTCGCTTTCATCCCTATCGTCCACAGTGAAATCGCAAAGTTTGTGGGCCAGCCCTTCATTAGTGAAAATGTAGTCCATGATAGAGACATTCCTGAAGGTTGGTTTGGCAGACCATGCAGGGTAACTCGTTTTTTGTGTCCCATGGGTGGATTGCAGGTTAAAATTTGTGAGGAATGAAATCAGTTGGGCTGACTTCTGGCTTGGGGGTGCAACAGGGATCAGGTCCAGGCCTCTTTTGTTGAAGTCTCCCACAATTATCACGTCATGGTGCTCCAGACTTATGAGTAGATCTTCCAACGTGCTGGTAAGTGATTCAATACCCTGATGCGTTGGATTGATGTAGCAATTAATTAATAAAAGAGGGTGGGACACTCTTCAACCTCTCTATTGTGATTGCTTGGAGGTCAGGTGACACCACTTTTAGTTCTGTGATCTTGAGTTTGCAAGCGTAACTTACAAAGATGGAAAGGCCCCCTGCCGGGCATCCGAAGATCGTCCTTTTGGTTGCTGATTTAAAATATTCATAGAAGCCACCAATTGGAGTAGTTGACCTCGCCCAAGTCTCCTAGATGCACAGTATGTCCACCTGTGTGAGGTAATCAAGTGTGGCCGTGTCTCTGAAAATGTTATTTAGCCCTGCTATGTTCCATGAGATGATGGTTAGCTTACGATCTTTACCTCTAAAAGGATTTGAGCGTGCTCTGTTTCCATGGGTATATATTTGGTTAGGGACCCTGTCTCCTGGTGTCTTCCATATGGACCAGTCCTTGCTGAGGCCGCTGCACTCTCCGCTGCGTGTCTTTAAGCAAGATGTTATTTTTAGCGGGGTTCTTATCCTCCCTGTTTTCGTCCCCCCATCTAGGCTTGTTGGCCTTGTCACTTTGAAGACTGAAGTGAATTCTTGCTGACCATGATTGGGTATTTTGGTACGCTGAGGATAGTGACTTCAATGCCCCATTCTGCGAGTTGTGTTGCTTCCTTAAGGACAGCATGTTGGACCTGCTGCAGAGTGAATCCAACTAAAGTGGAGTCGCCATGGGTGTCCATCTCCAGACTTTTGAACTTTACCCACTCGATCTTATCTGAGGTGATTTGTGCCAAGGAATCAATATGACTAAAGAGGCGGACAATGTTAGACCTATTTAGAATATCATAGGAGCCTTTGGCTGTGTATCTGGGAGTAAGCAGTACCTCGTAAGTTGCTGGCTGAATTTTATGTTGAAGGTGCCAGAATGTCTGCCGTTCTCCCACGATGATATGCCTCTGGCAATTTGAGTTTAGAGGATTTATGTAGGTGTCTCCAGGCGGCTGTCTGCCTGGCACCTCGTTTGGTAAACCTTCCTCGCTTTGCACTCCATGCAGCTCGGCCTGGTTTGAATTGGGGTCTGCTTCCATCCTGTGTAGGTGTGCCCGGCCTGAGGGGCTTAGGGCGTTGGGTTGTGTACTGACTTCCTCCTGCAATCTCCTCGGCTGAGCCTCCTTGTCATGTGGACCCTCCCGATGGGTGTTCTGATGTCTTTGGGCATCTCCTGGGACGGTGGGTGCATCTCTTTGACTTCGTGGCCTTGGTTTCCTGTTTAAAGTTAAAAACGGGAAAGAGTGGCGTTGGGCTGTTTTTGTTGTCTATGGCACCAGTAGTTTGTGTTGCCGGTAGTATTTGTCTGCTTTTGGCTTTAGATTTCTTCAGTTGTTTCTTTAGTCTTTTTTTAGCCCCCCTAGACAGCGGTGCTTTTCCTCCTGCCGATGCACCTTCAGCCATCGCCGCCGAAGGGGCAGCGTTAATTGAGTCGTCACTTGTAGTGCCAAGTGTCATGACCTCGGGGTCCCCGTTCCCTTGTGCTTCCAAAGTAATATTATTGCTTGGCCCAGCCAGTATCTCCTTTGGAGGGCTGCTTACCGCACTGCAAAAATTAGTCATTTTAGGGTGCACCGTCTTCAAGGCTGATGACTTTTGGATAGCTTGTTCAAAAGGGAACGTCTCTCTTTGTCCCTTGGCTAATGCCAACATGTCCTTTAGTACTTCTGGTAGACTTGCCCATTTTTCTATAATGGCGGCACAGGAGTCGGTATTAGCCGCGTTGGCGTGTTGAGCTTCGAATAAGACCTCTAGTTTTGCCAACTTCTCGTCTTGGCGCGCCAAGTGCCGGGCAATTGAGTACAGCAGATCAATTTGTACTTCCATCTTTGTGGACTGCCATAGCAACGCCCTAGCCATTGTATAGTGTACTTATCTTATTGCTTACAGGTTTAACTCTTTGAAAGTGACTTCTTCCGTTACGTCCTGCTGTTGTGCTAGGCCCAGCGGGCTCCAACCCTCTGTTTGTGGCGTTCTCAGGACAGTAGGTCTTCCTGGGTTTATTGGTGTGGCTTCCAGAGTTCGTTCGATGGACTGTTCTAATTTTTGCAGGAATGAAGTTGTTAGTGCATCCATTCCCGGGGAGATTATCTTCTGATTTACCCGAGGTGTCTCAGATGGAATCAAACGCTTACTTTTGCTCTTTGGAGAAAAAGCTGTGACTGCCTCCTTATGCTCCTCCTTCCCTTTCTCCCCACTTCTCATGCTTTGATTGATTGATTCTCCCCCACTGTAGGTCTCTCATGAATGTCAGCTGTGATCCTTAACAGGCTTTTTGCCCTGGCGATGGGCTGGAGACGTACCTCGGGACTCCTGATTCTCTGAGTAGTAGCAAACTCACAAGAATGGAGGCCCCTCAGATCCTTTATAGTCTTTCGGGTTCCCTGTTTGAAGACGGTCTCTGACCCTGCTTGCCCGTCGTCTAAAGTTGTTGGACCACTAGACGCCTGGAAGAAATGAGTGATGAGACCTTGGGGGAGAATATTGCTATTGACGGAATCCTGGGATTTTTGGGAGCTTATGCTCCTTGTTATCCTTCTTTGTACTGTACTTTCGGGGTCCACCTCCACCTCGTGCTTGGCTGGGTCTTTTTGAGCGTCATTCTTAGGCGCCAGTAGCTAGGGCTCTGTATGATGTGATTCAATGCTTTAGAGCCTCCTTGTTAAACTATGTCACCTATGTTTGACTTGTGCTACTGGCTCCGCGAGCACGCTGGCATCAAAGTAGACTACAGCACCCAGAATCCTTTATGTCAGCACGTAGTTTCCCGAGTCTACCCGATTCTAGGGGCGGGTATCGTGGTGTGGTTGCGTGGACTAGGATTTTGAGATTTGGATTGAACACCTACTGGTTCACTCGACAAGCGGTACAGAAAACGACCCGGTAAGATGGTTCGCCGACCGCGGCACTTGGCCGCTTTTGAGAGCGCCTATGGAAATGAAGGGGGGTGTCAGACGAGGCACCGATGATAAGCCTTGGAAATATCAGGGAATATCCGAGCTGATCTATGCAAGAGATTTAAGATTTGAGCCAGTCTTTTCTGAGTCTGCTCGTCTTGGAAGGGGGGGAGTGGGGGGGCAAGCGGAGCACTCAGGGGAACCGCAAGGTGGAAGACCTGGTCAGGCAGCCCCTCGGTCTACTCCCCGGGCTCTTATTTTGCAGCCGCCTCTATCGGCGGCCGCGCTCGCCTCAACCACTTACCTCCCGCGTGGGGTAGAGCTGGGCTGCTCCTATCGCCAAGGTGCGGGAACCTGGGAGCTGGAGTTGGAGCCAACCCGCACCTTTCTTCTTGCCTCTTGGTGAGCTCCGAACCCCTGAACCGGAGAAGCCACAGGAAAATGGGTGAGACAGAGGGTACTTGTAGAGCGTCAAAAATAACGCTGGCTTCTCCCCATACAGCTGTGACTGCTGCTCCTCGACACAGACTTGTGGAGCGCCAAAAATAACGCTGGCTTCTCCCCTTACAGCTGTGACTGCTGCTCCTCGACACCGATCCAAACGACTCAAAGCCGCCAATACTTCCGAAAATCTGCCGATTTCTTTTTTTAAAGAAAGCTGGACGAGGCAGGAAGAGCTGCACACTGGATCCGCCGTTGGAGATAAGATTTCTGAAAAACGATGTACTTCAACTGATATGCTGGAATTCTGGAATCAGGTCAGCTGCACCAATCGTCGCCAAATGTTGTACATTAAATAGGCAGAATACCAGATAAAGTTGAAACAACCATTTTTTTTGAAAATCTGTTTATTAGCATAGTGATCAGAGCAAAAATACAGAGTCATTATCGTATTAATGAATCAGAATGGGACATGCTCCCGTTGTACGGTAATAATAGTTACATAGTACATTGTGATTTTGTTCATTTTCCTCTTTGAATGAGTGTACCAATCCCATAAGAACCAAAATAAAGTTGAAACAACCATTTAGGTAGTTTATTGAAGAGTCAGCATTATATCCAAGCCTAGAACGTTGGCACCATATGTCGAGGGTACAGAGAGGACAGGTTGGGAATTTCTTGGGGCGGAGTGCTACTTGACAGAGTGCCATGGTGGGTGTAAGTGTGAATATTGCTCCAGAGCACAAACTGGTTTCCATTAAGGGAAGGCTCGGGGACAACTTTTCGTGTCTGCTTACTGACGGAAGGAGCTGGATATGGCTCTCTGACCGAACAACTGCTCTGAAAAACCCCAACTCAGTGCCTCATTCACTTTTTCCAGAAAAGGAGATGCAAACACAATGTAAAACCTTGCTTTCTCTACATATTCTATCATAATATAACAGGTGCATTTGTAAAGCGCATGTTCACCCATAGGCATCTTGGTGTTAAATAACAGATGTTTATTGCTACCCAACTAAACTGTACTCATTTTACCAACCTGAGATGAATGAAAGGCTGAGTGGACCCGCTGGGATTTTAATCTGTGACCATGAGGTCGAACACAGGCCCCTGCAGTGGACGCCTTAGTCCACTGAGCCACCAGACCCGGCTATTCTAAAAGAGGGGGCGCAAACGCTAGACAAATCGCCCCTCCACGTATTCTAATAAATTTTCACAGCCAAGGTGAATGAAACTGTGCAAACTCAGCCTCATCTTGCATCCTCCACACATTTAAAAATAGGAGGAGCAAACAGTGCAAACCCTTGCATACTTCACATATTTTAGAAATTTTTTAAAAAGGAGAAGCAAACCCTTGCATCCTTCACACATTTTAGGAAAGAAGAAGCAAACATAGTGCAAACCTTTACCTCCTCCACATATAACAGGCACGGAAAAAAAGAAAAAAATAGTGTAAACCCTAGCATCCTCTATGCAGGCTAGCCACGGAGAAGCAAACACAGAGTAAACCCTCACCTCTTTAACAATTTTTAGAAAAGGCTATGCACACAGCGCAAATCCTTACACATTCCATAAATACCACACAAGGAGAAGGAAATAGTGTAAACCCTCACCTTCTCTATCTAGGCTAGCCAGGAAGAAGCAAACACAGCGTAAACCCTTACCTCCTTCATGTAGGCTAGCCACGGAGAAGCAAACACAGTGCAAACCATCACCTCTTTCACAATTTTTAGAAAAGGTTACGCAAACAAAGCGCAAATTCGCACATATTCCATATATACCACGCAAGGAGAAGCAAACACTGCGTAAACCCTCCCTTCCTTCATGTAGACTAGCCAGGGAAAAGCAAACAGTGTAAACCTTGGCCTTATTCACAAATTTTAGAATAGGAGAAGCAAACACAGCACAAATCTTCACATATTCCACATAGACCACGCAAGGAGAAGGGAATAGTGTAAATCCTCGCCACCTCCATGTAGGTTAGCCAGGGAGAAACAAACAGTGTAAACCCTCACGTCCTCCATGTAGCTAGCCAGCGAGAAACAAAACAGTGTAAACACTTCCCTCCTCCATGTAGGCTAGCCAGGGATAAGCAAACCGTGTAAACCCTCGCCTCCTTCACACATTTTAGAAAAGAAGCCAACACAGTTCCAAACCTTACCTCTGCCAGGTATTCTAGCGAATGAGAAGCATACACGGCGGAAACCCTCACCTCCTGCCATTCTAGCCAAGAAGAAAGACACAGTGAAAACACGCGCATTCGCCGCATAGTCCAGCCAGGGGAGAGCAACCAGTGGAAATCCCCACCGCCTGTCTAGATTCTTGCTGCATTTGACAGCTTTGTTTATGTTAACGTCATTACACATCGGCGGCCGTTTTGTTATTTAGTATATAAAAAAACGAAAATTCAAAAAGCAAGCACTATGCGCGTCTTTCCTGTGAGCAGCAAAAAACATTGTTTTCGAAAAACCAATTACCAAGGTAAAAAATATAAACTCATCCAGTTATCGATCTATAATCACTGTTAGTCAATGCAAAGACCAATCCTTTAAATGTATCAACAACATCATTTTTGGAACACCCTAGAATGTATGTTGGTGAAATAAGACCCCGATCTACTTATCTCTTTTAAGCTCTTAATGTTTGCATATGTGACGTGAACCAGAAAAGATTAGCGCAGTGAAAGAGAAACAGAAAGTGGGAATGCTGGCTACATACCGTTTGTAAATACTAAGGAACTGTGAAATAAAAACACACGTGTCGTAGTTACCAAATGAGGCGAACAGGATGCTGGAACGCATGCACCTCAGCACCAAGGCTGCTGGCCCTCACTCAGCCCCCGCTGTCGACAGCCGCGGAGAGAGCCGTTTAAACAAATCATTTCGGTGCTGCAATCAATCCTGGTTTGTGTAGTTAAGCTGCGCACATTTAACAGGATAATCGTTAGCTCCGGGAAGTCTTTATTGGACTTGTAGTTACCTGAAGGGTCTTTGAACAGAACACCTACCGCACTCTCTCTTTCAGCGCTGCCGAAAGGAGTTATTCATAACTTGACGCGCTCATGTAAATGCAGACGGCGCGCGGTGCGTAACGGTGCACAGTATGATGACCTCAGTTACTGAACGTGACGCGCGATGACGTCACGCCACTCAGCGGCAGGGCCCAATATCAGGCCCCGGAAACGGAAAGAACGAGGTTGTCGATGTCCACCAATTTCAATATACAGTTTATACATTTGACAAATCGCGGTTGTAACCCCGATTTCAGAAGCAAACAAAAAAAGGCAATGAAGGGAAAATACACACTCCCATAGAGATTGCGAAGAAAGCGGATGGGATTCTGCATGTTGTATTTTGAAGAATATGAGAGCCGAAGAACACAGCTTTAGAACAACCATGTTTATTGCAACCCATTCTATATAGTACTGTGTAAGGATGGCAACCCCGCCAGGTAAGATGAATCAAGCTTTTATTCATAAGTACACTGACACCAAAGGTATGCCTTCTCTCATGAGCCTCTCGCCAGCAACTGTCCCCCCAACTGTCATTCCCCTTGCCAGCGTTCCAGATCAGAACACACTGACGTCACAACCCATCCAGCACGAGTCGCGTGCTGGTACATTGCTTGTACAGTGATTAAGTAAACACAACACATCTCCTTATCAATAACAACAAAACAGAAATGTGTGGCACCAGCAAGTGAGCTGTCTTGGAACAGAGATAAGACCAAACGCTAATCGCACACAAAATCGTGTAACTTAGCTGGTGGTTTGACTACTCTCCCAAATCTGCTCACAGTAGGCTCACCATTTAGACTGATGTATCGAGCCGTACGATCTTCATCAACAGAATCATCTAAATCAACATTGGTATCACTAGTGGTCTGATATCCTTTGTACACTTCCGATGACTCCTCGCTCAACCTATTACTACTGTCCTCCCGAATCAGTGAACCGTCAGAAGTATGCTCGCACCCAGAAGATACATAATTTGTACCCGAAGATACATTATTTGTACCCTGTGGGTGAGAGCCTCCACACACCTCACGATCCAGAATCCAATCGTAGTCTTGAGCATAGGCACCATCTCGGTCAACAGGTACGCACTGAGGATGAGACGTGGCCACCCCCTCTTTACACATTGACAATGAGGAAAAATGCCATGTTTTACCATCACTCAGTAGCGCCGAATTACAAAAAACTTTTTTGACTTCCATTGGTTGGGAGTAGTGATTCTTCCCTTTGCTTGAACATTTCGATTTCTTCACTCTAACTTTGTCTCCCACCTGGATGGAAACCTCTTTGCAAGCATGTTTGGAGTCATAGTATCTTTTCCCACAGTTTGTGACTCCCGCAAATTTCTTTGAACTTCGTCGGGGGACCAACACTCTCTTTTGGGTAGTGCCCAACTCACATTGTCGTTAGTTATGGGGGTCCTCCCTCTCAAGAGCACAAAAGGACTGGGTCCCGTGGATTCACAAGGAGTTACTCGGAAAGCCCAAAGATTGTTGATGAGTTGCTTTCTCCAAGACAGGTCATTTTGGTTGGCTAGTTGAATGACCCCCTTAATGACCCGATTGAACCTTTCAACTGCGCCATTACCAGCAGGATGGTATACAGATGTGGTTTTATGTTTGATTCCATGTTTAGAAATGAATTCTTTAAATACTGCACACATAAATTGTGGACCATTGTCTGATACTATACAATTTGGAAGGCCTTCTCTAAGGAATAACTTACGTAAGAATCCTACCACACTTCTGGCTTCAGCATCCTGGACCACTTCTACTTCTGGCCACTTTGAAAAATGGTCTACTAACACAATAAGGTACAATTGTTCATCGTGTTCACGAATAGGTTCACAAATGTCAATCCCTAGTCTGACCCAGGGCATGGATGGACAAGAAAGGGGTGGTCTCAATGTGTGTTTAGATTTGTTCGAATTTTCACATGCCACACAATTCCTGACACTCCTTTCAATTTTGATGTCATACCCGGGCCACCAGTACGAGTTTCTGACTCTACTCTTGGTTTTACCTATCCCCAGGTGTCCCTCATGACAAATCTCTAGAAGTTTGGCATGTAAACACTTGGGAGGAACAACCTTGCCATTCCTAAGTACCAAATCTCCTACCACAGACAGTTCATCCTTGAGTTCCCAAAATGAATGTAAATGTCCAGGAACTCTTTTCTTTACCGGCCACCCAGCTTTTATATTTTTTTTACTTCAAGAAGTACAACGTCTTCCTCCATAGCTGCAGACCAATCTGCCCCAGAAATACAAGGTATTTCATCTACGATGTTGGCTATCCAAAAAGTATCAATGTCCGAGACTTTCCCGTCAATGTTGGGTAAAGGTAAACGACTTAGACAGTCAGCAACCTTATTTCTAATTCCAGGAAGGTACTCAACCTCATAGTTAAACTCTAGCAGCTTCATGGAGATGCGAGCTAAGCGGGGGGATGTGATTTGGAGACCCTTTGTAGAAAGTACCTTTATTAGAGGTTTATGATCACTTCTTAGGGTGAATTTGTAACCCCAAATGTACTGCCTAAAATGATCCAAACCCCAAGCACACACCAGTGCCTCTCTCTCAATCACAGAATACCTTTCTTCTGTGGGTGTGATCGATCGTGAGGCAAAGGCTACAGTAACCTTCTTTCCTTCTTCAGTTATCTGTGACAGTACAGCTCCCAGCCCTTTATTACTCGCATCTGTGGTGACCACGCTGTGGAATGAGGGATTGAACCCCTGGAGGGATGGGGCATTGCAGATATCATCTTTAATCCTTATAAAGGATTCTTCACACGTGGCACGCCATTCGAATGTGCTTTTTTGTTTGATAAGTTCTCTTAAGTGAAAGGTCTTTGCAGAAAAATTACGCAAACATTTGGCATAAAATTCCGAAAGGCCAAGGAAGGCCCTAACTTCCTCCTTGTTCTTGGGTGAAGGAGCTTCCCTAATAGCTGACAACAGTTCTTTCTTTGGTTTTATGCCACTGCCATCAATTTCGTGTCCCAAATAAGTAACCTTATTTGTAGCAAATTTACACTTACGCAAATCGGCCGTAAGGCCATGGTGTTCCAATACCCCCAAGACTCTGTTCAGTCTATTATCATGTTCTCTTCTGGTGGTGCCTGTTACCATGATGTCATCTTGAAAAATTAAGAGATCCTTCTCTTCCTTAAAGAGTGTGCTCATTAACCTTTGGAACATGGCCGCAGCCGAAGCCAGTCCGAAAGGTACCCTCTTAAACCTAAAACATCCCAAAGGCGTTACAAACGTGTGAGGCTCCTACTTCTGGGATGCAAAGCCACTTGGTGGTAGGCTGAGCTAAGATGAATTGTGGAAAACCACTTTGCTCCATTAGTGTTGGAAAGCATCTCACTAATCTTTTTTGTAATTTTCTGCCTATAACAGGAACACATTATTCCAGCCACACCATTTCATTAACAATGGTATAAGGTGAACCTGAATCAGCTACTATTGAAATGTCCACCCCACCAATATTCATGTGACAAATCGGTTTCTTCCTTTTGCCTCCTCCATCATCAACATTCAACACAAATAAATTCATATCATCCTCATCCGAAGAGATACTACCCTCTTGTTCATCAAGCACAATTGCTTTTACATTTCTTCCTCCTTTCTGTTTCTTCGGACACATTGCAATGAAATGCCCAACTCCCCCACAATTTGAACACTTTTGCCTCAAAGCTAGACAAGATTTGTCATTAGCCAAATGGTATCTGCTAACACATCTAAAACATTTCCAATCATCAGAAAGTTTAACCTTATAATTTGAATCTTTTCTTTGTACATAACTAGCGCAGGGTTTGCAGTTAGTATTTTTAGAAACCATTACTTTTGCAACTGTGGATTTGTCTTCTGTGGAAGACTACTCTTCCTTCAATACAGCTTTGGCACATCTTCCAGTAAGCTCAGTACATTTAACAAATTCCACTACTTCCTCTAAAGGCAATTCGCCTTTAGCCCACAATTTCTCCTGAACATGTTTATTAGAGGACCTCATGACAACTTGGTGCGAACTAATTCATCATGTAATGCCCCAAACCTGCAAGTAAGCGCTAAGTTCTTCAACGCAGCCACATAATCTTCCACCGACTCCTCTGGGCCTCTTCCACCGATTCCTCTGGGCCTTGTTTACGTTGAAAAAACTTAAACCTGTTAACTGAAATAGAAATAGTGGGCTTGAAATACATAGTCAAATCTTCCAACGCGATTGTATATACATCACCTACTCTAGGTTTTTTGTTAATACGATTGTAAATTTTCATAGCTTTGGCACCTAAACAATGAAGGAGAATTTTTTTCTTCTTTTCAGGAGTCAATTCTTCTTCATCCTCGAAAGTAGACATATAGTTCTCAAAGTATTCTTGCCACTCTTCCCATGTAAGTGCATCATCACCTGTTGAAGGAATGAAAGGCAGTGGGGGAGACAGATTCCACACATTGCCCGATGCCATATTGTATGTGTAGAAGGAAAGGTATCGTAACAAAGTATAGAATCAACTTATCCAAGGCAAGCACAAATGGGACAAAATGATAGAGAGCTCCTGAAAACCCAGACAGGATAAGGCACCCTGCTCTTGTGAATAGTATAAAGAATGGTGCTCAAAATATGCGTGTCACCCCTAAGTAACACGTAATATAGCTCCCTATTAATTCCAATTACATGTATAGGTTTGCGTGTTCTCGTGGAAACACACTCCGAATCAGTTGGCAAATACCTCCAACGATGTTATTGAAAAGCACTGATGTGCCTGTCACCGTTGCAGAAGACACACAGACAATGGCTGATCAAAATGCAATAAATTAATTGGTGTGCGTGTCACCGTTGTTGTAGACACGCTTTATATTCTCCAAAGGAGGTGTGCGTGTGACCGTTGGAGACACGCTCTAACTGTGTGGATAATTGCCCCAGACGCTGTAATGAAGAAATAGGTGTGCGTGTCACCGTAGCAGGAGACACGCTTCTGCACTTTCAATTCCGCTTTCAAAATGGACGCCAGACGTCGAACGACGTATGCGTTCCAGTGACGCTCACAAGCGGAACTGATACTTCTGACAGGAATGCGCAGCTTGCTCGAAATGCGCATCAGATCCCGTGAGGAAAAAAAAATCACTCTGCAGAGCGGAGTTACAACCGAGCCTCCAAGCAGTCAAATGACAGGCACAACCAACTGCCTATAAAGCGAGGACATCGCGCCACTCGAAATTTGACAGCACGCAAAGTCCTCAAGCTGACACAAAACTCACCGACCAGACCCGGTGAATGGAACCGTCTCCCAGGAGCTCTCACTGCTGCTCCGATCACCACCTCCAGGAGTAGCCAACCTCCAAGCCAAGAACCGCCGAAACTGCCGCAAAGTAGATCTTGACAACCAGGCAGCCCACAGGTTCGGGAAGGATCGATCAGCTAGTAACTCCCTGAAGCTTCCACAAGGACACCCGCAAGCGATAAGGTGAAAACCGCCACTGGGGACCTGCAGACTGGAACGTGAACCAGGCTCCTCTAAGACAACCTCATATAAATCGAAGAACAGCTGATAAGGTGGGTCCGTTGTGGTGTCAGTAATCCCGTATCGTCGCCAAATTGTAAAGATGGCAACACCGCCAGGTAAGATGAATCAAGCTTTTATTCATAAGTACACTGACACCAAAGGTACGCCTTCTCTCATGCGCCTCTCGCCAGCAACTGTCCCCCCAACTGTCATTCCCCTTGCCAGCGTTCCAGATCAGAACACACTGACGTCACAACCCATCCAGCTCTAGTCGCGTGCTGGTACATTGCCTGTACAGTGATTAAGTAAACACAACATACTGGATTTTGAGAAGCTTCTAATTCCCCGGGATTCGAGGACGTTGGAGACTGCTTCACTGTGCAAGTCTTATCTTTCTCTATGCTCCCCAGTGACTCACCTTTGTTGTCTTTGTTTTCTAGGTACGTGGTTCTCTGCAGTGCACAAGTACTAAAAAAAAGAAGTGGGGGGACTAACCAGGTTAGTTTATGGTCAAGTGAAATCATGACATGATGTCACGACGCCTGATATTGCAGGTAGCTGTTGTAAATAAGATGGTGATAGATGACAGGATACTTCTAGTTGATTACATGTAGATTTATTCCAAGACACAGCTGAGTACAAAACCTCGCCAGCTGACCAGACCATCAACTGACACAGATAGAACACTCTGGTACAGATTAGAACACTCACAGGTATTCTGGGAGACTGAGAAGGTGAAAACACTCAGGAAGGGCTAATGACTACTGCCAGCCATATTACAAGAAGAATCAATATAAAACACATCTTCCTCCTTTACAGAAAATAAATGAAACAAACATAAAAAAATAACACTTAAGATATGGGAGACAGCAACAATAATATTAAAGACAGAAAGGAGGTCTAAGACTACTTGAACTAATTTTAGTTCATGAAGGCAAAAGAGCATTTTGGGGCAAAGAGTGTAAAAGTGAAGTGTGAGGTGAGACACAACACTGAAAACAATTGTCTCCTCTTGCCTGACCATTGTCCATACTTTGTATTTAGAACGACCTGTGACAAGTCCCGTTTCTTTTACCTCTGTCCCCTCGTTTCTTTGGCTCAGTTATGGACTAATTTTGCCCTGCTGTTTGGCTCTCTGAAGGTTCCGTGCACCGTTAGTTATTGGTCATTTGTCCTTAAGTTCTCTGTCTTTTAAATCCTAAGATACATTCCTGTACTGAAATGTCTCTCACAAAACTACAATATATAAGAATTGCTTACTCTGTTCCTAAGTTCTCTATGCTGATCCTAGTTTTAATAAAGCAAGCCGAACAACAACACAAGAAGTACCCTCGCAATGTGTAAAGCTTAATTACAGCAGTTCATTACACACAGTAACATTCCAACGTATACATATTGTTGAAGATACGAGGACAGCCAACCAAATGGCAGGAGAAGAGGGTTTTATTCTAACAGTCACACTGCGTCATCACACGGTGAAAGACCCAGATACATTTTGTCTGAATGAATATTAGGAGAATGAGATTATTATAAAGACACTCGGCCTATATACAACCCTATTTAGTTTTTATTAAAGGTGCTGCTAATCGTGAAGTACACAATAGATTTTGCCTTGTGAGGTCACGTGAGGCAGCCATTGTGACTATTTAGTCACAAATAGCCTGTGATCTGGGGTGTACCAGCACGGCCCCTTTGTGCTTTCTCGCATTAACGGATAGGTTGAGCTACCACGTACAACTAGTGAACAGAAAGATTCTTTCACATTATATGCCTTGAAAAAGTCTCAGGATTGAGACAAAACACGTGTCGGCGTTGTGAGCTGAGAAGTTTTTTATATGAACTTTTGGAATAAAGAATTTGAAGAATACCTTCTGCTTTGGATCTTTATATCTGCACATAATACGTTTTGAATGGACATTGTTTCAGTTGGCCTTTTCCTCCTTATTTAGTGGGGGAAACTTTTAGTCACCTTATGGAGACCTAGTACTGTCTACAATTAACATATCTCAGACCACTTTTTGGTGTGCTGACTGAGCCCTTTCTTTTGAAGTGATATTTTGTGCACCTTGTGTGCTAGGCAATGCCTTGGGGTGGTAGGTGTGAATAGGGCTACCTGAACACCCATGTTCTGTGGTCAACACAAACTATAGTAGATACAATTCACGTGCTACATATATCTTAGAGAATCTTAACGAATGTGTGGACGCTTCTCCAATCTCAGGGGAACACTACTGCCTAAAATTTTGCAACTAAACAATATCGGGGAAGTTATATAGATTACATTTTTCTCATTTGAACAGGCAGTTTGACTCAACTTACCATACTGTTTGAGTATCTGAAAAACAATCCTTGCAACTTGACTTTCAAACATGATGTTAATCCTAAGCAGATAGAATTTTTAGATGTCATTCTATATACAGACGGGACCAATATAGCCTCAAGCATGCTTCCTGTAACTCTATTTTGCACACAAACGGTGCACATCCCTATGCACAAATAAACGCTATTCCCTTGGACGAAATGACTCGCCTTAGGCAAAATTGTAGTGATGACCTGACTTTTATGACGGAATTTGATCAACTAGAGCTTTGCTTCAGACAGATAGGCTACTCTGATGAGATACTAACTAAAGCATGAGGATAAAACAGAACGCAATTCACTTCTGAAACACAAATCAAAAAAACGTAATACTAATCAGCAACTGAATCTGATTACTAAATACTGCACGCAATGTCGGAATGTGTAAAAAGTCCTTAACAAGCACTGGCATATACTAATATTGTATTTTACTTTGATGAATTATAGATCTCCCAAACCAGTGGTCACATACAAAAGAGGCGCTACATTGAGAAATATCTTGTGTCCAAGTTACATTACGCCTAGTCCCTACAAAGAGATGGGTTCATGGATTGAAGGTTTCTTTAAATGCACAAGATGCAATGCATGTCAATATGCCACAGACAATAAAACGTGTTTTGAATATAACACTATGACGAAACACTACATTTAGGAGCATATCAACTGTAATACTAAATATGTGATATACTGTATAGCTTAAATTTACAAAAATGATGGTGAGATGCACACCTCTGTACTCCATTTCTGACTATATTCCTTGTTTGACGTACTCTGTAACTTTAACCTAGTAGGCGGGCTCGCTTGCTCCACGCTCCGTCCAATTGTGCTGCAATGTAGTCAGAACACAAGGCCACCACATTCCGATCCCCATCAAGCTGCACAGCCATGACTGTCTCAAACGAGTCCAATTAATTAAAATCATATTAAACTCTTCAATTATTCCACAATATTATCCATTATTATTCAACCTTTTTCTCCCTTAGCTTTTTTTCAATTCATTTTACTCAATTTCATATTGGTTATTTGTTGTTCATGAAGACACAGAAGGCATGAATAGATCCACATGTCACGCTTTATTTAAAATCACCCAATGCATTTCGGGATAAAACCCTTCATCAGGGCTATCTAAAATGCAAAAAATAAATAAATGCACAACCATCAGTTCAATTATATTAGTTCTTTTGTACTAAATGAACTGAAAACATCCATTAATCACTTAAGTAAAGTAACTGTGTGACCCTGTGAAAAAACTGTTACTCTTTTAAAAAAAACATCATTACATTGGCCACAACTCGGAATCATCCCCTCTGTTATTCCCACTAAAAACTAGTCACACATCCAACAATTCCGTGATTCCATCATACCCTAGACCCCGTAGTCCTCGTGAGGCCTTGCTTCATCACTCTAAACAAAGGTAATGCTGGTGCGCTTACTGTGACATTCATGGATATGCTTTAAAATAAGAACGTTACTCCATTAACACTGATTTCTGCAGCACTACTTAATGTTACTCAAATTTCGCTTAGTGTGCTTCCGCACCTCTCTGCTTCTCAATGGAGGCTGCCTAACCTAATTTCGAGCTTGGGCTGGTGTTCATCACATGTTGCTCGCCCCCCTCAGGTGATCAATCACATGACTCTATTGTGCGCAAACTAAACCCTGTCCCGGATTCAAAGTATTACTCACTAATTAATCACCCCGTTGTTAATCTGAGGTGACTCCAATTCCCAGAATGTGCTATACATGGAATCAAAAAATCTTTATCTGACCTGATCTCAGGCAACACATTGCCAATATAAGAATAAATGCATTCAAGCCAATTTGAATAAATTGAACAACAAGGGTTAAACTGACTATTTATAGACCACCACTGTAACATTAAAAATTGCATGCAAACATAACTTTTACGTTATAAATTGTATTACACGATGAACAAAATCAGCATGACTCAGAAACATGACTCCTGTGTCATCGATGTTGTTAATATGTTTATGTTAATGTCCCATTGTTTAAACCAGTTCAACACTCCACTTTGTCCTGGGTGCATAGGACCCGTACCCTCCAGTTCTGCCCCCGCCTCCCCCTCCACATGAATACCCAATGCAGTATCCCCCACCTTGTAATAACCAAAAAGATTCCAGTGGGGTAAAAGGCCATGTTTAATCACAACATTGAATAAACATGACAAGCACATAACATGCATATTTGATATTCATAATCACATTTTTCAAGACATTTCATGTACCTCTCACATTCCCAGCCCTAAGGGAGGCGCCCCATCTGGCTTGCATCTCGCACAGGGTATTCTATGCCAGGTGCCGTGCACCTGCCCCTTAGAGTGGTGGGCCCGCACCCCTGGTCCTTGTCCGGCATTACCAGGGCCCACCCCTCTACCATCAGGCTGCCCTGGGACGCCCGGGAGGCTCGAAATCTGTCGCCCTAGCCTCCCCAGCCAGTGGTGACTTCCTCCCAGCAGAGAGCTTACCATATCCCCCCTCAGAGCTGGCCTATGGAGTCTGCCAAGTGGCCTCCCATCAACCACTGTTTACTGATCGCAGGTCACATTTCCGCAACAACGCCCCCCTCAAACCACTATTCTAAAGGGACGGGTGGGTGGGAATTAACAAAGAAGGCTGGTCCTGCTTGCGGAGAAGGCAGCAACGGGGCACTATGCAGTCCTGGAGTGGTGGAGGGAACAGAGACCCCGGTCACAGGGAGTTGACCCTAAATAGGCCAAAGGTCTCCGCCCCCCACCACTCCGGATGTGCGTCGTCGCCCGTGACCCGGATGTACAAGGGGCGGCCGGCCGCCGAATGGCCGCCCGGCCGCCCAACCACAACGACTGCGGGGTGGGGCCCGGAGGTGCCGGGTCCTAAGGGTGTGCCTCGCGATACTCTGCGCTTGGCATAGGACCCGTACCCTCCAGTTCTGCCCCCGCCTCCCCCTCCACATGAATACCCAATGCAGTATCCCCCACCTTGTAATAACCAAAAAGATTCCGGTGGGGTAAAAGGCCATGTTTAATCACAACATTGAATAAACATGACAAGCACATAACATGCATATTTGATATTCATAATAACATTTTTCAAGACATTTCATGTACCTCTCACATTCCCAGCCCTAAGGGAGGAGCCCCATCTGGCTCGCATCTTGCACTGGGTATCCTATGCCAGGTGCCGTGCACCTGCCCCTTAGACTGGTGGGCCCGAACCCCTGGTCCTTGTCCGACATTACCAGGGCGCACCCCTCTACCACCAGGCTGCCCTGGGACGCCCGGGAAGCTCGAAATCTGTCGCCCTAGCCTCCCCAGCCGGTGGTGACTTCCTCCCAGCGGAGAGCTTACCATATCCCCCCTCAGAGCTGGCCTATTGAGTCCGCCAAGCGGCCTCCCATCAACCACTGTTTACTGATCGCAGGTCACATTTCCGCCACAAGGGTGGCCAAGGCCCTCAGGTCTGACACCTTTCCCACCTGCGTTCAAGATAAATGACCAAAGTTCTCTTATGAAAGTGTCCGTCCCTAAGTCCGACAGGTGTACCCCATCCTGGTGGTACATTGCTTCTCCAGAAATCATCCGGTGTTGTATGTAGCGCAAGCGGCCCTTCACTGAGCACAACCTTGCCAGTTCACCGTTCAATCTCCTCACTGAAACATTCAAAGATCTCACACGGACTCCCGGGCCCCATGTCCTGCGTGAGAGCATGCCCGACCAAACAATCTTTGCTGCTGGAAAAATGTGCCCCAACCTGGCAAACTCTGCAAGTAAAGCCTCCTTGACTGCCAAGCGTCCTCTGTCGACCATGTCGTTGCCTCCCAAATGTAAGATAATCCAGTCAGGGGGCCTGTTCCCTTCCTGCGCCCTGAGCTCCTCAACGAGCCGCCTCAAGTGTCGGATTCGCATCCCCCCGACGCCACGCCACAGGAATTCGGTCTCGCTCAAGTCCACCGGTTTCACCACCTGTCGTTGCTGCAAGCGCACTGTCGCGCAACGCACAAACAAGTGCCCAAGTACCCACACCACCGACGCGGGCATACTAGTCAGAAGGAGAGAAATGACACTGTTAAACACCGTCTGACACGAGAATGCCACATTTGGTCATAACAATTCCGGCCTGACATATCTTTTATAGCACCCTGACGCCCAGCGCCCCATGCCCCTTACTGCGGCAGGAGAGAGGCCTGCCCTGGCCGCCAAGGTGGCAGCGCCAATCCTAAATGAATGCGAGGAGAAACCTGCTGTACCCAGACCCAATTCACCCAGGGCCAACTTGAACACTGCTTTAAATTGATACTGAGACAGGTAATGTCCATTCTCGTGTATGAACAGGGCCGCCACCCCCCAGCAGGACGTAAGGCCAGGTACGCCTGCATCCGGGTTACGGGGCAGGCCGCCACGCCCGGAGCGGGCCGTAAGTGAATGGTGGCCCCTTTACCCATCTGGTCAGTTTTGGAACGTCTTAACAGTACCACCAGCCCTCCCCCGGAGAAAGGACCATATCCCGGAATTGCAGGCCCCCCCCTGGTCAGATCTGGAGGCCCGACTATCTCCCCTAGGCGGAACGCCCCATAGAAAGCTAAGCAGAAGGCCGCCCCCATAAAGACTCCCTCGAACAGTGACTCGCATATTGACGGTAAGACCCCCAGAACATCAATCAAGGTAGGGAGATTCAGAGGCTTACGACAATCCTGCCTTGGCCCCTCCACTTTAGCTCATCCTGCCAAGGCCTTCCTAACTAGGAAGAGGGCCCCGGGTCCTTCTCCCCCACTACTTTAGCAAAGAAACCGATTGCCGACAGGTTCACCCTAGCATAAGCCACGGCTCTGCCCTGGTCCCTTAATACCTGTAGAAAACCGTAGGTTGACTCTGGGGAAAAATTCTTAGCAATCCCTGCCTGCTGTAAGAAAGATATGTAAACATTGAAATGCTGTTGATAAGCACGCTTCGTGCGGTCGCTCAGGGAGGCACCTACCAGCCCCTCTAAAGCGGGGCTCCAATTGTCCACAGTGATGTAGGGAACATAGTCATGCGATCTTCCGCCTGCGGGTAAAACTTCCGGAATTCCTGCAACTTGGAACGAGACAAAGCATCAGCAGCGTGGTTATCAATACCTGGTATATGTGCAGCCTTGAAAGTTAAATTCAATCTCAAGCAAGCCAACACCAATAATTTCAGTAGCCCCCTGCCTATTGATGACCTGAACCACAGCCATGTTGTCAGACCAGAAAGTTACTGCCCTGTCCCTGAAGCGTTCAGCCCAGATAGTGACCGCCACCCAAATGGGGAAGAGTTCCAAGAAGGCTATGTTCTTAGTAAGCCCGGCCTTGTGCCATGCTGCCGGCCAAACTGCCCCGCACCAGGCAGAGCTCAAGATAGCACCAAAGCCAATGCTGCCTGCTGAATCAGTAAAGAAGCCTAGCTCCGTGCTGGACACCGGAGGGGCAGGCCACACCACCCGCCCGTTAAAATCCTTCAGGAAACTGCGCCACACTTAAGATCCTCTTTCACTCCCGCCCTTAACCGTCCAAATGTGCTGCATTGTAGTCAGAACACAAGGGCACCACATTTTGATCACCTTCAAGCTGCACAGCCATGACTGTCTCAAACGAGTTCAATGAATTAAATTCATATTAAACTCTTCAATTATTCCCCAATTTTATCCACTATTTTCCAACCCTTTTCACCCTTATTTTTTTCAATTCATTTTACTCAATTTCATATTGGTTATTTGTTGTTCATGAAGACACAGGAGGCATGAATAAATCCACGTCACGCTTTATTTAAAATAACATAACACGTGTATTTGTAAAGCACACGTTCACCCGGAGGCATCTTGGCACTGAATAACAGATGTTTATTGTCACCCAATGCATTTCGGGACTAAACTCTTTGTCAGGGTTTTCTAAAATGCAAACAAAGAAATGCACAACCATCAGTTCAATGATATTAGTTCTATTGTAAATGAACTGAAAACATCCATTAATAACTTAAGTAAAGTAACTGCATGACCCTGTGAAAAAACTACTCGTTTAAAAAAAACATTATTACATTGGCCACAACTCGTATTCTTCCCCTCTGTTATTCCCACTACTAACTAGTCACACATCCAACAGTTCCGGGATTCCATCATGCTCTAGACCCCGTAGTCCCCCATGAGGCCTTCTTTTATCACTCATGGCTGGGCATCTTGATGGGGATCAAAATGTGGTGCCCTTGCGTTCTGAATACTGTATAGTTTTCCATTGTCAAAAAATACATGTGAAAAGTACCATTAGACCCTTAAAAGAATGCATACAAGAGCACATAAGGGCGATCCAAAACAACAATGCAAGTTACCCTATGGCTACACACTACAACATGGCTCACTTGGAAACAGAACTAATACACATCAAGTTTCATGGTATAGCACACACTGAATGTGACTTCAAAGGTGGTGATAGAAATATGACCCTGTTGGGAGAGCAGAAACCAAATTGATCACCCGACTGTTGACCAGAGTCTTAACACCACCAGAGAATTGCATGTATTTATCACAGACTGCAGCAATAACATGAGCAAGTCATCAGTACCCCATTAACAAAGTTTTCTGAAATGATATGTCATTGAGCCAATAAGTTGGAAATGAGGGCCTACCTGCCAACAATCCAATTGACTCATTGTTGCCTTGTAGAAAGTATGACATTTTTTTTTGTCAAAGATGTATTTATTGATTCAGAAACAAAGATAATAACAATAAGAAGACACCCTCGACAGATATCAGTTATTCCCACCCAGGGGACTCCTAGGACACCCTTCCAGAAGCCCACGGGAATACAGTATGCAAAAGCTGTAAAGTCAATGCAAGGTCCATGTCCCTTCGCTACAGTGGAACAGCCGAGGCCAAAGCCCGGGCCCACCAATCCCCAATGCGCCACAAGAGGCGGTAGTCCATCAGGCCAGGGTCCCAGCCCGGTAAGCATCTGCCCCGGAGTCCTCCCTGGTCCGCTCCAGCCGCCAAATAGTGTCACACAGGAAGAAAAAAAACAACAGTCCCCAACTAAGACCCCCCCCGCCCCACCCCTCCCCGTGGTGGCGACCAACTTCACAATCATACCAGGATGCACACACCCCATCAATCAGATCTGAAACAGATGTAGCTCTCTCAACGCTGAAGGACATACTGCTGACTGAAGGCCTCGAGAAAGAAACCAGACCAAGGGGCCCCATTTAAACAAGAAGTTCTTAAAGTTGCCTAGAAATATATCAGACACCCTTTCCAGACTCAGTAAGCGCCACAGCCGTGCATGCCACAAGGAGATCGCCGGCGCCTCCGGCTTCTTCCACGCCGCCGCCAATGTCAATTTAGCCGCCCCTAGACAAAGCCAAGTAATCCGCTTGTCGGCTCTAGTTTGGTGCTCCAACCTCGGGTCACGAAGTCCCAACAGGACATAGTCCATGGACTCCGGAATCGGATACCCCACCACCTCTTTAATGTGGGCTAGTATCTCGGCCCAGAAGGGCTTGATAGCTGGACAGTCCCACCATATATGGCGGAAATCTCCCAAGAGGCCGCAGCCCCGCCAGCACCTGTCCGATGACGATGGAAATATGCGATGTAACTTGGATGGATAGAGGTACCAGTCATACATAAGTTTCAAATGAGCCTCCCTAAGGTCAGTTGAATGGTTATGGGCTTTGATATCTCGCCACAACCCCGCCCACTCACCATCAGAGATGTCTCTTCCAAGACAAGTCTCCCAGTGCTCCATATAGCGGGGCCTTGGAAATATGACAGTGTCCAGGAGTAGTCTATACAAGAAGGAGATCGCCCCCTTCATACCAGAAGTACGAGCGATAAATGCCTCGAATGGCGTCAGTCGCCTCGTGGCCGCCTCCCGCACTTCTGGCGAAGTAGCCCAGTGCACCAGCTGAATATGATGGAATCGTTCAGTGGGAGGGACACCATAGTCCCTCATGCAGTTGTGGAAGGTGAGGGGCTCCGCCCCATGAAACAGATGAGTGAGCACTCTACAGCCCCCCTCGTTCCAAAGTGTAAATGGTCCATCTCGCACCGCCGGCGGAAAGGATGGATTCCTGTGTATTGGGGTAAATGGTGACGGAAAGGTGGTCCAGCGTTCATCGCTACTGACCGTGTCCCAGACTTTCAGGACAGTGCTAGTGGGAGTGCATATATAGGCGTTCTTAGGCCGATCAGGTTTAGGCTTCCAGGCCAAGTCCCAAATGGACCGTCCAGCTACACTACGTTCCATATGGAGCCAATGCTTCTCCGAGAGAGGCTGCGACCATTCTACCAGTACCCTCAATTGTGCAGCCTTATAGTATAAATGCATGTCGGGAAAGCCCACTCCCCCCTCCCCCCGTGGCCGTCGAAGTACAGCATATGAAAGCCGCGCACGGCCTCCCTGCCACACAAATTTCAACATCAGGGTCTTCAAGCGCCGGAAGAAATCCAGGTCCACAGGTACGGGCAGAGCCTGAAAAAGGTACAAGAATTTGGGCAGCAGCACCATCTTGATCGCGTTCACGCGACCGAGCCAAGAAATGAACTTCGGCTTCCACCTTTCCAGCTCCCCACGGACCGCCGCCAACGCAGGGGGGAAGTTAGCTGCAAACAGCCCACCCAAGGTGGGAGTTAATCTAATACCAAGATACAGCAACGAGGAGGCGGACCACGAGAGGGACGTAAGCGTTCGCACATGGTTTACTTCAGCCGGAGGAAGAGTCAGATTCAAAATGTATGACTTATTCATATTAACTTTAAAACCCGCAACCCCCTCGAACTCAGACAGAACCGCATGGACATAAGGTAGCGAGCGGGCCGGGTCCCCTAATGACAGGAGGACATCATCCGCGAACAGCGAGATCTTATGTTGTTCGCCGGTGAAGGGAAGGCCGACGATCTGTTCCCTCTCTCTAATAGCAAGGGCCAGGGGTTCTATACTGAGAGCGAAGAGAAGCGGGGAAAGAGGGCACCCCTGTCGCGTACCACGGGAATGGGGAAAGCAGGCAGATCTATGCCCGTTAACTAGCACCCTAGGCACCGGCCGATCGTAATTAGCCCGGATCATCGTCATGAATTGAGGGGAGAAGCCGAAAGCCTCCAGCGTTAAGGTCAAGAACCCCCAATCCACCCGGTCGAAGGCCTTTTCCGCGTCTAGACCTACCAGTATAGCAGGAATGCGGAACCGGTCAGCCTTTTCAATCAAATGCATCACCCGGCGCAGATTGTCATGGGTTTGCCGCCCTTTGATAAACCCAGACTGGTCCGGGTGGATAATGGCCGGCATCAGATCCTGGAGCCGTTTAGCAAGAATCGAAGAGTACAGCTTGGCATCCAGGTTAAGGAGCGCTATCGGACGGTAGGAGGTGCACTGGGTGGGATCCTTCCCCGGTTTGGGGAAAATGGTGACCAAAGCCTCGGCCATCGATCCCGAGGTCCGCCCCTCAACAGCCATGGCGTTGAAGAGGATGACCAAAAAAATCACATAGTTCTCCCGCAAACGACTTGTAGAACGAGGCCATGTACCCGTCTGGGCCTGGGGCCTTGTGAAGTTTCAGAGCTTTGATAGCGTCCATCACTTCCTCCCTCGAGATAGGAGCCGAGAGGAGCTCATTCCACTCCCTGGAGACCCGAGGTATAGGGAGGCCAGCCAGGAAAGCAGACTGGGCAGCTCGGTCCAGGTCTTCTCCTCCATATAGAGCAGCATAGAAGCGGCCAAAGGTGGCAGCCTTGTCCACATCCCTATGTTGGTCCTTCCCCGTCTCATCCTTAATCCCCCCGACATACTCACGCTCCCGTTTATCTCGAAGCTGTCTCGCCAAGTGCTTCCCCACCTTGTTCCCCATCGCGTAAGAAGTCCTCCGCAGCCGCAGGAGTGTGAATTCAGCCCTGTTAGTATAGTGAGCCCGGAGCTTCCCCCGGACCGCAGTCAAAGGCCGCAGGGTCACCCGGGACGGGTTAGCTTTATGAGCCTGTTCCAACGCAGCTAGTTCAGACTCTAGAGCCTCACGTTCTTTCCTCCTGTGCCTATTAAGATTGGCATTAAGGCTCAAGCAGGTACCCCGCAGCGAGGCCTTACAGGCATCCCAAGTGGTATACACCGAGGTGTCCGAAGGCGGGTTAAGCTCCAGGAAGTCCCGAATGGCCTTCCTCAGATCTCTACACGCAACATCATCCCGAGTCAGCGCATCTGGGAAATACCATTTCTTCCAACCGTCACCCCCCATCGACCACTGCAACCCCAGCACGACTAAGCTGTGATACGACACTGAGAGTGGGAAGATACTGGAAACCTGGGTGTCCCCCCGCAGAGCCTGGCTTATAAAAATATGATCAATCCTGGAGTATGACAAATGAACGTGGGAGAAATAGGTGTAGTCCCTAGACTGGGGATACAAGAAACGCCAGCTATCTATCAGCCCCAGTTCCCCCACCCGCCGCTGCGTCTCAGTGGAAAAGACCCCAGCTCCCGACCTTTGCGCGCACGAGCTATCCAGCACTTTGTCCCACACCATATTGAAGTCCCCCAATAGGAACAGCTGGCCCTCCATGAATTCCCCCACCCTCTCCAACAGTGTCTGCAAGAAGCCGTTCTGTGAAGCATTGGGCCCATACACCACCACAAAAGTGCACATATGTCCATACAGCAACCCCTTCACCATCAGCCATCTCCCCTCCTTATCCCCATTCACCCCAACCGGTTGGAAGTGGAGGGAGGCCCGAAACAAAAGGGCCACCCCCCTGTGCTTAGTGGAAGCGGACGCCCTGTATATGAGAGGAAAGTGTCGGTGCCTAAGCCTGAGCTCGTCTTTCCTGGCTAGGTGAGTCTCCTGAAGACCCACCACGTCTAGATGATGGTCCGTTAGATACTTCCACACCTTCTGCCGCTTCTGCGGTGAATTAAGCCCCTTCACGTTCCAGGTGCCTACACTAATAGTCATGACAACCCAGGAAACAGCCCCCGCTCCAGAGTAGGGACAGCCCGGGACGGGGACCTCTTACCTCCTCACCCGAGGACCCAGCCAATCCCCCTTCGTCACCCCGACCCCCGTCGCCATCCACCCACCGCACCCTTCCCCACACTACTAGCACGCCATCCACAAGTAAGAGCGTATCAAGCACAGCCCCCGAAATTTGAGTCATAAGAGTAAAATACAGCGCAGAACCCCACCCTTCCTCGCAGCACCCCTCACACACATCCCACGGCCGCCACCACCAGACCCCGACCCCCCCTTAAGCCCCAACGCCCCACCGCTTACCCCAGCCCCAGAACCCCCCCCAGTCACCCCCAAAAAACAGAGATACAACAAAACATAACTCAAGGCACTGAACCTGAACCTCGTAGTCATCAGTTCCAGCAGGCCACAGTTCGGATGTCCCTCACTGGACTGGAATAGGGGCCGGGGTGACAACCAGGCAACCCCCAGGTCCAAAGTCCGGGGTGTCTCCTCCAAAAGTACAATCGAACCCCAGGGACCTCAAGGCAAGGGCCCCTCCGACGCCAGGCAAAGGGACCGGGGTCATGCCGCCCCAGAGCTCGTCTGTGAATCCCCCATAGTGGCCGAGGCCACCGAAGCCACCGCGGCCCCTCTCTCCTGCTCTCTAGTTGTAGGGTCCGGTCGCCGCCGCTCTGGTGAAGTGCCCACTCTGTGCCAGGAAGAAGAACGACGCCGCCTCCTCGATGGTGAGCCGCGGGCCCCCTGAGAAGGGTCCTCGTCCTCTATGCCCAGAAGGTCCTTCGCCACCTCCAGGGAATTGATCTGCCTCAGCCTATTTTCCCATCGAAAGATAATCCGGAAGGGATGACCCCACGAGTAGGAGACCCCGCGCTCCCGGAGGAAGGCGGTCACAGGCCGGAAATCCCTCCGCTTCTGCAATGTCGTCGCCGCTAGGTCCTGATACAGCTACGGGCGGTGGTCTCTAAACTGCAAGGAAGAGATGGTTCTAGCTTTCCTCAAAATCCTCTCCTTCAGCTGAAAGTCATGCACACAGACGAGGATATCCGGAGGTGGACCCCCCCCGTCTGGGCAACCCCACTCTGTGCACTCTGTCCATCTGAACGTCTCGCACCTCTTCATCCTCCAGAATCTGCAGAAACAGGGCCTGGACGTACCCACGCAGGTCCCCCGCTTCACCGTCCCACGGCACCGCTTTGATACGAATGTTATTTCTCCTAGAACGGTTCTCCAAGTTCTCCTAGAACGGTTCTCCAAGTCCTTTGCAGATCCAAATTCTGCTCAGTTAGGCGGATAATGTCCTGTTGGAGCTGGTGCACATCATTTGCCATGCTCAGATCGTGGTCCTCCAGCGTCGCCACACTTTCACCAATCCCATCCACATCTCTCCTCACCTCCCGGAGATCCGAGGCTAACTGCGTACGGAGTTCGGAGATGTCATCTTTAATGGAGGCGAAGAGCTCCGTCATGAACGCCTTAGTGGCGGGTGCTTCGTCGTCTGACTGCCTTGAGGATCCACTGGCACCCGGCGAGGCCGGCTGCTGCGACGATTTGGAGGCGCCATCTTTCAACATTTTCCCCCTACGCTGCAAGGAGGTAATGGTAGCTGTGCTCGGCCGCGAGGAATTGCCACACTCCTGTCACACGACTCCGATGCGGCCCCAGCCGGGGGACTATACACCAGGCACAGCGAGACTACTTCCCAGCTAGTCCTTTCAGCAACTCGGCCTCATCCACCCACTGCGACCATGGGCCGGCCTGCGCAGCGAGCACCCAAGGACCACACCAAACCCAGGAGCACAGAAGGGTCGGCAAGGTTCCTCCACAAAGTCGGCGTCCAGCCCGCAGGATGTGCTCTAGAGCCTCAGGGCCAGTTCCACCACTAGCAGTCACTTCCAGGGGCAGGCAGGGCCAGACCGCCGAGCTCCACGAAGCAAGGCCCCTCCAAAATGGCGCCACAGGCGCGACTGGCGGTCGCGCCCTACTCTCCGGCAGCGGCAGCGGCCAGCTCACTCGACCCGGCCTCCGTGCCTCCCTCGTGCCAATCCACCGCCTCACAGGGGGCCAATGCTCAGATCCAAAGAAGCAGGGCAGCCAACAAAGTTCCCTGGGCGCCACAGGTCAGGTCGGAAGTAAAGCCGAGGGTAGGCCCGCCACCGGGATAGTCCAGCACAGGCAGCGTCCCTCCCTACTGCCACTGCAGGGTCCGCTCTCCCTCCGTCCGTTCCAGCTCACCCTGCGATCCGCAGCACGGGAGCAGCGACCCCAAGGGCTCCCAGTCCGTATGTCCCCGCCGGGCCCGGTCCACGTGTGCTCCGTTACACCCAGCCGCCTCGGCCGGGCTCCGTTCTCCGACCTGCCCCGCGGATCGCTCCCCCGCAGGCCAGGCGCTCCAACTGTCCCCTCTGGCCGCAACGTGGGCAACCAGCCCTCAGCGGTCCCTCGCCGGCCAGGCGCCTTCCAGTCCGGGCCCGGCTCCGATCACCCAGGACTTCCACCGCCAAGGCCCCTGCCCAGCTTCACTCCGGCCGGCTCCGGGGGCTCCCAGTCACCCCTGACCGGTGCAGCTGATGCCTCCTCCAGATCACCCCCGATTCCAGCTGTACCGCCGATGAAGCCAGCACTCTGCTTCCTCTGGGAGCGACGCGCGGACACCAGTTACCTGCGACCTCCTCCGAGATCAGGGAGCGCCCCGTCCCGGGCCGGCCCCTCGGCTACGCAAATCCGCTGCTGCACAGGCCGCGGCTCGGCTCCTCGATACCGGTCGCCACAGGCTCCGAATCGCCCCGCTGACGGCTCCGGTGCACTCCGCTAGAGATCTGCAGCCTCCGCCGTCGATGAAACTCCGGGCAGCACTCCCGGGACCCCGCTATCCGGTGCTATGTTGGTCTGGCGTCGGAGAGGCTCTAAGAAGCGTCCTACTCCGACGCCATCTTGGCCACGCCCCCCAAGTATGACATTTTTATATGTCTGTATGGCTTTAGAACTGAATGGACAGAGGTGTAACCTTTGATTGTATTGACCATTATACCGTTTTTACGTAAGTGACAATGTATTATATATACTAAGGGCCTCACCAAAGGGGGGCCTGCTGGGGGCCCCCAAAGTCGAGTTCAGGCAGCCTTTCTGTGTCAAAAAGGCCGGCACAGAAAGGCTGTGTAACCCCAACATCGTCATCACTCGGGCGCAAACAGTCGCCTGTGGGATTACTGGCCGCAGTCCGACTGACGGATAGGCTCTCTGAGCCTGTCAGAAGCCAATCCGAATGACCAATTGCATTCTTTTCCAACCAACACCATTGTAATGGGTCGGTTGGAAAGGAACACGACCAGCATATTACGATGCAGTCGGAACGGCTCCTACCAACGGTCTGAGCCGTTTCCACCGCATCGTAGTTAGGCCCTTAGTTCTAAGAACTTTTTGTTAATTTACTGTCTGGAAACAATGGTCAAGGCCCACTCAAATAATTTTGTATTCTATGGATTATCTGTTTAGTATAGTTTATGTACATAATAGGAAGCATATATCATACCTTTTAGGAGCCATTACAACATGGCTGAGCTTAGGTATTCAGTTTTCTGTTGGGACCCTGCAGGCTTTTTACGCATCTCACATCCTACCATGCCGCACTTTTATATTCTGCCGAAGGTCCATAAAAATCAAAGGCCTCCACCTGGCCGCCGGATCATTTCGGGGATTGGATCTATCTTTGAACCATTGTCAACCTTTGCAGACTACTTTCTACGACCAATGGTAAGAGAGATGCCTACTTTCCTGCACGACACAAAAGATGTCCTGCGGATACTTCCTGATCATGAATTTGATACTACTAGGGACCTACTTGTATTCTTCAACGTAGAATCCCTCTACACGTCGATCCCTCAGGATGAAACACTCGAAGTTGTAGCATCTCTATTACATGAGAGGAACATCACTTCCATCACTCCTGTCAGTTTCATCATGACCTGTGCATCCATCGCAATGAAGGAAAACTTTTTTAGGTTTGAGGACACCATATATCTCCAGACGTCAGGGACCAGTATAGGGAGCATTTTCGCTCCGTCCCTGGCAAATCTGTATGTCCACCATTTCGAACAGGAGTTTGTTTTGACAACCACGAACCCGTACAGAGATTCGATACGCGCTTGGAAGCGTTATATCGATGATATTTTTGTTATCTGGCGGGGGAACACCGAAGACCTTCTACTATTTCAGCAATGGCTGAACACCAGGAATCAATTTCTACGCTTTACTATGGAATATGATCATGAGAAGTTGGCATTTCTGGATCTATTGATCACTGCAACCCCAAATGGTTTGGCTTCACAATTGTTTAAGAAGCCAATGGCACGCAACTCCTTGCTTCGCTTTGATAGTTGTCATCCCAAGGCACTCAGGAACAACCTACCGTATAGTCAGTTTTTGCATATTCAAAGGAATTGTTCTACCGAAGAATCCTTTGCATTACACGTGGACAATTTGGAGAAACAATTGCAAGCTAAACATTACCCAAAGAAACTGATATGACAATCTCGTAAACGGGCTGCGAGTAATAACAGAGAGGCACTCCTAGAACCAACAACAATAAAAGAGAAGACCCAACGGATCACTTTTGTAAACACATTTAACACCAGGTCCAACCAGGTACAAAAAATTGTGAAAAGACACTGGTCTATTTTAAAGACAGGCGGGGATACATTGCCACCTCCGCTTTTTGCCTTCAAACGCGGACCTAACCTGAAGGGCAAATTGGTCCATACTCGACCAAAGACTAAAATGCCTAGGGCAGTCGGCACACTCTGGGATCTTCCAGCAGTGATGGGTCACCACCCATGCGGCACCTGTGCTGCATGTCCCCAAACTTCAAGATCTAACTTCATTGATATTGGCACTGACCGCCCTTGGGAACAGAGGAGGTTTACTAACTGCAATAGCGACCGCTTAATATACATGATTACCTGTGCATGCCAATTAAAATATATTGGCATGACAATAAGAAAAGTTAAGATCCGGATCTCAGAACACAAGAGCACAATACGATGTGCGAGACAAGCCACCAGATTGACCAATCATTTCCTCACCGCAAAGCATGGCCCAACAGATTTCAGATGGACGGTTATTGAGCAACCATTCATCCCAGAACATACCTCTGACATAAGTAAATTCCTTCTAAAAAAGAACAAAAGTGGGTATATAAACTTGGCACTGATAAGACGGGCTTGAATGAAGAGATTCCTTGGATGTCCCTGTGAAGGACCCTTGAATAACACCACCATTTTCTCTTCTTCAAGTCTATCCATATATAGCCATAATTAAAATTGACAGGGTATGTAGGAGCAGTGTATTTTATACGACTCACAACCCCACCAGTTAACTGCCGCAATCGGGTCTGTCTTCCATAATCAAATTGATAGTGACTGAGGGATGACTGTCATAAAATATAGTGACCCACCTCATATGATCTATTATTATTTCTTTTCTTGATGGAAATTACTATACGTACGCATAGGGGACATTGGTATGACAAATAAATATGATGACCTTCCGCGGACGAATAGTATCTGTTGACACATGAATTTTAAATAGTGTGCTATTTTTCCATAATTGGTACGACTAACCACACTGGTAATACTAAACAGCAACCAGGCAGGAGGCGATCTTGTGTATTGCATGCACATGAAACATTTCAGATCATAGCATGACTGTCATTCGCAGGTATGCTTTTTTTGTGTTCGATACGCTCACAACAGAACTTAAACACCATTAGGACTTCATCTCCCACAATACTTCTGCAACCGGTGGGTGAATGTGTTACTCGCTGGCCTCTTGCTGTAGGCTGATTTATCGAGTCCAAAAACATACCCACAGTTTGACCAATAGTTATGTAGCTCATAAGGGCCATGGGGCATCGGCAGTGATTGATTTTTTTGTCGATTTCGCTACTCGGCACGACTTGGCACATATCTAATACTACAACTCCCATGAGCATAGCATACAGGTGATTGGGGCATCTTTACACATGATCGTGGTTGCATGCACTACGCAGACACGGAAGTGTGCAGCTTACTAGGATTATAGGGTTCCGACAGCAATCATTCTGTCGGCTCCGTTATCCCGATATGACTTGGCATAGATTTCAAACTACAACTCCCATGAGCAGAGTACACACAGGTTTTTGGCTTAATGTCACATGATTACGGTCTGTACGCATCACTCATACGTGGACCCGGTCTTTAAAAACAACACCATGGCTCCTATCAGCCACCTCCCTGAGTCGGCTTGGATGACGGCACGGAGTACCGACGGAGAAGTAGGCTGGTGGGAATACAGATGGGTTGCTTGCTCTATAGTATTCCCTCATAGGCGAGCTCATAGACTTCTGTGTAGAGCAGCTTTGTAACGGCCTGAGGGCGGCTCCTTTGTTCTCTGAGCTTGTTGCATAACACACAGTTTATATGCGACGTCGTAGGTGTGTAATGGTTTGAGGGCGGCTCTCCGTCTTAGTACTGCCAGTACGCTACATAACACAGTAGACTACACCCTGGGTACTCGAGACGCGCCGCAGGGCGCGCACACGGTAGCTATCGCTATGGTGAATTTCATTGCAAGGCGATGGCTAAAAGTTGCGCACTTCTTTAAAATCCAAGCATCATCACCCTGCTGTCCGCATGTCGGAATCTTTCCTTGAGACAGCAAACAAAAGATGCCACCAGCGTCAGTCTTATGCGTTAGGCATATCAACAAGACGCGGCTTTTAATACATGGTAGAATGAATGGACGTGGCTTTGAGCTACATTAGTCAGAACTAGCACGATTGTTTTCAAACATTTTTAACCGATTGGTTTCTCGGGAGTGATTGTGCCTTTTCTTCTAAACAAAGACGCACCGAGTAGAGATTTGGGTGTGGAGATATTGGAGAAATCTTTTACACACTTTTCCCTACCTTCTTCTTCTTTTTTAACGCGGTGCCCCCTGTACCTGAGCCGCAGCCAGGTAATGTAATGTAATGTAATGTTTACTTGTAAAGCACACTGTTGCCTGTTGGCGTCCTGGTGCTGTATACTGCTGGGGAACCCGTCCTGGCTTTCCCTGTGGGATGGTCCCTACTGGGAATCCCCAAGGTGGAGCCAGGCATCCCCGGCGTTGATGGGGCCGTTGTGGAGATTAGGCAAGCTAATGCCCAGAGTTGCCGAGTGGGACCCCTGGTTAGAGTAGGCACCGAGGTGAGAATTATCGAGTCCGCTGACCCTGGTCCACGACCCTGCCGCGTCGGGAATTGAATCCTGGTCCCGGGCTGACTTCTGCTTCCAGGTCTGCCGCCTCTAACCAGTGAGCCACACCACTCCACCCCTCCTACACGATAGGTAAGAATAATAGGGTATCCTGAAGAATGTCTCAGTCACCCTTCAAATTGACACAATGACACAGGTAACATGGAACCGAACTTTTATTGAGATGTTGCCTATAATCTGTTTTCTGTGTATTTTCTTTCTTTTTTCTTTGTGCTCATTTCCTACGACAATCAATCAACTCCAGCATAACTTCTACGCTAGGAGGTGGAAAGAAACTACACCTAGTGAATCAGGTGATATGGTTTTTTGATTTATAGATGTGATTTTCTCACTTATATAATATTGCAGTGGCTATTTAAACACCTATCTACAGGTCCTGATGAAAGCAGAAGACACTAGTTGTCACTCAATCTGCTGAAACATGTTGACCATTAACTAGATAATAGCAGATATTTGTTGCAAACTGCTATGTTTCACTGTTTTTAATATTTGGCAAAATGAGAGATATTATTAAATTGTTTCTTTCTCTCATTTTTCTCAAATTTTAACTATCACACACGAGTTACCCTTCCTCACTACACTATTCGCACTGCAAACACAGTAACCTGTAACATTTCTATCCTGTGTAGTTCTCTTTATCTTCGCACATACTAAATCTACGGGATATGTATAATCTGTCCCTTTGTGGCGATGATCTTTGACAGTGAAGGAAAGGACGCCCAAATGATGAAAAGGGCGGTACAGGACGGTTACTGATGGGTATCCTGAACAACCCCGGGGTTTAAAGGTTGCTTTCACTTTTTGCTTAACCCTTTTGTGTTCTCTAGTACATTTCGTCATGTTTTGAGCACAAAGCATTATCTGTTATGACATGGGGACGCTGTCTAAGGGGTCTTTAAATATACCCTAGGATCCTATTCATTCAGTTGTTGTTAATGACCCTGTTCCTTTCACCTTGCTTGGGTTTTAAACACCATATAGTGTTGAATTTTATTTTTTTCCCCTGTTTGCTTTCCTATTTCTTTTTAACCACTTATGAATGGATCCCCATGAACTCCTCTACGATTTAAACAAACAATAATAGTTCTGTCGGGAAAAGCATTGAAATTGAACATGGTAGTTAATACACTGTATTTGTGTGTATATCCCATGCTGGATATACACAGATTCACACTAATAAATCAATAAATAAATAAAGCACTAATCCCAGTGTATAAAAAGAGATTCTTTAGTAATCAATTCTCTCTTAAATCTTAATTATGCAAGGCATTAGGTATGCTGTCCAATATACATAAAACATAAACTGTAATTAAACAGAAGGTGCAGGTCGTGGTTTGTGACTGAATGTGACAGGTGAAAATAACATATATACATAAAAAGAAAGTTATTCGAGGTATCCACTTCAAAGAACAATAGTCTTAATGAATTAAATTTGTTTTTTGTTCCTTGGGACTTTGTGTAGATGGATATATAACATAGTGCGTCGACGTTTCGACCCTAGTATGATGTGCTGATTATACGCATCTGGGGCATAATCAGCACATCATAACTAGGGTCAAAACGTCGACGTACTATGTTATATAGCCATCTACACAAAGTCCCAAGGAACAAAAGAAAAAATTTCATCCATTAAGACTATTGTTATTTGAAGTGGATACCTTGAATAACTTTCATTTTATGTATGCTAAATGTGTTTAACTTTTAAATGTATTGTGTTTTATACATTTTTGTGACATTGAGTAAGTTGATTAATGGGTAACCCCCTTGTTTTTAATGAATTTTCTTATGTGATTAATAAATATATGAAAACATTTTCTTATAAAACTTTTCAAAGTGGTTTTCCCTGTTATATATGGTCCAATCTTCGAATGTGTGGTAAAAGAGCAAGTTCAAAGAGTGTAATACACGGGTGTGTGATTTCTGACAATAATGTCTAGTTAGTAATGAATTTTACCCAGCGGGATTTTTTCTTTCTCACTGTGTAAGTGCCCTATTCCTTTTGGGTATCAAGCGGCCCCTCTTCTCCTAAAACCTAGATTTTTAGGACACTTTTATTTGTGTATTTGCTTCTTGTGCACGCCATGTATATTCATATATTCGTGGTTACGTATGAATTGTTGGACCATCGATAGATATGCATGGTACATAGATGATATTTAAAGGAATGTTATATGGTATTTTCACATATGCGCAATAGCATATATATATACCCTCTTCAACTCTTTTCTATCATTTGCCTTTGGCCTTTAGGCGAATGACTGTACTGAACTCAATCTCTACTAAAGGCATCCCATTTCTGCATTTCTAGACCACAGTTTGGTTTCATGACACATCTGAGATTCTGCTGCATTTCAATTTACAGAATTATTTCTTGCTATCACTCACTTTCACTACCAGAACATCCATTAACATTAAACTACACTTGCGGCAGACACTTTGTCTTGACCAATCATTAACATTTGGATGCAAGAACCCATCCACTGATTTCTAATGTATGAGGAAAAATTGTCTTGTGTCACATCTGTAAGTTTGGCAACAGTTTTAATATAATTCGACAATGTCTTTACTGTTTCTCTCATGTTGTGGAGTAACCTATTTCATTACTCTTCAGGTTCTGCCTGACTACCAGATTTTGGCTCTCAACACTTCTCGACTTGCCTACTCCTAACCAGGATATTATTACTCACCTAGGTCAGTACATTGTGTTCTTCTCTGTTCATTTGCACACAAGTTAGCATTGTTTGTTCTTACCAGTGCAACTCATGGGGATTTCTATCTATGGTTACTATTTCTTGGGATCATGGGTCTTAAAATTTCAGACTTCACGTTCTTTTCACTTCATTTATGGTTATCTATAGGACCACTCTCTCTCTAACTGTCTAGACACATTTTGTAGGAGGATGTAACTTACCTTATACTTTAAATTTACCGCACTTCTTATCTGTTTGGAGCAGGAGCACATTAATTTCTTCCTTTTTAGGGCATCAGAACACGGTCGGAATGTTTATATTTTCTAAAACATGTATATATATTATAGACATATGTGAATGATTGCATGCTTGTACACATCCACAGCCTTGAAGAAGTCACTTCTTGATGAAATATGTGTTGGCTCTTTTCTGCTGTTCTCAAAGGGCATGGACAGATTACAATTACCTGGCTTTTGTTTTCAGTAAATCACAGATTACCGTATCTACATGAATCCTTATCTTATGGACTCACTTTGTTTGGACTGTCATAGAGTGCTTTGGTATCTTTGTCTACAGAACAGTAATATATGCATATTTCAGAAAGGAAGTGATATATATTTTACATAATAGCATTCTTCTATAGATTTGACACATTTTAAGATCCAACATGTTCAGCCTTACTTAGTAGTAGTTGAAGGTCAACCCCATGGGGCGGTAACTTACAACTTGTAACCAAGGCTTCATTAAGAGGAGATTGGCTGCCTGTAATAGTTCAGCTCACCATCACACTGGAGGTGTGGAACAAATAAGTGTGGGCCTTTCCTTCAATATTTTGTGAGCATTCAACTTGGTTGGGCTGCCTGGAAATATCTTTTTAGGTGGGGGACTCCCAGCCCTCGATCTTTCAGATTGAGATATGTCAGTTGCTGGGCCATACGGAGTCGTTTGCCTAACCACACCAAATCTCCAATGAGGTGTTGCAACTTGGTGAGGATTGATGGCAGGGAGGGGTTGTAATGGTAATGTCTGCATAATATGATCCGAGGAAGGAGGGTCATCTTTACTGCCGCCAATCTGCCCAGCCAGGACAGTGAATGTTTCTTCCAGGTCGAAAGTTCCAATTTTGCCAGAGCGAGCATGGTGGTATAGTTTTCCCGAGACGTGCGCTCAGGCATGGGAAAAATATGTAGTCCCAGGCCCCCCCCCCCCTAGTCGCCCATGCGAAGGGAAACAGGGTTGTCAGACGTGATTTGTCCTACTTAGGGATCATTAGGCTAAGAGATTGTGTGTTCCAGTGGTAAATTTTAAAGCAGGACACTGCCCCGAAGACCGCCATTGGCTTGCAACATGGGATGTAGAGAAAGGAATGGCTGGGTCGGAATCAGTAGCATGCCATCAGCGTACAGTTAGATTATGTGTTGCCTATGCCCCATACAAATGCTGTGGAAGTTGGCCTGTGGCAGAATTCTCTCAGTGAATGTCTCCATGTAGAGCGCAAATAGAAGAGGGGATAGGGGGCACCCCTGTCGTGTTCCACACAAGACCTGGAAGGCGTTGGATGCTGTACCGTTCACCTGGACCTTTGCTACTGGGGAAGTATAATTGCATTATATCCACTGCCTGAATCTCTGTCCCAGACCGAATTTAGCTATTACTGCCTGCAATTGGGCCAATGTACCCTGTCAAAGGCTTTCTCTGCATCTATTGACAAGAGTGGGGCCGGTAACTGGGAACGTTGTGACTTGTCAAGGAGGTGACACAGCTGACACATGACATCACTACAACCCCTTTTGGGGATGAACCCGGATTGGAACAGCCTCCCACTAACCCTGAGATTGTGCAAGGATCACTTCCCATTTAGGAAACAATTGAAAACTTTCCTATTTCAAAACTGAATAATAACATCTATGGCCAGGATCTGCTAGTTGCTTTTTTAGCTGCCAAAGGCGCGGAGATACTCCTGCGGGAGGTGATCCCAGCGCGATACAAACATGCAAATAAATAAATAAATTGGTCTGGGTCAACGAGACCCTTCATGTAAGGGGCTAGGCTGGCCTCCAGGATGCTAGTAAAAATTTGCAGATATACGTTTAACAAGGAATGGGGTTGATTCAACTCACAGCTCTTCTGGTCCTTCCATGGGTCTGGCAAAACCACAAGTACTGCAGTTTATATGAATGGGGTAGGGCCCCCGATTGTCCTAAACAAATTGTAGAGGCGAGCAAGTAAGGGCTCAAGGATAAGTGCAAATGTTTTATAAAAGTCAAACGTAAAGCCATCTACCCCAGTTGCCTTACACTGGGGAGCCTCTGGATGGCTTGGATCACTTCCTCAGGGCTTATGTCAGCAACTAGCTTTGCAGCCTCTTCTTAAGTGGAGTGGGGTGACCAGTGATTGTGCAGCATAGTCTGCCACTGCCGTATCATCAAGCATTTCTGCGGCATAGAGTGCTACTTAAAAGCATTCAAATTCCACTGCTATCTGATCATTCAACCTCAGTTCCTCCCATCCTGGCTCTACCAGCTCCTGCACTCTGCATTGGATAGTTTGTGCACATATCTTATAAGCCAATATTTTACCCATCTTGTCTCCCCCTTCATAATACTTTTGTCTAGTGTACAGGAGCGCGTACTCTGCACTGTCCACATGAAAGGCCATCAACTGTTTGCGTGCTACAGTGAGCTGTCGTCTTGAGTGAACAGAGCCTGAGCATCGGTGAACCCCCTCCAACTCCCTAACCCTCTCCTCCAGTCTTACCCTCTTGCTTCTCCTGTCCCCATTAAGTTTAGCTGCAATGGCTATGAATTGCTCCTTGAGTACTGCCTCAAGCAATACAATCAGTATGAAGCTATCATCATTGAGGTCCAGGTAGTCTTGTATGGACCTCTGTATTGCTAATACATTGGGGTTGTGTGAGAGTAAGCTGTGATTTAACTACCACATCTTGTTGGGAGAGGACCTTTCTGAATTGCCACTGAGATAGTGATGGGGAGTGATCTGACAGTGCGGCCACTCCAATTTCAGTTGCAACTGTGGCCCAGGTCATGGGAGGAGAGGTCAGTAATGATCTATTGTAGCGTATGTCTGTTGCACGGCCGATTGGAAAGGGAATACTCTTGTGTCGGGGTTTTGCTGGCGCCATACATCTACCAGTCCTACCTCATCCAGGCATGCTCGTGTGGCACCCAAGAGTGACCCAGATTTCTCAGCCCTCTCTATTGACTTATCCATTTCGGGGTCTTGCACTATATTGAAATCCCCTCCCATTTTATATCCTTGTCCGTGGACTTCAGGACTTCCTGAAGTGCATTCCAAATAAATGATTCGGGAGAGTCATTGGGGGCATATAGTGATGGAATTGTGCATGAACGATTTCCCAATCCCACCCCTAAGGACTGAAATTTCAGCTTGAGTTGAGAGGATCTTCCCCTGAAAGTGTGTTGTTAACAGGATGGCGACCCCACCCTCTTCCCAGTCATTGAGGAGAAGTACAGGCTTTTAAACCACCGAGAACAAAGGCGTTTCCAGTCAGGGAGAGTTAAATGTGTTTCTTGTGATAGGTAAATCTTGCAGCCATACTCCCTAAGGAAGGCAAGCAGAGCCAATCTCTTCCCTGGGGCATCGAGTCTCGGAACTTTGAGACTAGCTATTTTAATGGGTTACATGGGGAGGTGTCAGGTCGCTGCAATAAGTGTGGCTAGGGGCCCATGACTTGATAATTCGTGAACGTGACTGAGTGGAGTGGCAGCCCCTAAGGGAAGTGCAGGGGGCATCGAGTGTAAAGGGGGGGTTCCTTCTGATCTTGCTAGCAGGTGTGATACTGATGGAGGAGGGTTTTTCCGTAAATAAAACCTGCTCGGATTGAACCCTCAGCAAAATTTAATAACGGTGTGCAGTGAAAATTATGTGGGAAAAGGCCTATCATGGGGGAAAATGCTACTGCACAAGCGTGTACAAAAGTAATAAATGAAGGCCACAAATGCTTTTTGACTAATGAAAATAAAAAGGACTAATGCTGCTTTTGTGCACATTATTAACGTCTGCTAGGGAATAGGTAATAATCAATATGGGTTGCGCAGTGATAAATGCAGCATTGGGTTTTTGCGTAGAGAAAAAGCATTATAAGTGAATAATAAATGCCTGTGTTTGTCATATAGAAGTATGGTTTTCTATTTTGCAAGCCAAATATGGGTCAAGGAGTCGCCAAAAATGTAAAAGCGTTTTAAAGATAAAAAGTTCGAGAGTGAAGAAGAAGGTGGAACATTATTCTGTCCTTCGAATCCTGAGTGTCTGCCAAGACTTGTATCAAAGAACAATGCGACAAACAGAGGGAAGCCTTCTCTGCAGAGAGGTGCTCAGCAAAAAAAGATATACAAAACTTGTTACACTTGCTCGAGTAGAGGAAGAGAAAATTAACAGTGGCTCGAATTTGTATTTCCTGGGTTGGAAGTTTATGTCATTGAATAAGTAAAACAATGGGACATTTAGCAAGACCAACACACTGAGAGTGGTGTGACTGTACATCTACTTCCTTAACCAATCAAATGTGAAGAAAACCTTCAGCTGGATGCATGTGTTGGTTGGACATTTGGGTTTTAGGGTATAACTGAGGTGCCTGATGATAGGGGTTGTAGACTGACTTGTGTGACTGTTGGGAGATCGTCCTGTCTTCGGTTTTGCTGTTCTGTTTCCTGTCTACATATTCTTGACTTAGTCTTTGCCTCTTCAAATCTTCTTTAGGGGCATTCTTTGTGCTCATTTCCTACGACAATCAATCAACTCCAGCATAACTTCTACGCTAGGAGGTGGAAAGAAACTACACCTAGTGAATCAGGTGATATGGTTTTTTGATTTATAGATGTGATTTTCTCACTTATATAATATTGCAGTGGCTATTTAAACACCTATCTACAGGTCCTGATGAAAGCAGAAGACACTAGTTGTCACTCAATCTGCTGAAACATGTTGACCATTAACTAGATAATAGCAGATATTTGTTGCAAACTGCTATGTTTCACTGTTTTTAATATTTGGCAAAATGAGAGATATTATTAAATTGTTTCTTTCTCTCATTTTTCTCAAATTTTAACTATCACACACGAGTTACCCTTCCTCACTACACTATTCGCACTGCAAACACAGTAACCTGTAACATTTCTATCCTGTGGAGTTCTCTTTATCTTCGCCCACACTAAATCTACGGGATATGTATAATCTGTCCCTTTGTGGCGATGATCTTTGACAGAGAACGAAAGGACGCCCAAATGATGAAAAGGGCGGTACAGGACGGTTACTGATGGGTATCCTGAACAACCCCGGGGTTTAAAGGTTGCTTTCACTTTTTGCTTAACCCTTTTGTGTTCTCTAGTACATTTCGTCATGTTTTGAGCACAAAGCATTATCTGTTATGACATGGGGACGCTGTCTAAGGGGTCTTTAAATATACCCTATGATCCTATTCATTCAGTTGTTGTTAATGACCCTGTTCCTTTCACCTTGCTTGGGTTTTAAACACCATATAGTGTTGAATTTTATTTTTTTCCCCTCTTTGCTTTCCTATTTCTTTTTAACCACATCGCTGCTGTGGTTATTTTTCCCCTGTGCTGGAAATTGCCATTTTGCTGGTGTCATGACGAGCTCAGCTCGTCATCAGCACAGCTCAACTGTGCCTCATGACGAGCTGAGCTCGTCATGAGCATGGAAGGGGTTAACCACTTATGAATGGATCCCCATGAACTCCTCTACGAAATAAACAAACAATAATAGTTCTGTCGGGAAAAGCATTGAAATTGAACATGGTAGTTAATACACTGTATTTGTGTGTATATCCCATACTGGATATACACAGATTCACACTAATAAATCAATAAATAAATAAAGCACTAATCCCAGTGTATAAAAAGAGATTCTTTAGTAATCAATTCTCTCTTAAATCTTAATTATGCAAGGCATTAGGTATGCTGTCCAATATACATAAAACATAAACTGTAATTAAACAGAAGGTGCAGGTCGTGGTTTGTGACTGAATGTGACAGGTGAAAATAACATATATACATAAAAAGAAAGTTATTCGAGGTATCCACTTCAAAGAACAATAGTCTTAATGAATTAAATTTGTTTTTTGTTCCTTGGGACTTTGTGTAGATGGATATATAACATAGTACGTCGACGTTTCGACCCTAGTATGATGTGCTGATTATACGCATCTGGGGCATAATCAGCACATCATAACTAGGGTCAAAACGTCGACGTATTATGTTATATAGCCATCTACACAAAGTCCCAAGGAACAAAAGAAAAAATTTAATCCATTAAGACTATTGTTATTTGAAGTGGATACCTTGAATAACTTTCATTTTATGTATGCTAAATGTGTTTAACTTTTAAATGTATTGTGTTTTATACATTTTTGTGACATTGAGTAAGTTGATTAATGGGTAACCCCCTTGTTTTTAATGAATTTTTTTATGTGATTAATAAATATATGAAAACATTTTCTTATAAAACTTTTCAAAGTGGTTTTCCCTGTTATATATGGTCCAATCTTCGAATGTGTGGTAAAAGAGCAAGTTCAAAGAGTGTAATACACGGGTGTGTGATTTCTGACAATAATGTCTAGTTAGTAATGAATTTTACCCAGCGGGATTTTTTCTTTCTCACTGTGTAAGTGCCCTATTCCTTTTGGGTATCAAGCGGCCCCTCTTCTCCTAAAACCTAGATTTTTAGGACACTTTTATTTGTGTATTTGCTTCTTGTGCACGCCATGTATATTCATATATTCGTGGTTACGTATGAATTGTTGGACCATCGATAGATATGCATGGTACATAGATGATATTTAAAGGAATGTTATATGGTATTTTCACATATGCGCAATAGCATATATATATACCCTCTTCAACTCTTTTCTATCATTTGCCTTTGGCCTTTAGGTGAATGACTGTACTGAACTCAATCTCTACAAAAGGCATCCCATTTCTGCATTTCTAGACCACAGTTCGGTTTCATGACAGATCTGAGATTCTGCTGCATTTCAATTTACAGAATTATTTCTTGCTATCACTCACTTTCACTACCAGAACATCCATTAACATTAAACTACACTTGCGGCAGACACTTTGTCTTGACCAATCATTAACATTTGGATGCAAGAACCCATCCACTGATTTCTAATGTATGAGGAAAAATTGTCTTGTGTCACTTCTGTAAGTTTGGCAACAGTTTTAATATAATTCGACAATGTCTTTACTGTTTCTCTCATGTTGTGGAGTAACCTATTTCATTACTCTTCAGGTTCTGCCTGACTACCAGATTTTGGCTCTCAACACTTCTCGACTTGCCTACTCCTAACCAGGATATTATTACTCACCTAGGTCAGTACATTGTGTTCTTCTCTGTTCATTTGCACACAATTTAGCATTGTTTGTTCTTACCAGTGCAACTCATGGGGATTTCTATCTATGGTTACTATTTCTTGGGATCATGGGTCTTAAAATTTCAGACTTCACGTTCTTTTCACTTCATTTATGGTTATCTATAGGACCACTCTATCTCTAACTGTCTAGACACATTTTGTAGGAGGATGTAACTTACCTTATACTTTAAATTTACCACACTTCTTATCTGTTTGGAGCAGGAGCACATTAATTTCTTCCTTTTTAGGGCATCAGAACACGGTCGGAATGTTTATATTTTCTAAAACATGTATATATATTATAGACATATGTGAATGATTGCATGCTTGTACACATTCACAGCCTTGAAGAAGTCACTTCTTGATGAAATATGTGTTGGCTCTTTTCTGCTGTTCTCAAAGGGCATGCACAGATTACAATTACCTGGCTTTTGTTTTCAGTAAATCACAGATTACCGTATCTACATGAATCCTTATTTTATGGACTCACTTTGTTTGGACTGTCATAGAGTGCTTTGGTATCTTTGTCTACAGAACAGTAATATATGCATATTTGAGAAAGGAAGTGATATATATTTTACATAATAGCATTCTTCTATAGATTTAACACATTTTAAAATCCAACATGTTCAGCCTTACTTAGTAGTAGTTGAAGGTCAACCCCATGGGGCGGTAACTTACAACTTGTAACCAAGGCTTCATTAAGAGGAGATTGGCTGCCTGTAATAGTTCAGCTCACCATCACACTGGAGGTGTGGAACGAATAAGTGTGGGCCTTTCCTTCAATATTTTGTGAGCATTCAACTTGGTTGGGCTGCCTGGAAATATCTTTTAGGTGGGGGACTCCCAGCCCTCCATCTTTCAGATTGAGATATGTCAGTTGCTGGTCCATACGGAGTCGTTTGCCTAACCACACCAAATCTCCAATGAGGTGTTGCAACTTGGTGAGGATTGATGGCGGGGAGGGGTTGTAATGGTAATGTCTGCATAATATACAAGATCCGAGGAAGGAGGGTCATCTTTACTGCCGCCAATCTGCCCAGCCAGGACAGTGAATGTTTCTTCCAGGTCGAAAGTTCCAATTTTGCCAGAGCGAGCATGGTGGTATAGTTTTCCCGAGACGTGCGCTCAGGCATGGGAAAAATATGTAGTCCCAGGCCCCCCACCCCCTAGTTGCCCATGCGAAGGGAAACAGGGTTGTCAGACGTGATTTGTCCTACTTAGGGATCATTAGGCTAAGAGATTGTGTGTTCCAGTGGTAAATTTTAAAGCAGGACACTGCCCCGAAGACCGCCATTGGCTTGCAACATGGGATGTAGAGAAAGGAATGGCTGGGTCGGAATCAGTAGCATGCCATCAGCGTACAGTTAGATTATGTGTTGCCTATGCCCCATACAAATGCTGTGGAAGTTGGCCTGTGGCAGAATTCTCTCAGTGAATGTCTCCATGTAGAGCGCAAATAGAAGAGGGGATAGGTGGCACCCCTGTCGTGTTCCACACAAGACCTGGAAGGTGTTGGATGCTGTACCATTCACCTAGACCTTTGCTACTGGGGAAGTATAATTGCATTATATCCACTGCCTGAATCTCTGTCCCAGACCGAATTTAGCTATTACTGCCTGCAATTGGGCCAATGTACCCTGTCAAAGGCTTTCTCTGCATCTATTGACAAGAGTGGGGCCGGTAACTGGGAACGTTGTGACTTGTCAAGGAGGTGACACAGCTGACACATGACATCACTACAACCCCTTTTGGGGATGAACCCGGATTGGAACAGCCTCCCACTAACCCTGAGATTGTGCAAGGATCACTTCCCATTTAGGAAACAATTGAAAACTTTCCTATTTCAAAACTGAATAATAACATCTATGGCCAGGATCTGCTAGTTGCTTTTTTAGCTGCCAAAGGCGCGGAGATACTCCTGCGGGAGGTGATCCCAGCGCGATACAAACATGCAAATAAATAAATAAATTGGTCTGGGTCAACGAGACCCTTCATGTAAGGGGCTAGGCTGGCCGCCAGGATGCTAGTAAAAATTTGCAGATATACGTTTAACAAGGAATGGGGTTGATTCAACTCACAGCTCTTCTGGTGTAGAAAAAGGTAGGGCTAGGACCTTTCTCAAGATTTGCCCGGCGCTAACCGCCCTTGTACCATTCAAATTACCAAGCAATGAGGCAGGCACCGGAGACCAGAAGGCAGGAAACAGAAGTTTATTCCGACGGAGCAGAACACATCAGATCAGACAACAAGGTATCGTCTCGAGGTGCTCTGACAACTGAGCTGAGACTCAGCCTTTTATACCTTACAAAACACTTGGCATTACAGTCACAGCATTGTGAAACAAAGAAAAGATAACCCCATAATCCTCGTGTCAATCCTACCCCACATGTGTTCACAATAGGGACCCTTGACCTGCTGATAAGAGGGGGGGCAATGACGCAGCTGAATGTTCCGCTGATTATTAGGATGTGTGCGCCTGATCGTAGCCCAGGGGGTGGGGAGACCAGGATCAATAGTGGGTCCTTTGAAGAGGAGTGACTTCATACAATAAAGTGCAGTAAATGGTATCCTCTGGCTTAGGCGATGGCCTCGGACATGTGTGGTCAGTCGGACTCGGGGGAAGGGGTCATCAAAGGAGTGGCATTCATGCCGCGTGGACAATTCGAGTGTGGAGGGAGTGCTTGTCAACAGAGGGGCATTCATGGAAGGAAAGGAGGTGTTGGTCAGGCGCGGCCGTGACTCCCAAGGACAGGGTCTTGCAGAAGGAGAAGGTTTATGACTTGTCCATGTGAGGGAGAAGGAGGGGGTCAGGGTGCGCGCAGGGTCAGAGTCGCACAGAGAGAGAGAGGTCTTATGACCCGTACATGAGAGAACAGGGGCAGTCAGATACAGCTGGGGGGCTATGTCAGCTGAGGCGAAGGATGCCTCTTCAAGAGGGAAATGGGGGGGGTGCCTGGGTCAAGCAGGAGGGTTGCCTTTCATAGCAGGGTCGCGCAGAGTGCTGGGTTTCATGGTCTATGCATGTGAGAGTGGGAGGGGGGTGCTCAAATGCGCGCAGGAGGGAAGCCAGTGATTCTAATGAGTGGGCAAGAGGCCAAGGTGCCTAAAATGGCTGTCATGTACATATGGGCACGGGCTTTTACTGGCGGAGTGATACGGTCAATATTTTATGGTATTCATGGTGCATACAGGGAGAGGAGTGGGAAAAAGGGAAATGAACGCTGCTTATGTACATCAATTTTTCTATTTTCCACAGTCGCCCCTTTTTACATAACAGAGTTCATTTTTGTAGTTGATGGGGGTACATATAAACAATGAAGTTCATTTTCCTATCCTTCCTAGTTTAAGGGGCGTACATATAAACAATGAAGTTCATTTTCCTATCCTTCCTAGTTTAAGGGGCGTACATATAAACATGTGGTTGATGAAATAGCATTTGTCAATACTAACATATTGCATAAAAATCATGAACAGTTGGTGCGATTGGCAAAATGCAGTACATAGGAAATTGCATTTGTAAACGTACTACATAGCATAAATGCTTCTGACTTTCAAAAACGAATGTGACCAATGAACATTTTGACCAAGTAGTTGAGGGAGGAATTCAGTCCAATAAGATCTCTTCGTCACAGTGTCTTTTTAGTAGTGAGCCATCACTGGTAGGCTCTAGTCCGTGTCCTTTCGTTGGCGCTGTTGAGCACCGGCGGTGGAGCTATAGGTCCAGCTCAGTTCTATCCTTACGCGTTGCAGGGTGCGGTCAGTCCTCTGCTGTTAGACCACAATCCTGTTCCCTAAACAATCCGTTTAGCGGCGCCTTATGCTCGGCACCTATATTTCCGTGGCAACACCCTATTCCCACCTGAATGCCGTTCTTCCTTTTGGCGTGAAGTTACATGGAAAAGAGGGTGTGTGTTGTTCAAACAGTCGATAGGAGAGAGGAGGAGTTGGGTCAGAGTTCCTGGGACACACAAAAGAGACCAAGGGAGCAAAGGATAACAAGCAGGCAGGCCCATCAATCGGGCCCAAAGAAGGGGGACGGAGACTCCAGGCACACGTGGGTTAGCAGACGGAGGGCTTCAGGGCAGCCCGTCAAGTTTCATTTTCCACGTTTGAAATTGCTGTCTCGTCCCGCATCTTGTTGCTCTGCAGCTCCACCTTTGGTCGAGGTCACACGTGTCTCAAGGTCTGCAGCCAGGCTGTACGTCACATCCGACCCTTCTCCTTCGGTGGTCGTGAATCTTTGAATAGGTACAAAACAAGCTTTTAGAGAACTAGCAGACGAAGACATTTATGCATGTGAGTTCCTCCCATAATCCTACGCATTTGGGAGATATGCTCATCGGTCACAGTCAGAGGTCTATTACCAAGCAGTGCATATGTCGGCATTCCTACTGAGTTCATGCCAAGTTTACTCATCGTCCTATTTATAACTCAAGTGAGGACAAACAAGATTCCCATCAACTGTGCATTTCATCATATTCAACATTTCGGAACATTTCCCTTCAAGGCTGGCTAACCTTTTCAAACAGGGCGGGGGCACTATCATCGAGAGTCAGGTAAAACAGGGGTTTCTCGAGGGACGACAGTTACTCATGTTTATATCCGGGACAGCAGCTGGGGTCTATCAAATGGGGCGGGGATGCTTCGAGCGCTCGCGCTTGGGTGCAAAAGGGGGGGTGGGGCAATCTGGGCATTGGGGGTCAATCTAGACGTTGGTGTTCGTCTCTGATGAACAGAAAAATAAGGTGCCATTGACATACAGTTCCCCTATAAAAGGCCAAATTGGGGGACCTTAGTCGTCTTACCTGTCCTTTCCTTCTCAGCCAATTCGAGTTCATTCATTTTTGCAGAAAGGAGAGGTAGTAATATGGCGAGATACAATCATTTTAGTTTCGGTCAATTTCGCTGAACACCTTCGCGTTCAATAAGTATCCAATCAGGCTGGTGCCAGTGAGGCACGTTTTTACCATAAAAAGGAAGAGGAAATAGGGAGACTCTCAGAGAGTGAGAGTCGTCCGCAATCTAAACGAGCCATTTGGTACACGTATGACATGTAGAGAGAGAGAGAGAGAGAGAGAGAGAGGGAGAGAGAGAGAGAGAGAGAGAGAGAGGGAGAGAGAGAGAAAGGGAGAGAGATATAGAGAGGAAAAAGGTGGGATAGAGATAGAGAAAGACAGAGAGATGTGTACAAAAATAGGTCATTTAGTGCGTTCACAACACAGAACAGCAGGGGGTCAGGTAACGGAGAGACGCAAACAAAGGGAGAACATAAACCCCTACAGCACATACACACGAACTCAGACAGAGGAAGACAGTACATGTATTACATATATATAAGACATTCACGACAAAACACAAAACAACAGTTGGCCAACAAAATCTATTTTTTTTTTTATTTTTTATTTTTTATATCCTTCATGTCTTTACTATCCTATTTATCTTCGTGCTTAGTTCTTTTTACCTTTCCCTCCTTTTCCCTCTCGCTTGTTATTTCCGCGAGCGTTCTCAATTGCCAATACTTACACCTCGGTCAGTCGATCTGAAATTAACCTGGTCGCGCTGTTTACCCATGGTTGGATCTTAAACCATTTTTCAGTTCCTTCCTTTGGTGGGAAGTTCTCCAGGCTGAGGCAACGGCAAGTATTGATCGGGAGAACAGTCAGACAGCTTGGCTAGATCTATAAGAGTGTGAGAAGGGGGGGCAGTACATTTTGAACATCAGCATCATTTCTAACTTTCCAGACGGGTGGTGCCGTGGTAACCCTTACCCACACACTTTCCTTTGTCCTTTCCCTACCTAGTCAAACGTCTAGTTACATTATCTAACGTATTATTTCGAGTCAATTTTCGTCCTACAGTACCCGTCAAGTCTCTATGTCAGTCCATCCTCCCAGTTGCTATGTCCTAAGGAGGAACAGTCATGTTTAAATCTACGTCTTTTAAAAACTTATCGTCATAAGGACTATGCACATATTCCCTCCTTCCCTTTTCGTCGGTGGTTTAATCATCGTTCTCCCACACTTCAGCCGACGTTCTGACGTGACCTGCAGGAGGGAGGAGAAAGAAGGGGTGGGGGGGCAGCATTCAAACCACATTAGCATGCAGTAATCCGAAAATGTTTTTACCTACCACATACTTGACCTATCCCCACGTACTGCATTTCTTTACCATCTCGGCGTTTAAGCCCAGAGGGACCAGTAATGTCAGGTATATAATATCTACATGGGTTACTTGGTCGCAACCCCTTTTGTTGGGTGCAAGGGTGGCGGTCAGGTGGCATTTCTGTGGTGTCGTTTTAAGTGTGTCTAAAACATTTTTCCAGCTGCCTGTGACACATAATGTAGCTGCTAAATATCTGGTCCTTTTTAACCTTCAGCTTTCATCATACTTATTCTCTGCTCATAGTAGCAAAACATTCGAAACTCATTAATGCAACCACTACAACTATGCTTTCTTTTTCAAAATACTTTTAATAAAAAGTGTTGATGTATAAATACAGGCCTCAACCCAGTGGACCGGCCACGGAGCAGATTGGAACTGTACATAGGAAGAACAAAGTTGGTGGCAGTTCATTGCATAAAGTGTAGCAGTGCAATAAAATCGTATCAAACTTCCCTACAAAGCAAGCATGATGCATGTCAAGAATTCAGTTTTTCAATTAATTCATTAATTCATTATCCAGATGCTCGTTCACTGTCTAAATTACACCAATTCATTGTTCCCATTCATAATTAGTACCCACCCTAAATCAGTTCATTGTCCAAACACATGATCAATATCGGTATTGCTTTTCTTCTCTAAGCACATAATCACCATCCATCTTATCGACTTTCATTGTCCAAAAATGCATACATATCTCAGAGCATCAATATTCGAGCAATCCGGGTGAGCAGGGAGTTCGAAAGTTTCGTTTCGTGTATCGGCGCCATTTTGGGCGAGGTCAGGCAGGTTCCGGTATAGTCAGAATGTCTCCAATGACTCATGGTTGGACCAGAACCTTCCGTTGGCAGTTCAAAAAGTTTTTGTGCAATGTGGTAACAGTCTAAAAATATGGACCATTTAGTCAAAGAGTGGGGAGGGCGGCAACAATTTTCCTACCGGGTCACTCTGGTGTTCCACCGGAACTGAACAAGTCTGTACCTTGGCAGTGTTTTAGCCATTTCCAAACTGAGGCTGGCGCCGGCAGGGATGCGCCGGTGCCGCGGTTTCCAGTGAGGGGGATGGGGGCACCCATGCGGAGGGGTCGGGGCGCCCCCCGGCTCTCATAGAATCTTCAAAGTTGAGGAGAGGAGGCATGGGGGCGTGTGCCCGTCCCGGGCAAGAGACCGCTTTTCGATGTGGACCCTCTTTAAGCAAGAGCGTTGGGGTGTCGCTGGAAGCCTCCACCTGAAGGGAGGTGGGGGAGGCTCGTTCGTGCCGCCTCCCCCTTCCAGCGACCCCGCGCCGTTCCTCGGCTCCGCCGCTTCGGTATTGGCCGTGCCGGCTATTGAAGATGGGGGGGTGGTCGGCGGCTGAGGCAAGACAGCCCCCCCCCCCTTCCCTTTGACATGTGGCGGGACTACCTGTAACTATCCAGGCATTGACATGTGGCGGGACAACCTGCAATTGTCCAGGCGTCGACATGTGGCGGGACTACCTGTAAGCGCCGCTGTCCTTGCTTCGGCTTCGGCCTTCTTTGCGGGCCGGATCAGGCGGGAGAAAGAGAGGGGGGGTAGTCGGTGGCTGAGGCAAGACAGCCCCCCCCCCCCGTGGCCTGCAGGGCAGTAGAAGAGGAAAGAAGGAGAGGCCATCACTGTTTTCTGGGCCGTCCGCCCAACAGCCTCTCCTTCTGACTGCGGCCAGGCGAGCCCCGCATGCCTCGAGGCCTCGCCTTCCGGATGGGCGTAACCGCGGACTTGTGGCACTTCGGGAGTTTCCGGAATGGGGGTAGGTACCTATTGAATTGTTTCTATTTCATGTGACCGTTATTTGGGCGTGGTGGGCAATGAGGCAGACATGTTTAGGGCAGAAATAGGCAACGGAACCTAGCTACCTCGTGGCTGCCTTGGTGTCAAGCTTGTCTTCCCTCGCCATTTTTTATGTTTCTTATTGCGAGTTATTTCTAACGTTTTTTTATTTTATTTTTAGCGAAGTTGATGGCTCCTCAGTGGCCTACTGATTTCGCTCAACTCCTTTTCTTGTATTTTTATGCCATAACCTATTATAAGCTATAGCGACTAGTCCATGCTTAGTGAACATGTCCTTATTAGGGGTGCCCTCCAGTGGAGCTGGATGGTTCATCTCTAATAAGCGGTCCGGGCTAAACAGGCTACCAACCAGTGGGGAGAAGACAGGCATGACGGATTACAACGGGGACAAAAAGTCTGCACTACCTATCTTATCACGGCGGGCAAAGACTAGACAGAATATTTCTATTCTCCGTTGTTTGCCGGCGGTGAATACCTCAAACGAACCAATACCGAATAATCGGCCAATCAAACAATTCAGTGGGGAGAATAAGTGGGCACGAAAAGTTATCGCTACCCACTCTTTCTCTACCTGCAAAGAGAGACCTTGTTCTTCCCTGTTTGCAGACAAAGAATCTCCAGACAATAATCCACGAACGACAGTTCGGGAAACAGTGATGTCCGTGGCACTCCTGATGGTTCCCAGTCAGGACCGTAGATCACTCGAGAGAGGTCTGTTCAGAACTAGTGAAGGTCAGATGATCGGCTGTCAGACGAGGGTCTATCGGACACGAGCTCTTCCCGATCGTTGCAGTCGTTCACTCTGTCGTCGGGACCTCTCCCACTGGATCCACGTGTCGCTGATGGGCCCCACGCTTTGGGACGCCAATTGTAGAAAAAGGTAGGGCTAGGACCTTTCTCAAGATTTGCCCGGCGCTAACCGCCCTTGTACCATTCAAATTACCAAGCAATGAGGCAGGCACCGGAGACCAGAAGGCAGGAAACAGAAGTTTATTCCGACGGAGCAGAACACATCAGATCAGACAACAAGGTATCGTCTCGAGGTGCTCTGACAACTGAGCTGAGACTCAGCCTTTTATACCTTACAAAACACTTGGCATTACAGTCACAGCATTGTGAAACAAAGAAAAGATAACCCCATAATCCTCGTGTCAATCCTACCCCACATGTGTTCACAATAGGGACTCTTGACCTGCTGATAAGAGGGGGGGCAATGACGCAGCTGAATGTTCCGCTGATTATTAGGATGTGTGCGCCTGATCGTAGCCCAGGGGGTGGAGAGACCAGGATCAATAGTGGGTCCTTTGAAGAGGAGTGACTTCATACAATAAAGTGCAGTAAATGGTATCCTCTGGCTTAGGCGATGGCCTCGGACATGTGTGGTCAGTCGGACTCGGGGGAAGGGGTCATCAAAGGAGTGGCATTCATGCCGCGTGGACAATTCGAGCGTGGAGGGAGTGCTTGTCAACAGAGGGGCATTCATGGAAGGAAAGGAGGTGTTGGTCAGGCGCGGCCGTGACTCCCAAGGACAGGGTCTTGCAGAAGGAGAAGGTTTATGACTTGTCCATGTGAGGGAGAAGGAGGGGGTCAGGGTGCGCGCAGGGTCAGAGTCGCACAGAGAGAGAGAGGTCTTATGACCCGTACATGAGAGAACAGGGGCAGTCAGATACAGCTGGGGGGCTATGTCAGCTGAGGCGAAGGATGCCTCTTCAAGAGGGAAATGGGGGGGGTGCCTGGGTCAAGCAGGAGGGTTGCCTTTCATAGCAGGGTCGCGCAGAGTGCTGGGTTTCATGGTCTATGCATGTGAGAGTGGGAGGGGGGTGCTCAAATGCGCGCAGGAGGGAAGCCAGTGATTCTAATGAGTGGGCAAGAGGCCAAGGTGCCTAAAATGGCTGTCATGTACATATGGGCACGGGCTTTTACTGGCGGAGTGATACGGTCAATATTTTATGGTATTCATGGTGCATACAGGGAGAGGAGTGGGAAAAAGGGAAATGAACGCTGCTTATGTACATCAATTTTTCTATTTTCCACACTGGTCCTTCCATGGGTCTGGCAAAACCACAAGTACTGCAGTTTATATGAATGGGGTAGGGCCCCCGATAGTCCTAAACAAATTGTAGAGGTGAGCAAGTAAGGGGGCAAGGATAAGTGCAAAGGTTTTATAAAAGTCAAACGTAAAGCCATCTACCCCAGTTGCCTTACATTGGGGAGCCTCTGGATGGCTTGGATCACTCCCTCAGGGCTTATGTCAGCAACTAGCTTTGCAGCCTCTTCTTAAGTGGAGTGGGGTGACCAGTGATTGTGCAGCATAGTCTGCCACTGCCGTATCATCAAGCATCTCTGCGGCATAGAGTGCTACTTAAAAGCATTCAAATTCCACTGCTATCTGATCATTCAACCTCAGTTCCTCCCATCCTGGCTCTACCAGCTCCTGCACTCTACATTGGATAGTTTGTGCACATATCTTATAAGCCAATATTTTACCCATCTTGTCTCCCCCTTCATAATACTTTTGTCTAGTGTACAGGAGCGCGTACTCTGCACTGTCCACATGAAAGGCCATCAACTGTTTGCGTGCTACAGTGAGCTGTCGTCTTGAGTGAACAGAGCCCGAGCATCGATGAACCCCCTCCAACTCCCTAACCCTCTCCTCCAGTCTTACCCTCTTGCTTCTCCTGTCCCCATTAAGTTTAGCTGCAATGCCTATGAATTGCTCCTTGAGTACTGCCTCAAGCAATACAATCAGTATGAAGCTATCATCATTGAGGTCCAGGTAGTCTTGTATGGACCTCTGTATTGCTAATACATTGGGGTTGTGTGAGAGTAAGCTCTGATTTAACTACCACATCTTGTTGGGAGAGGACCTTTCTGAATTGCCACTGAGATAGTGATGGGGAGTGATCTGACAGTGCGGCCACTCCAATTTCAGTTGCAACTGTGGCCCAGGTCATGGGAGGAGAGGTCAGTAATGATCTATTGTAGCGTATGTCTGTTGCACGGCCGATTGGAAAGTGAATACTCTTGTGTCGGGGTTTTGCTGGCGCCATACATCTACCAGTCCTACCTCATCCAGGCATGCTCGCGTGGCACCCAAGAGTGACCCAGATTTCTCAGCCCTCTCTATTGACTTATCCATTTCGGGGTCTTGCACTATATTGAAATCCCCTCCCATTTTATATCCTTGTCCGTGGACTTCAGGACTTCCTGAAGTGCATTCCAAATAAATGATTCGGGAGAGTCATTGGGGGCATATAGTGATGGAATTGTGCATGAACGATTTCCCAATCCCACCCCTAAGGACTGATATTTCAGCTTGAGTTGAGAGGATCTTCCCCTGAAAGTGTGTTGTTAACAGGATGGCGACCCCACCCTCTTCCCAGTCATTGAGGAGAAGTACAGGCTTTTAAACCACCGAGAACAAAGGCGTTTCCAGTCAGGGAGAGTTAAATGTGTTTCTTGTGATAGGTAGATCTTGCAGCCATACTCCCTAAGGAAGGCAAGCAGAGCCAATCTCTTCCCTGGGGCATCGAGTCTCGGAACTTTGAGACTAGCTATTTTAATGGGTTACATGGGGAGGTGTCAGGTCGCTGCAATAAGTGTGGCTAGGGGCCCATGACTTGATAATTCGTGAACGTGACTGAGTGGAGTGGCAGCCCCTAAGGGAAGTGCAGGGGGCATCGAGTGTAAAGGGGGGGTTCCTTCTGATCTTGCTAGCAGGTGTGATACTGATGGAGCAGGGTTTTTCCGTAAATAAAACCTGCTCGGATTGAACCCTCAGCAAAATTTAATAACCGTGTGCAGTGAAAATTATGTGGGAAAAGGCCTATCATGGGGGAAAATGCTACTGCACAAGCGTGTACAAAAGTAATAAATGAAGGCCACAAATGCTTTTTGACTAATGAAAATAAAAAGGACTAATGCTGCTTTTGTGCACATTATTAACGTCTGCTAGGGAATAGGTAATAATCAATATGGGTTGCGCAGTGATAAATGCAGCATTGGGTTTTTGCGTAGAGAAAAAGCATTATAAGTGAATAATAAATGCCTGTGTTTGTCATATAGAAGTATGGTTTTCTATTTTGCAAGCCAAATATGGGTCAAGGAGTCGCCAAAAATGTAAAAGCGTTTTAAAGATAAAAAGTTCGAGAGTGAAGAAGGAGGTGGAACATTATTCTGTCCTTCGAATCCTGAGTGTCTGCCAAGACTTGTATCAAAGAACAATGCGACAAACAGAGGGAAGCTTCCTCTGCAGAGAGGTGCTCAGCAAAAAAAGATATACAAAACTTGTTACACTTGCTCGAGTAGAGGAAGAGAAAATTAACAGTGGCTCGAATTTGTATTTCCTGGGTTGGAAGTTTATGTCATTGAATAAGTAAAACAATGGGACATTTAGCAAGACCAACACACTGAGAGTGGTGTGACTGTACATCTACTTCCTTAACCAATCAAATGTGAAGAAAACCTTCAGCTGGATGCATGTGTTGGTTGGACATTTGGGTTTTAGGGTATAACTGAGGTGCCTGATGATAGGGGTTGTAGACTGACTTGTGTGACTGTTGGGAGATCGTCCTGTCTTCGGTTTTGCTGTTCTGTTTCCTGTCTACATATTCTTGACTTAGTCTTTGCCTCTTCAAATCTTCTTTAGGGGCATTGCTGCTCTCACGACCAGAGAGTAGATTTCCTATTCCTATTTGGGTTAGTATAGACTGAAATCTGAGTTTGCATAATCATTTGCAAATGTATTTTGTCTTTTATCTCTTCGCCTATCAACTTCTTTATGCATAGTCATTGATATGAATTTGTCATTTTCTCTTCTGATATTGTTTTCCTTGTGACGATCTATGATTCATGCTGTGTGTTGCTACTAAGGAGCATTTATTTCACATTATTTAGATAAATATTATACATTTACAAATGAGCTGGTCTTTATTTGGAGTGATTCATTCCAGAGTATTGATTTGCCAAATGTAATCAACTATATAAAGATTGCATAGCCAATTTTGGTATATTAGAGACGAGAGTACATTTTGGAGATTGGTAAGTTTGGTATAGTTTTTTAAATTATACTAACCCAGCGTGAAGAGACTTGTTGGGAATTGGAAATTGGGCCTAGTCTTTAGAAAAATTCTAGTCCTGAAATACTGGATCAGTTTTGTATCAGAGGATGGTTATATTGGTTATTTTGGCAAATTAATGATTGATTTAATGATTTTGAGACTTTTGATTACTAATATGAAAAGTTAGTGTCTTTGTTTTATGCAGTCAGGAAATACAGGTTTGGAGTTGCCTAAGATCCGAGGATGTTTATTTAAGCCTTTGTGATAGTAATAGTGAGGAGAAATATCACACTGGAAGTTCTTTGTCTGTAATATCGAACAGTGAAAGGCTGTTGATGTTATTTTAGGGACTTATTCTGTTTTAAGGAGAGTGTATGAAATAGTGGAACGTCTGCTTCCGAAAATCTGGCCTTATCCACAGTGGAGTACCAAGACCTCTTTTTTAAAAGCCCTCTTCTGAATCTTTGGCCTTATCCCCAGAGGAGTACCCAATACCTCTTTTCACTTGTTTGGGAGCAGAGTGACGCTGGTCGTTATTTTACTGGAAGTAAAAGGAATCTTTTGGAGTAATTGAAGTATCTCTCTATTAGTAGAGCAGACAAAGGCAGCGTTTTGTGTCGTTTCTAATACAAATCTGGTTAGAAAAACCTTGCTTTACATTGCCATAATATTTTTGCAAAGGGAGGGTCAGTTGTAGGAGTAATTCTGATGTCACGAAATCAGCACTGGCATTGGCCAGAATAGCTGGTGTTTATTGTGCTGTGATTGGTTGGTTGGCGTGAGCCACTCTGGTATTGAACTTTATTAAGTGAGTGGAAATACGGAAGGATTTCTTTGGTTTTCCGTAATAGTTAACAAAGAGAGTGTTGAAAATGAAGTTGATTAAAATAATTCAGGATTTCTTTAAAAAGGACAAACCATCACAAACTGATTGTGATTAGAGAGGGAATTCCTCTACCTCCTCATAGATCGCCTGCTTCTTTTAAGATGTTAGAGCATGGATGTCATACATTTACATGGTTGGAAAACTGGGTAAAATATACAGAGGATGATGCAGTGTTAGCTTTCCCAGAGCATGGTACATTTAATATGAACATTTTGGAGAATTTGAGAAGACAAATGAATTCCTCGAAACCAAATCCTAGACCTATGCAGTATGAGGCGCTTGAGGAATGGGAGTATGAAGGGTGCAGAAGGGAGAGAGACAGGAATTAATTGAAATACAAGAATATAACAAGATGGTTTTCAGTGGCTAAGTGGGATGCTCAAATGAAGAGATGGAGGAGAGATCTAATTCTAGATGGATTATATCCAGTAATGGTTGCTGAGGATCAGGCTGGTGGAAAATGTAAAGAGAAAAAGAATATTATAGAAATTTCAGAATTAGATATGGATCCAAATGAAATTGATGATGAGTTACTAGAAGAGATGTTACTGACAAGACCTCCAACGTATCAGGAGAGTCTGAATGGGATTACTCTAAGTGCACCATTCATTGAAATAGAAGCTCCCCAAATTCTACAGGTTTCAACGGTCACCCGAATATCACGGGAAAAAGAGATTGAGATACTTAATAGAGAAAAGGGAGAATTGACTCAAAAAATTAATCAGATGAGTTTAAATGCAGAAGCGTTGTCAGTACCAGTGACAATTGGTCCTATAGTTCCATTGTATAGTGAGGGTCAAAGCATTTTAAGAGTACATGCATTGACAGTTCCGGTAAATGGTGCTAGGAATGTTGGTGGGTCAGAGTCAAATGAGACAAGTATGTCATTAGTTGATCTTCCAGTAAATGGAAATGTGACTGAAACGCCAAAAAGAAATGTTCAGATAGAGTCTAGAAAAGTATTGCTAAATGTGTGTGAAACAACTTCAATATCAGGGGGTGCTGGTTAAGTGGGAACTACGCCAGAGGAGTTGGATGAATGGATAAGAGGAATGGCGTCTACTTGATCTAAACCAAGTATGGATTTAGAAAGATTGAAAGTAGATCTGGAAGAAATGATTATTGGTACAATTAGTCCAGAGAGATTGAGCACATATCAGGATGAAGAATGATTATTCAAGTGTAAGAATATTACATTGAGAAAGAAATAGTTGCATCAGAAATTGGCAGGAGCTGCATAAGAATATGGTGTGGATATAGAGAAGTCAAAAGCTTTGCAAAAGACCTTTAGGTTGGATTGCATTGGCAGAGATTTGGAAAGTTTAAATGTTTTGGAAAAAGATTGCTAGTAAAGGAGTTGATAAATACTCTGAAAATATGGAGTGATGTGGAACGTTGGAAAGTTAGATGGGTGAGAAAGAAAGAAGAAGTGCTTCTGAATAAGGGTGCGACTGCATCACCTTTACTTCAGTTAAAAGAGACAGAATCTGCTGAAATTACATATCCAATGAGAGAAGTTCTGGGTGGTGGATATGTTCACATCCCTTGGTCAAGACAAGATATATTGTTTTTCATGAATGAATTCAGCAGATTGAGAGAGAAGCCTGTTGAATGGTACAACAGGTAAAGAGATTTGTAAACGTTTCAAAAGTCTTGTTGAAAGATTGGATGAATATAACCAAGTGATCACTTATTTGAAAGGTACGATTTCTCCCAAAAAAGCAGATTGGGTTAGGAGTGACAGGACCACACGTGAATCAAAAGAATCAGTACATGCTTATTATGAGAGGCTGTTACATGTGTTCAAACAGTATAGTGGTTTTGAAAGCATTACTGATAAGGACATAGAACATTTTGTCTATACATTTGTGTTTGGATTGAAACTGTAGATTAGCAAAATGATTCAGCAGCATTTGATTTGTTGGCAGAACAAGACAGTGGACGAAATCCTGAGGTATGCAAAGTATTGCAGTGATGATATTGAATCGAGACATAAGAACTTGAAGGACAAAGTAAAGGTGACACAACAGAATAATGGGAATTTTGTTGATGGTTCGCAAAAGGTTACCAGAATAAAGGGCAGAATCAGAATTTTCAAAATGGTCATGTACCTATGAATAGTATACTAAATAGAGGGGTTCAAGTGCAGTTATTAGGAAAAGGTAGAGGCAACGGTAATAAAGAAGAAATGAAAAATACATTTCTGTGTCATGGAGGCGGCCAATTAGGACATTGGAGGAACGAGTGTAAGTCTTTGTGATTTTGGAATGGTTAAAAATGTCAATCAACAGAATGAGGGGGTTGTGAATCAACAACAGCTGCAACAGCAATAGCTAGGTACCCCACAAGTACAACAAGTACAAGTGCCTCAAGCACCTATGCCAAATAATGTGAATGCTCAGATACAGGGATACAGTGCGAGTGCTGGATTTCACCCAAGTGAACAAGTTGGTAAGAATGAAAATGTACAAATGGTTCCGCAATATTGGTTGCAGTTTTCTCAGAATGATTTGGATTAATCTCCATGACGGTACCTGAGGAGGGAGGAACAGTGCGTGCTTGGCGCATCTCTAGAGGTAGATCAGTCAGGTCCTTTTGTAGATGGGAAAGTGGGAGGTAATGAAATTACATTCCTTGTAGACACTGGTGCTCCCGTTCTACTGTGAGAACAGCGGAAATTTCAAACCTACCCCTCTCAGTTCCAAGTCGTAGCAGTCTGAAATAAAAAATATTAAGACTAATGGAGGTTCATATTGGAAAACTCAAAGATTTGCATTGGTTTGTGGTATGTGGCTCGAGTTCAGTGAATCGTTTAGGTAGGGACTTACTGTGCAAAATGAACTGCACTATTTATTTTACTCCGGATGGTATTGCGTTCCAAACACCAGATGAGGATGTTGCTTTTAAGATGATGTTAGCAAAGCAAGGGACACAAGTGAATGATTTCTATCCCATGTTTACAACAAGTGATTTGCCTGTTGAATTAATAGACATGGTGACAGCTGATGTGTGGGATATTTTAGGGAAAGACATCAGATTAATGAAAGATGTTGATCCTATCCAGAATATGGTTAAGCAGGATGCAGAATTTCTGACAACACCACATTATAAAATGAGTCCTGAGAATATAGAGGGAGTTACTCCAGTAATTGAACAAATGATTGAACAAGGTATTTTGAGAGAGATACTAGGGAGTCCTTGTAATTCACCTATTATGGGGATTAAGAAACCGAGTGGGAAATACAGGATTGTGCAGGATTTGCGCAAGGTTAATATGATTGTGGTACCTTGTTGTCCCACAGTGCCCAATCCAGCAGTGATTCTTTACCAAATCCCTTGTGATGCAGAGTGGTTCACAGTGATTGATTTGTGTCAAGCATTTTTCTCGATACCCCTGCATTCGGATAGCCAATATCTTTTCGCTTTCCGGTTCGGAGACCCTGTTATGGCCTGGTGCCGAGTTCCTCAAGGGTATACAGAGAGTCCTTCGATTTTCAATCAAAAAAGTGTCTGGTGTCATTGGTTATGCCAGAAGACTCAGTATTGGTGCAATCCATTGATGACCTATTGGTGGGATCAAATACACAAGTGGCATGTGTGACGGATACAATTGCTCTACTGAACCATCTGGCAGTAGGTGGGCATAAAGTGTCACCAGCCAAATTACAATTTTGTCAAAAAAAAGTTCAATATTTGGAACCCAAAATTGAGAAAAGGAGTCAGGAAACTATCACAAGATCGAATTGCTGTGATCTTGCAAATGAGACATCCCAAAACACAAAAAGAAGTTTGAATGTTTCTGGGCATGGTTGGATGGTTAGGAGCGAAGAGGTGATAGTACTCTGTCTCCTCTACTCATACCACACCTAGCTGTTCAGAGTATTTTAGCGTTGCCACTGTGTTGTTACCTGTTTTTTAAACCCACTTTGCTGCTTTTGACATTTTAAATTGAATTTACTGCTTAACTTATTTATTTAAAATTTGAATGAAAAACGATCACTCTCTTCCACTCACCACGCATCACGGGTAGTCCCGGCTGTGCAGTCTAGGCCGCCATTTTGTTGATGACGTGCTCTAGTTATTGGGGGAATACTTGCATAAATTATGCGCGATTATGCGGACGTGCCCTTGGTGCGCAAAAGGCGTGCCTAAGGCAAGCACGCTTACGCCCGTCAGCATCCCGGAAGCAGCCAATGCCAGCCATGCTGCCAGTGCTCAGGCGGAGTTGTTGGCCGGTCAAAAGTTTTATAGCCGCGCAGATTTGCTAGCGTTAGACATCCAACGCAGTGAGTGTGAAGGGCATTGGCCGGTTTCAGACAATTGGAGCAGGAGGTGTGAGAATTGTAAGTTTAGCTTCAGTACAGAGTTGGGTGATTGCACTCCTCCGGCAGTTCCCCCTCAAATACCCTGAAAGGCCAACTCATACGGACGGCGTTAATCAACGCTCGCTCATTGGTTAAACATGTCCCTGATGTATCTGAGCTCCTCTCAGATGAGCAGCTCGATATATTATTTGTGACTGAAACATGGCTGAATGAGTTCTCCGCACCAGCTATCGAGTTAGCCATTCCAGGGGGGTATAAAATAGTGAGGGTCGACCGCAAAGAGGGAAGAGGCAGAGGATTAGCAGTGGTGTTCAAGGACATGTGGGTTTTTACCCGCAAAGACACTCTAGGCATTGGCGACTGGGAGGTTCGAGACTTTTGTATTACCATATCCTCGCACTTCACACTTGGCGGCACACTGGTGTACAGACCGCCCGGCCCCCTTGGAGCCTTTTTGAATGGCCTAAATGAGGTAGCTATCCCCAGAGACCTTTGCATTTTGAACTTCCTGCTTCTTGGAGATTTTAATATCCATTTGGACTGTGTGGAGGCTAGTGACACCAGGGAATTCTATGACTTGCTTAACATGGCAGAACTTACTCAATGGACTGACTCTCCGTCCCATAGTGGGGGGCACATTTTAGATGCAGTATGTTCAAATTTCCCTTTATTATATTACGGAACCCCTACAAGTTTCCTGGTCTGAACATTTCCTGCTACAGTTCTCTTGGACTATTGCGCTATCTCCCTTATCTAAGGAATTTCCCCAAGGCAGACCTTCACCAAGAATTGATTCTGCTGCCTTTTGCAAGGCACTGTTGGACACACATCCTACTCCCACCACTAACTTGAATAGTGCGCTGGACAGTTTCAGTAACTGGATCTCCCAGGCAATTGAATTCTTAACCCCGCCCCATCCGAACAGACAAGCGAGAAACGCTCCTTCAAAACCCTGGTATTCTAGCAAGCTTAAGGAATTAAAACAGTCCTGTAAAATATTGGAACACAGTTGGAGACAGGCATATTGCCCCTTGGCTAAATGTCAGGGCTTTCAGAACTCTAGTGTGGGCTGTCTAATCCTATTTGTAGGACCATGCACTGTTATGCCCTTTAAAGCAATAATGTCTCACTTGTCTAGTCATGCTTTCTTTTCAGTAAGGCCATATTATGTACAGCATTTTGTTCACCATTAAGTTGTGCAGTTGCTATGCTTTGTTCATGTAATAATTATGTCTAAACGGAAAAATGAAGCTGCTATGCTTGTTCATATTAAAAACATGTGCAACATAATATTCATGTCAAATCGGAACTATTGCAGACTTTCCCACTGTGCAAACAGAGTTGCCATGCTGTTTCCTATCAAGAACTCTGTTGGTAACCTTTGTTTTATCCCATAGACTAGCTGGAAATGCGCGGTTATGTGCACGTTTGCAATGTGTACTACCGCGGCTACCCTAGGGCGTTCTCAGCGCCTTTAAAAAGACCTCACCCATCCGCTCGGTGCGGATTATTCTAGCTCTCGCAAGAAGGGGTCCCTTTGTTCCTGCTCTCCCGCGATTCCGCTGCTGGCGTTTCCGACTTTGGGAAAGCTGGTAGGAACATCTTTCCAGAAGTGCAGGTAAGAACGCTAGGATTAAAATAGCAATGCTCTCGCACACACAATTAAAGTGTAACTACAAATTATCAAGTATACTACGACAAATGTCTTTGTAAAAATAAACAGATGCAGATCTTTTTGTCTTTTCTTTTAGGTAGGTTGTTTAATCAGTTCATAATCGTAGCGATGGTCCACAATCAGCCGACACGTGTTTCATCGTGTTTAAATTGAGTCAAGACGACATCTAAACAGGACTCTTATTTCCTAGCTCTGCTCTAGATTCAGAGCTAGGAAATAAGAGTCCTGTTTAGATGTCGTCTACTTCTAAACACTGAACTTTCTACCCGAAGTATAAGTATTTATTATTTTCGACCTACTGATTTGTGGGTCATACCACGAGCCCTGAAGAGTCGTGTTGACTCAATTTAAACACGACGAAACACGTGTCGGCTGATTGTGGACCATCGCTACGATTGTGAACTGATTAAACAACCTACCTAAAAGAAAAGACACAAAGATCTGCATCTGTTTATTTTTACAAAGACATTTGTCGTACTATACTTGATAATTTGTAGTTACACTTTAATTGTGTGTGCGAGAGCATTGCTATTCTATGTTTGTGAAAGTTTTCCGATTTTCTGTGTGAACGGTTAAGGGCTTCTCCGTTCGCTCTTTACGCACCACTCTCCTACCTATTGTTCAGTGACTCTTTAACGTTGAATCTAGGTAGAGCGCCCTCACCATCTGAAGTCTCTAAAAACCCTCTACAGCTATAAAGAACGCTAGGATTATTACAAGTAGAAGTTGGGCGTTTTTGTTCTTGGAAGCCTGTGTTCATCATAGTTTGAATACCGATCAAAGGCTGAGATAATTCGAGAATTGTGCAACGCTTTTGGATGTTTTGCCTGATATTTCTTAACAATGTTAATGAAGAGGTAAAAATGCTCTTGGAACAGTGAATCTGGTGATTCAAGACAGTTGGAGAATTTTGTATTTCTCGCTGGAACTTTGATATTCTTATTTTGGAACAGTTGCTCAATGCTCTACAAAGCCTTTGACTTTATTGACTTTTAATTCCGAAAACTCAAACAATTAATCCCCCACTTGTTTTTTCTATAAAGATGTGAGTTGTTTAACCCCTGGTGAATCCTGACTTAAGTTTAAACATTCAAGGGGTTTAAAGTTTGTCAAAAGTGGGGACAAGAACACAAAACGAGTATTCCAGAACAGATTTGCATTAGAATCTTAACCAGTTATCGAAGGCATTTATATTCACTGCAACACGTTTCCTTTTTGTCAGATAATTATAGTGTTTGTCAAGCTATGTTTCATTAATATTCTCAAACTATCCAGTTAAAGATTTAGTTCACATCTCCTCCTGGTGTGTCGTTTCGGATCTCCCTCCCGCAGTACCCTCCCTTTCCCTCCCAACCTCTGGCCATCCTAAACCTCTGGATTTATATAAAACAGAGTCAGGCCTGCCTGAAGGTGGGCTTATTGAGGGTACTGCTCCAGAGGAACTAGCAGTTCTGACAGAATAATCCGCCCACGGATTAACATTCCTCCTGAGCAGTACCGCCAAAATGGCATCATTAGATAATATATGTAAAATGTTAGGTGAGATGCAGAAAGAGATTGCTGCCTCACGGTCAGAAACTGCAGCTTTAGCTAATCAGGTAGCTCAGTTACAATCCCAATGGATTACGGGGTAGTCTATACCCTCAGTTCAACAACCGTCTGTTAGCGCTTCATCTACACCCACGGTTTCCGTAACAGTTCCCCAAGTTGTGCCCTTAGCTTCTCCGGAGAGATATGCTGGAGAACCTAATAAATTCCAAACCTTCTTGACTCAAGTACAATTACATTTTATGGTCAGGCCAGCAGCCTTTCCTAATGCGCAATCCCGCATTGCCTTCCTGATTTCCTATCTGAGTGGGGATGCTGCTATGTGGGCAGTTCCGCTCGTAATTTCAGATGATCCTCTCCTTTATGATTGGCGTAATTTTAAAAGGGAATTCAAAAAAGTCTTTGATAGAAGAACCATAACTGGATCAGCACTTTGTGAACTTTTAGAGTTACGCCAGGGTAGTAAGGACTTAGTACATTACTTAACCCACTTTAACCGACTTACTGCAGAAACAAATTGGCCAGAAGATAAGAAGGTTGCTTTGTTTTATCAAGGACTGCGGGATGAGTTGAAAGACCTCATAACTCCAATCGACCCTCAACCTTCTTCCTGTGAAGATTTAATTGCTCTAACCTTAAGATTGGATCATCGTATGGCCAGTCGGAAAGGTGAAAAAAGAAGACTAGAGTTCCGCACTTTTACTAGAACCAGGGAAAGAAATACCTCAACTAACCCAGACACAACCAAACCAATGGAAATAGGCGGGGTTAGAAAGCCACTGACCCAAGAAGAAAAAGATCAACGACGGTAAGAGTGTCAATGCCTATATTGTGGAAAAAAGGGACATTTTGTGCGAGAATGTCCAAACAAACCCAAGGGACTTGGAAGCACGTTTACAGGAAAAGATACAGAAGGAACCCAGGGAAACTAATTAGCTCGAGAAAAAGGCAGTAGTATTTCTCAAGGCACATATCTCCAGCTCCTGAACAATCCTTAGCAAATAGATTACTAATTGCTGTTCCTCATTTATCTTTAAACGTTCTGTTTGAGGTTGAAACCATTTATAAAACTCTCTCAGTAATGGTAGACTCCGGAGCAACCAGCAGTTTTATTGATTCAACCTTATATAAAAAATTGCTTATAGCCACTGTAACTAAAACACGACCTGAGAATGTGCGAGCGGTTGATGGAACTTTGTTAACTTCAGGCCCCATCACAAGATCCACGGCAATCATAACAATGACTTGCTTTGTTCATACTTATCAACACACGCAGTGCATCCGTTTCGATCTTATAGATGCCCCTCAATTTGGAATAATTTTAGGGATGCCTTGGCTGATGCTCCACAACCAGGCTTTTGATTGGGCTAAAAGAACCTTAAACTTTACCTCGAATTGGTGCAAACACGAATGTTTAGTCAAGCAAGCACCTGAAACTATGTCAGGGTCACAATGTTTAGCTGGAAGACCAGAACAAGTCCCTATGGATCAAAACATAGCTACAGCCGCCGAATAAGACACTCTGCTACCATCAGAATATGAATCTTTCAAAGATGTCTTTAGTGAAAGTCAAGCAGAAATATTACCTCCTCATCGCACTTACGATTGCAAAATTGATCTAATACCCAGAGCGAAAGTTCAGTGTTCTCACATATATGCCTTGACTGAGCAAGGAAACAATCATCTTAGAGAATACTTGGATAACTATCTAGCAAACGGTTTTATACAACCATCCAAGTCCCCGGCTGCCGCTCCTTTTTCTTTTTATCCCAAAGAGTAATGGTGAGTTACGAACCTGTATTGACTATCGCGCACTGAATAACTTCACAGGGAAGAATCGTTATCCTCTACCCTTAATATCGGTCCTTCTTGATCAGGTACGCTCAGCAATCATTTACACTAAGTTAGATCTACGAGGAGCATATCACTAAGGGGGTCATTACGATGGAGGATTTTCCGCATCCTCCGTGCCGGCGGAAGTCACCGCCGGGCGATTTTCTGCATCCTCCGGGCCGGCGGAAGCCACCGCCGGGCCGGAGGATGCGGAAAATCCTCTGCGGACCCACCAGGACCCACCGCCACATTAGGATGGCTGGTGGGTCATGGTTTAGGTCCGTAGCTTTTCCGCCGCGGCTGGCTTACAACCGCGGCGGAAAAGCACTAAAATGGTGAAGGTGTCTCTTAGACACCGTCAGCCAGATTAGGATGTGCTTGGGAACATGCTTTTCCGCGGCGGCTTTTCCGCCGTGGAAAAGCATGTGTAACTGCACTGCAGGGGCCCGTTGCGGGCCCCCTAGGTGTAGTGGGGGGTGGGGGGTGCACATGGGGGGTACCTATGGTACCCCCCTGCTTTTGCGTGCACAATGCAGCAGGTACCGCGCGGTGCCTGCCGCTTTGTGCACGCAAATGCTGTGCATGCATTTTTAACATTGCTGCGGGTGCAGCTTGAAGCTCCACCCGCAGCAATGTTAAAAATAGAGGATGTGACCGCCACCCTGGCGGTCACATCCTAATCTGCACAGAGGGAACGCCGCAGCCCATGCGGACGTTCCCTCATGCTCTGGGGTCGCGGACAGACTCAAGTCCGTCCGCGATCCTAATGACCCCCTTAGTGCGTATCCGAGCCGGGACGAATGGAAAACAGCTTTTCGTACTCGTTATGGTCTCTTCGAGTACTGTGTAATGCCGTTCGGGCTTTGCGGCGGCGTTTCAGTTTTTTTTAAACGATGTTCTGAAAGATTATTTAGATCGTTTCGTCATTGTATATATAGACGACATCTTAATTTATTCTTCCTCGCAATCTGAACATCAAGGACAAGTCAAAACTAGTCTACAAACCTTGCAGGACAATGGTTTGTTTTGTAAATTATCAAAATGCGAATTTCACACCTCTAAGGTGGAATTTCTTGGTTTTATCCTGACTCCAGGAGGCATTACTATGGCTGATCGAAAGATACAAGCCATCCAGGAATGGCCTCCTCCTACCTGTGTAAAAGATATTCAGCGGTTCTTAGGATTCGCTAACTTTTATCGTTGATTTATTCATCATTTTTCCACCATGACCAGTCCATTAACTAAACTACGACAGAAAAGGATAAACTTCTACTGGAATCCAGACGCCCAACAGGCCTTTGAGAACCTCAAAAAAGCTTTTACTTCAGCCCAGGTATTACAACTTCCTGATCGAAGCCAACCCTCCATAGTAGAAGCAGATGCTTCAGAAACAGCTATAGGGGCCATTCTTTCACAACGAAACTGTGATTTTCACGAATTACATACTGTGGCATTTTTATCAAAGAAGTTCCTCCCTGCAGAACGTAACTATACAGTTGCAGAAAAAGAACTATTAGCCATTTGGTTGGCCTTTAATGAATAGCACCATTATCTTTTAGGAGCCAAATATCAAATCGCTGTATTTACGGATCATCGTAACTTACAATTCTTGCGATGTGCTAAAGCTCTGACCCCAAGACAACTATGATGGACTCTCTTCTACGCTGAGTTCAATTTCATTATAACCTTTCGTCCAGGGAGTTCTAATACAAAGACAGACACTTTGTCTCGTTATAACGAAGTGGATAAAACAAAAGGTAAGACAAAGAATGCTGTGTCAATGGTAGATCCAAATCACATAATCGGAGCAACTAAGTCTCTTCATTTTTTGGAAGAAGTACAGAAACTTTTAATGAATTTGCTCATTTGGCAAAAACAATACGCTAGTCGAACAATCAAAGACAATTTACCATTTCAAAATAAAAAACTGTATGTACCTACTACACGACTACGACGACAGGTTTTGAACTGGAGTCATGACAATCCATTGGTTGGTCATCCTGGTCAGAAAAAGACAACAGAACTTATTCAGCGTAATTTCTGGTGGCCACAATGGAAAAAAGACACCATAGACTATGTTCAAAACTGTGAGGTATGTGTTCGAGCCAAATCCGACCCCACCAAAAAAGCTGCTTATTTGTTACCTCTCCCTACTCCACATCAGTTATGGAAAGACATCTCAATGGTTTTTTTCTTGGATCTCCCAAAAGATCAAGGTAATTCCACCATTCTAGTTGTTGTGGATAGGTTGTCAAAAATGGCTCATTTCATAGCCTGTTCAGGCTTACCAACAGCATCAGAATTAGTCTCTCTTTTATTACAACATATAGTAAGATTGCATGGGTTACCAAGATCCATCACTTCGGATAGGGGTACACAATTCACTTTACGCCTATGGAAGGCTTGGTGTTCAGCTCTTCACATCCAATCCAAAATAATTTATCCACCAGTTTCCATCCAGAGTCGGATGGTCAGACTGAACGAATAAACCAAGTTCTTAAGCAATATCTGCGGTGTTTCTTATCAAAAACACAAGATTCCTGGGTGAATTTGTTGTGGGAAGCTTAATTCGCCTATAATAATCTTAGTCATTCATCAACCAACCATTTTTTGCCAATCATGGTTATCATCCTCGGTTTTTCGCCCCGTATAACACAAGATCCTGAAGAAGGTATACCTGCAGTAACCTCTAAAATAAAGGACATGACTCAATTGATAAAACATTTGAGAACAAATGTCATAAAAGCAAAGACAGTCTACAAAAGAAACGCTGATCGAAAGAGGAAACCAGCTCCTGTGTTTCAACCTGGAGACAGAACATGGTTGTCCACAAAAAACCTGAAATTCAGGAATAAATACAAATTCCTTCCTCGCTTTATTGGACCATTTTAATTCTTAAAGCAAGTAAATCCAGTGGCTTACAAATTAAAATTACCAAAAACTATGTCCATTCACCCAGTATTTCATACCTCCTTGTTAAAAAAGGCCTCTATCAAAACTCCATACTGTCCACCACCAATTGTAGTGAACGATCAGGAAGAATACGAGGTACAGAGAATTTTAAGTAGTAATTGCAAAAAAGGAAAACTTTGGTACTTAGTCGCCTGGAAGGATATGGACCTGAAGAGAACTCTTGGGAACCTAGTGATGCAGTACATGCTCCACGTTTAGTAAGCCGTTTCTACAAACTACAACCTAACGCTCCAACATAGGAAGGGGAGGTGTGTTTGGTGGGAAGGACTGTCAGGGCTTTCAGAGCTCTAGTGTGGACTGTCTAATCATGTTTGTAAGATCATGCTCTGTTTTGCCCTTTAAAGCAATTATGTCTCACTTGTCTAGCCATGCTTTCTTTTCAGTAAGGCCATATTATGTACAGCGTTTTGTTCCCCATTAAGTTGTGCAGTTGCTATGCTTTGTTCGCGTAATATTCATGTCTAAACGGAAAAATGCAGCTGCTATGCCTGTTCCATTTAAAAACATGTACAACATAATATTCATGTCTAATCGGAACTATTGCAGACTTTCCCGTTGTGCAAACAGAGTTGCCATGCTGTTTTCCTAACAAGAACTCTGTTGGTAACCATTTTTAGGTCGAGCAGACCTAACCCTCAATGCGTGAGCATTGAGGTGTCTGCTTCAGACCTATTGTGGCCCGTATTTAGGAATGTAGACAGCTACCAGACGCGCGCTTTGACGAGGTCAGATTTCCCCTCGGGAGCGAGCGTCTGGTAGCTGCGCATGCGCGAATCAAATCCCTTGCTCACACACACACACACAGGCAGCCCCCACCCCTCTGCATGCACGCACGCACACACAGGCGAGCGCATGCACACGCAGGCACACAGACACTCGCTCACACACACACCCCCCCTCCCCCACAGTCACACACACGCACGCACAACAAAGCCCGCCCGGCCGCACGCGCGCGCACATGCTTCCCCCCCTTCGCACTCGCGCACGCACATGCTTCCCCCCCCCAACCCAATCCACTCACCGGCTTCCTTCGTGCGGCGGCTCTCCTCAGCTGCAGGGCCCGGCAGCAGGACTCTTCTTCCCTCCTTCGGCACCGGGGCGCAGGGTAGGCTCCTGCCTGCTCCGGTGCTCCAAACACGGCTCCGTCCAATCGCGGCTCTTCCGTGGGAGGCTGGGTAGGCTCCCGCCCTCCTACTTCCTGTTTCCTGTTGTCGCGCCGGTCTGGCTGACTTCCTGGTCGCAGGCCGGCAGAGTGACGGCGGTGGTTTGCGGTATTTATTTATTTAGTTATTTATGCATTTTTATATAGCGCGGACTTTACCCGAAGGCGGTATTTATTTATTTATGCATTCTATATTCTATTATCTTCGTGTTATTTGGGAAGATTATGCAATCTGCTAGGCGTCTGCCCCTTCCTCTCTGGTCACGCACGCTAACGTGTTTTTTTTTTTCATGCACAGTGTTTACACGCAGTATTTTTTTTTCTCTTGATGTAAATTGTTCGCCGTGGTTTGGTGGGAAGTAAACTACTGCAGTTCAGGGAAACAACTGGAGCGCTTTCCAAATACAGCAGTTAAGAAATACAAAGTTAACTTGTCTAATTTGCAAGAATATGAGTAATCGTGATAGTAACCAACCAAGCTTTTTATCGAGAGCCCTGTTTCGAATCTCGCTCTGTGACGTGGGACTGCCTGATAAAACGCAGCTAACGCGAGGGAAGTGGTCTGGGATTGTGGTAACGTCAATAGAGTTTTATACAGAGGTTGTCTTTTTAGCTTAAAACAGCCACTTTGCGGAACTAGGGAATTGTTCCGTAGCAGGCACTATCTTGGAAGACGGTGGAAGGTCGGTTGGGAGGAACTGTTCTGGGGGTCTTTGGCAGAAGAAGTCTGTAGTGCTGCTTTCCCTAGGCTTCTATGTGCCTGCCGCTTCTTGAAGATGCAGGTGGCGCTTTCAGTAAGTCCTTTGTGTGAGATAAAAGCCCCACCAAAGAGCCTCAACCTCAGCTTTCTTTCAGAGGCTGCCTGAAGTGGTTTATTTTGCAAGTGTTGCCTCAAAGGTGTGAACCCAGTCCACAATGAATCTCCCGCTCTTCCTTCCGGTTTAATCTATTTCTGGGCCATTAGTAGACATTTCAAAATACTTGAGTAAAAATTGTGAGCAACCAAAATACATGAGGTAGTCAAAAGTGCAGAAGAGGAAAAATTGTGAGCAACCACAATACATGAGGTAGTAAAGGAAGTCTTACTCACAAATAGCGCGAGGACGTGAATTACTTTTGGAGGTGTCTCTGGAGGAGGAGAACTTTGAGGTCCCTTTTGAAGGCCTGGGAGGCGGCAGTGGTCCGGAGCTTTTTTTTGTCCTCTCGCGGTTTGTAAATACAAAACATATTGCATTACAAATGCTATAGGTATCACATTTGCGAAAGTTATAACTATTGGCATTGTAAATGACAAAGCTATTAATTTAGCTATTTTAAAAAAAGAAACATAAATAAAAACTTTGCCATTTACAATACCAATAGCTCAAACTTTCCTAATGCGAGACCTATTGCATTGCAAATGCTTGTTCTTTTATCCCGTTGACCAGCTGGAAAATGCGCGGTTACATACACGTTTGCAATGTGTACTACAGCGGCTCCCATAGGGCGTTCGCAGTGCCTTTAAAAGGACCACACCCATCCGCTCGGTGTGAATTATTCTAGGTTCTCGCAAGAAGTGGTCCCTTTGTTCCTGCTCTCCCGCGATTAGGCTGTTGGCGTTTCCGACTAAAGCTGGTAGGAACATCTTTCCGGAAGCGTAGGTAAGAACGCTAGGATTATTACAAGCAGAAGTCGGTGTATTTGTTCTTGGAAGCCCGTGTTCATCATAGTTTGAATACCGATCAAAGGCTGAGATGATTTGAGAATTGTGCAACACTTTTGGATGTTTTGCCTGATATTTCTTAACAATGTTAATGAAGAGGTAAAAATGTGCTTAGAACAGTGAATCTGGTGATTCAAGACGGTTGGGGACTTTTGTATTTCACTCTGGAACTTTGATATTCTTATTTTGGAACAGTTGCTCAATGCTCTTCAAAGCCTTTGACTTTATTGACTTTTAATTCAGAAAACTCGAACAATTAATCCCTCACTCGTTTTTATATAAAGATCTAAGTTGTTTACACCCTGGTGATTCCTGACTTAAGTTTAAACATTCAAGGGGTTTCAAGTTTGTCAAAAGTGGGAACAAGAACACAAAAGGAGTATTCCAGAACAGATTTGCATTAGCATCTTAACAAGTTATCGAAAGCATTTTTATTCACTGCAACAAGTTTCCCTTTTTTCAGGTAATTATAGTGTTTGTCAAGCTATGTTTCATTAATATTCTCAAACAATCCAGTTGAAGGTTTAGTTCACATCTCCTCCTGGTGTGTCATTTCAGATCTCCCTTCCCGCAGTAAACTCCCTTTCCCTGCCCTCATCTGGCCATCCTGAACCTCTGGATTTATATAAAACAGAGTTGGGTCGGCCTTTTGAGGGTACTGCTCCCGAGGAACTTGGTGTTCTGACACTAAAACAGTGCTAAGGAAGGCCCAGAGGGTATACTATGCTGCTACTAGAGAGGCTAAAAGTTGCTTCCATGCCAAGTCCAAAATTAATTTGAAGGAAATATTTGCTATTGTCCAGAGTTTTTTAATGTCCAGTGCTGAGCGTACTTCCCTTCCTGCCTCCACCGAATGGTGTGAGTAGCTATCATGCTTTTTTATTGATAAGATCTAGGCTATCCAGGACAGCTTGGGGGCAAGTTCCCCCAGGCAGGCTGGGTCGGTCAGTTCGACCATCTCTGTCTCCACCCCATCAGTTTCCCCCTCTGATGGGGTTCTCACCCATCGCCCTGCTTGACACACTGTCCATTCTTAAATCGCTTTAGTTGGGCTTGCCGACTGACCCGTGCCAGACTAGGCTTCTTGCCGGGGCAGCTGAGGTGGTTAACCCTAAGGTTAATACCATCATAAATCTATCTCTCCATACTGACACAGTTCCTATGAATTGGATAGCAGGCTAAATCGTTAGTGCTATTAAAAAAGCCCTCCCTAGACCCTGCCACACTTGATAGCTATAGACCTATATCTCTCCTTCTGGCCGTGGCGAAGGTGTGCGAGAAAGCAATTTTTAAACAGTTATCCACCTTTGTTGAGTCATCTGGCGCCCTCCATTCAGCCCAATCCGGATTCAGGGTATCCTATTGTACAGATATGGCTTCAGTCAAGGTTTCTGAGGCAATATGGGAATGCTTGGATGCAGGCAGCAGAGCGGCTCTGATTTTATTGGATCTCTCTGCCTCCTTTGCCCCGGCACCCCACCACCAACTGCTTGCTCGTCTCTCAAGTACTGGGGTTTCTGGATGGGCCTGGAATGGGCTCAAATCCTTCTTAGAGGACAGAACCCAGCAGATATGGCAGACTTTGTTCTTTTTGGCCCCCAGAAAGGAGACTACGGGAATGCGCAGGGCTCCACTCTGAGTTCCCTGATTTTGAATATTTATGTCAGTCGCCTGATTTACCTAACAGAGGAGCTGGGAGCTAAGATCATTGCCTATGCTGATGACACCCAGCTCCTCTTTATCTGGAAGATAAATTACCTGTCCCCGGACAAAGTGAAAAACTGTCTCTGTGCTATTTTAAATGGCTTGCACTGGCACAGCTGTAGTGCAACGAACGAGGACAAGTCAGAGGTACTTCTGTACGGATCCTTTCCCCCGAATTTTAGGGAGGCTCTCTCTGAATAACCCCGCCCAATTCTGTTGGCAACCCTGCTAAGAACTTTGGGGTCTGGTTCAGCAAAGACCTCAGGTTCTCTATGCAGATAAAGAAACTTGCGGGAGTGTGCTTTGGCACCTTGATATCACTCAGAAAGTTTTTTCTCCTGTTGCCTCGGCCAGCTAAGGAAATGGTGACTCGTGCTCTAATCCTGTCACGTATTGACTATGCCCATGCTTTGTACATTGGCTTGCCCTGTTACCATCTAAAAGACTGCAAACAATACAGAATGTGGCAGCTAGGGTTCTGCTCTGTATCCCAGGAAGATCAAGCAGGAATCAACACATACAGGACCTCCATTGGCTTCCCGAGGCCCGCCGTGCCCAGTTTAAAGCTCTTACTTTGGCACATGGAGCTTTACACCGATTGGGGCCACTTTACCTTATGCGATTCTTTGCCTTCTATGGTCTTCGAAGACGTCTGTTCAAGAAGCATCTCAAAACCCTGCTTTTTGGTTAAGCCTAGGTATGCTTAGCCTCCTCTGCTTCCAATAATAGCACTCTGCGCTGGGACAATCTTGAGTATCCGTGCGCGTTATAAATGCATTATAACATAACATAACATATCATACTGCAGACAGTGGATTTGTGGTTTTTCTTTGACAGCTAAGACATTACAGACATTGACTCACAAAGATGTAATCGATCCAATTCAGTTGAATGAAGAAAGAATGAAGGCTTTTATGGAATCGCGAGATACTCTATGTCATGCGCCTGCATTGGGAATGCCAGATTATGGTAAAGAGTTTACATTGTTCTGTTGTGAGAGAGATGGGTGCGCACTTTCGGTCCTGACAAAGACACTTGGAATATTTTACAGAACAGTGGTCCCTACTTATGAGCAGAATGAATTTCAAACAGATAATCACAACACCTAATAAGTGTAGTGTTTACTGTCCAGCCGGACAGAAAGCTTTTAATTAAGCGTATTAATTCAGAAATACACACAAAATGTAAGAACACACAATAACAAGTGGGCACAGCCGTGACCCACAACATAAAAGACAGAACAACGAAAGCAATGGCCAAAGGGCAAAGCTACAATAGGTCTGTGAACTTGTTTTCAGTTTTTACAGACATGAATTTTTAGAAAACCAAAACTTTGCATTTTAACAATATTTCTGTGTCATATTGCATAAGTGGTTTGTTCTAAAAGTCGACGACGTTTCGATGCCTTAATATATTCTGGGCATCATCATCAGGACAAAGGAATAATCATTGTTGCCTTATCAATTGTTATCACTGAGCCTTTCTACATTACTGTACGTTTGATGATATTCAGAGTCAGTTAACTTAAGGATGGCACGTAACTCGTGGTAGTATCAAGGAGCGGTCTCGTTAAAGAACAGCTCAACAGAAGTTATGGTCTGCCCGGGGCATGGTTGCCTGTTTCGGGAAACTGGTGGCTCAATGGCGAGTGCAGCAGTCCGGCACACGAGCACCGGACTGCTGCACTCGCCATTGAGCCACCAGTTTCCTGAAACGGGCAACCATGCCCCGGGCAGACCATAACTTCTGTTGAGCTGTTCTTTAACGAGACCGCTCCTTGATACTACCACGAGTTACGTGCCATCCTTAAGTTAACGGACTCTGAATATCATCAAACGTACAGTAATGTAGAAAGGCTCAGTGATAACAATTGATAAGGCAACAATGATTATTCCTTTGTCCTGATGATGATGCCCAGAATATATTAAGGCATCGAAACGTCGTCGACTTTTAGAACAAACCACTTATGCAATATGACACAGAAATATTGTTAAAATGCAAAGTTTTGGTTTTCTAAAAATTCATGTCTGTAAAAACTGAAAACAAGTTCACAGACCTATTGTAGCTTTGCCCTTTGGCCATTGCTTTCGTTGTTCTGTCTTTTATGTTGTGGGTCACGGCTGTGCCCACTTGTTATTGTGTGTTCTTACATTTTGTGTGTATTTCTGAATTAATACGCTTAATTAAAAGCTTTCTGTCCGGCTGGACAGTAAACACTACACTTATTAGGTGTTGTGATTATCTGTTTGAAATTCATTCTGCTCATAAGTAGGGACCACTGTTCTGTAAAATATGTAAATTACCCAAGGTCCCTGTAAACATACCTTTAGGGTTCCCTTGTCTGTTTTTAATATAAAGACACTTGGAATGGCACGTCAACCAGTGGCATATTTCTAGGCTGTCCTGTTTTAGGTTTAAACCTATAATAACTTATAAAACCCCACCAAAAGGAAAATAGCTCTTATCAGTGTAAACATATAAACACTGAAAAAACACCTTTGCAACCACAAACTAAATGCCATTCAAAGAAAGGAAAAGGTGAGTGAAAGATTCATTTCTATTTCTTCCTGAAGGGGTTGATACAATGTAACTTTGTTACATAAGGCAGCAGCAAGAAGACTGAGCTAGCATTATTCTGCTTGAGTTTTGTTGTGTAGGGATGTCACTAAAATATTGTTTCTCCCTTTTGCTTTTTTCCTTTTTGTGGTCTTTGGTCTAATGATGCAGGGTTTAGAAGCATGTTTTAGGTCTTATTTGAATATTTTATAAACTGTAGAGAATCAGAAAATACATTTGATTCTTTCACTGATAGGTAAAATGGTTGGTTTCATATGAATCTTTCCCGAAATGTACCATCACATTTACCCACAGACAAAGAATGGGTATAACACTTTGATAGATCAGCCCCTTTTCTAGCCAGTCATTATTGATAGTAGGTCAATTGCCAAACACCCTAGGCTTTAAAAATGCAATGCAAGGTGTAGTGACAGGTATATGTGAAAAGAATGCTGTCACCAAGCATCTGGGAAAACATGACACCAGATGTTTCGAAAACATGTAACGCAGTGTCACTTGGAATGCTGCTGCTAAAAGTTCTTACCAAGTTCAACAAAGAATTGAGGATAGTGTTTGTATTTGCAGTAATTCTGCTACGTATATGAAAAAGTTGTGTGATGATCTGTCAAAATCAATACGTGAGCTGAAGTGCTTCCCTTGTCATATAGCTCATTCTTTTCTATATACTGTGTTAAGTTAGCATGAGCTTATTAAATGTTTAAATGCCCTTTTTCCTTTTGCTTCATTTTGCACACGACACATAATTGTTGTTTTAGCTTTCAACCCAGAAGAGCTTCGTGATTTACTTGAGAAATAATATGTTATTGCTCTGATATCAGTTTTGCTTGGTACACTGTCTGCACAGTGAGTGCTGAAGGCTCCAAGGATAACTCGACACAGTGTTGTTGTGCGGTCTGATCTTCGCACCTCCATAGACATAACACACATGCTGCTGCCAAAATCTGGCTCTAAGCGGGTTTTATATTGTTGTGCTGAACACACACGTAACACACTTGATGTTGCTTCGCATGCAGAGAGCTGGTGGAAGATGATGTGATCCTCTGCCACTGAGATTTTGAGGTATGGGCCCGCCCTGCTAAAACCCAAATGAGACCTTCATAGATATAAAAATACTATGCTAAATAGGGAGGGTGAGAATTAGGTATTGTTAATTCCTATTCATTACAGCATCTTAGTATGCTGTCACCATTCGCCTTTTATGGACTAGTAACTATGCTGATAACTTTGTTGCTTATAATATGTTTGCTTGTATTATATAAGATACTGCGTTTGAGAACCCTGCATTAGTAAATAAATATTTCAAATATGCCCGTGTCCTCATTTACTTCACGTTCTGGTTTGAAATGATTATATAGCGAAAGAGTGTTCATGTGTTCCACGATACCTGAGGTAATCTAAGTTCATGTTCTGGTTTGTCTAAACATTGGGAGTTTGTTATGACCAATGAAACACTGTAGCTAGCTCGGTAAGGGGATTGTGGGTACTGAGGTGAGTTTTGGGTCATCCTAATTCACCGAGGTTCCAGGTCTCTATGCACAGTTCTGTAGGAGAACGGAATTCCCGCTACATGGCGCCCATACGTTGTTGCCCTTATATCATGACACTCGAGTAGTATATCATTCAATCCTTAACCCCTTCACTGTCGTTTCCGGAAAACGGTAGTGTCGGAAAAAACCTACCTATTTTTGAAATAGGTCTTTTCAAGCTTGAATCTTTCTTAAACGGTTTCCTTGAATTACTATCCAGTTGTGCTACAAAGTTTATTGTTTTTCATATTTCCTGTGCTGTCATGGCTGCCGTGGACATTCCGCAGCATAGTCGCATTGCGGTGCGAGATCATTTGCGGATGTACAATGTGCCTTTGGAAGGCTTGGCTGTGATCATGGTGGTGAGTGCGGATGCTGTTACCCTTATGAACTATTTTATTCGTGGGTGACATTTCTGGCGGTGGACTCGAATTCTAATGTGTTCCACACGTACACTCCCACGGCTGTACCTAATGAGTATACTCCGTACAGGGCACAGGAAGTTCCTATTGACGTTTGGCAGCATCGAGTTTGGTTTTTATCGCGCCCTACCCCATTCTTTATCAGCTCCGAGGTTGGGTCCTTTGTCCATTCCAGGCGCTAGTTGGCCTGTTTTGGCTGGATTTACTCCTCATCCTCTACACAGCAATTGTAACGTGGCTGAACTTCAACGACTGCATGTAGTCGTAATTGCCATGATTAGAGCCTGAGTGCATTACATGGGCCGTAATCTTCCGGGTGGAGCCCCGGGTGGTGCAGCGCTTCCGCCCGGACAGGGTGGTTTGAAACTAAGTCCCGTCATGGTCAATGCCGTAATGGGCAAGAAGCCCCAGGATAAGGATGATTTTCCTTTCTGGCTTGCCGAGAAATTTGACCAGCTGAAAGCTGTATTTCCTAATACGACTCCTGGTGAAAAACACCGGATTCTTACGCTTAGTTTGCCGAAAGATTTGGCCCCTGAGCTCGTTGACTGTGAGACCTGGGGTAAGACTTTTGCAAGAGTCTATGCTAGGTGCTACGGCACCCCGTCTATGGCAGTGCTGCCTACGGTCCTTAAACGTGTTCAAGATGATCACGGACCGGAGTCTGCGGTTGAATTGGGCATGCGCCTGTGTGGCACCTTTTATGTGGTTTGCGATCTCATCCTTGCTAATGTCAAGGGGGATGCAGTGAACTTTAAGGTTGCAAACGCTTTGGCGGCGCTTCCCAATGCCGAGAAACCCCGACAGTTACCGAAGATTATTGTGGCGGCTTATAAAACCGTGGGTCGCAATAGTAAGGGTCAAACTTCGGAAACGGAGGTTCAGCCCAAGTCCAAGAAACAGAATTGCCTAAAAAACAGAAACAGGGAAAGCAACAGCAACAACAACAAACACAGGTTTCTCGTCCTGCGTCACCGTTACCTGCGCAATCTGAACGCGTTTATGACTTGCGCGATCGCGCGATCATTAAATCTCCTGATCGTTTTCAGGCTTCTGAACAACGCTCTCCTCGTTCCTTTCAGCACTCATCGGCCCGACTACCGGTGGTGGAGGGGGCGGCAGGGGTCGGGGTGGCCAACAAGTACGTGAAAAGCCCCGCCCGAAAATCGGTGCAGACAGGCAGGAAGGCTCGACACCGAAGAGACCGCAGTTTGCAAAGAAGAAAGTCGCGCCCGTAACAGCGCATCTATATGCCACAGATAATGAGACCGCGGCTTCGGAATCTGACGTGGGCTCTGACCTTGCTGGACAGCGCGGCGGAGATTACCATAGTGAGAGAGGCCCTGCGTCCACTACTGAAGGTGACAGCGACTGATACTTATGTTGTGACCAATTAGACACTGTAGCTAGCTCGGTAAGGGGATTTTGGGTACTGAGGTGAGTTTTGGGTCATCCTAATTCACAGAGGTTCCAGGTCTCTATGCACAGTTCTGTAGGAGAACGGAATTCCCGCTACACCCTGTAAGAGATCATTGCCACGTGCTAGATGCTGAAAGCATCTTTACAATCTTCAGAGTTAGTGTTGAACGCTGTTGACTTTGTAGTCCATTCTTGTGCACTGTTTCATTATGCGCGGGAACAAAAACTCAAATATTTCTCATTTTGTGCTTTGGTGTGGCATCAATGAAAGAGTAATCCCAACTGTATCATTTAGCCGGTGATTCTCAGCCCTAGAGGCCATGAATGCTATATTATCCATGTGGCAACCGTTTACAGAATTTGTGCTTACAGATGATGCCAACAGTCAAGCAATATGAGGATCTCTGGTAACATATTTATACTGATGTAACAAGAAGTACACTCCACTGCATTCTTTAAGTTTTACAGGAAAACATGTTTGCTGTGGTGAACATAATAAAAAAAAAGCTAGAGTCTGAAAACACCCTTGTCTACCAAGTGTTCAGCGTAATTCAATAACTGAGGGCATATGCGCCCAGTTCAATGCATATTTTGCAGAACCTGTCCCAGAGAATCGCAATCTTCAGGTACACCAGTATTGGCATGGAAAGCTATGTCAGTGGCCAGAGTTAGCAAATTGTGTACTAGCTGTTTCGGCGTTGCCTGTCAAGTGCCAATGTTGAGAGGGCCTTTTCACAGCTAAATGTTTACATGGGAAGGAAAAAGCAAGTGTGTATGACCAAAGACTCACTAAAGAAGTTTTGCATGATACACTACAATAAGTTAGATTTGTTTAAATGTATTTGAACCTCATACACCGTGTATGCACACTGTCTCTACACATGCACTATCAGTGCAGAAAGCAAGCAATAATAAAAGCAAAATGTTCCATAAACACCGGAAAAACACTGTTTCTATTGTTCTTAATTGCGCAAACATTTTTAACCACTGATAAACACTATTTTTTTAAGGTATTGAAAACACTGATAAAACCCCACCAGAATATACCAAAAATACAAACTGAAAAAAGGATTTTAGATTCGGTGGCTGCAGAGTTGCCAGGTTGTTTGAAAGCAGTGGCTGCAACTTGTGTGAGTCTGGAGCAGAGTGAGTCAATTGTAATGAGATATCCAGTGAGAGAGTATGTGCCACGTTCTGTTGAGATCCTTTTGACACGTACTAGAACTCAGCACATGACAAGCAGTCGTTTGACCAGATATGAAAGAGTGATCTTGGGTGCTGAAAATGTGACAGTATCAAGATGCAGTACATTGAACCCAGCAAATTTGTTGCCAAATTCAAGTTGTGAAGAAGTGAAAGATGAAGCGGATCATGATTGTTTGGATGTGACAGAATTGTGTACGAAGCCAAGGCCTGACATAAAAGATGTACCGTTGTGAGAGTCAGATTGTTGGATGTTTGTGAGTGGTTCCTGTCTGAGGGACGAAAAAGGTGTTCTGCGTGCTTCATATGTTGTATGCACAGCGGCCATGGTCCTTGAAGCATCTTGCCTAAAAGGAATACAGTCAGCCTAAGTTTCAGAGTTGGTTGCTTTGACCAGGGCATGTATAATTGGTAAAATCTGAGAATAACATTATTTATGGACAGTCCATATGGTTTTGGGGTGGTGTATGATTTTGGTCACTTGTGAATTACTGATTTCTTCAGGATTCCTGATTCGGAACAGTAAAGATGTAAAAGATTTGTTGAATGCACTACAATTGTGCAAAGAGATTGCAGTGGTTAAATGTCCGGCACATAGATCAGGAAATTATTATGTGACCAGTGGAAACCTGATATGCTGACTAAGTGGCTAGTTTCTGTGCACTAAATTCAGTCTCAAATAATAAAGGAACGGAGAAAAAGAATAGAAATTGTCACCTGATGTTCTCTACAATTGAAACATGGAATGAATTAAGACAGTTGCAGGAAGAAGCCAGTCTAGAAAAAAAGAACTATGGATTCAATCAGGTTGTAAAAAGAGACCTGATGGTGATATATGGGTGTATACAGATAACAGAGTAGTAATGCCAGATTGTTTACTTTCCCAAATGGCCAGGATGTACCACGAAATTACACACGTGGGAAGAGATGCCAAGATTAGACTCTTCAAGCAGTCATAGTATAATCCTAAGTTTAGGTTTATTGGAGAGAGTCTATACAATAGGTGCAGTGTGTGCCAGCAGCAGAATCCAGGCAGAAAAACAGTTGTTAGTTGCTGCCGAATTGGGAAAGCAGCCGGACCTTTTAATAGGTTGCAGGCTGATTTTATCGAAATCCCTCCTTGTAATGGACTGAAATATGTGTTGGTTGTTGTTTGTCTGTTTTCACGTTGGGTAGAGGCTTATCCAACACAAAGAAGTGATAGTCTAACAGTTTCTAAATTGCTTTTGAGAGTGATCATTCCTAGATTTGGATTTCCAGTCTCTTTAGAAACAGATAGAGGTACTCATTTTAATAATTAAATAATTTGGATGATTTGCACAGCATTACAAATTGAGCAAAAGCTGCATTGTGGCTTTCGACCAGAAGCCTAAGGTGTGGGCTAGCAAATTAATGGCACTATTAAGACCAGATTGTCAAACGTGTGTGCATCCACAACACTGAAATGGCCAGATGCTTTACCCTTGGTGTTAATGAGTTTGAGAAGCATTCCTGATAAAAAAGACTGTATTATCTCCTCACATAGTTATTATGGGGAGAGCAATGAGGCAGCCGATTGTACCAGCAAATCAACTGATGACTATTACTGATGACTCAGTGCTTTATTATTGTAAAGGATTAGCTGATGTGGTGCGTTCTGTGTCTTATCAGGTTGGAGAAATTGCAACCATAACACAGCAGGAGAAAGCACATGATTTAAGTCCAGGTGAGTGGATCCTGGTGAAGAAGCATGTGAGAAAGTTGTGTTTGGAACCTGGATGGCATGGCCCTTATGAAATAATACTGGTAACGACAACAGCAGTGAAGTGTGGTGGCTAGCTGAATTGGATACATGTATGTCATACAAGAAGAGTCTCAAGTCCACTTGAAAGACAAGAAGAAAAGCAGCATCTGGTGGAGAGACGAGAAGAGCCAGAAGCTGAAGAACTTGAAGCTGCAGAGTCTGAAGCTACAGCCTTTGAAAGAGTTGAACACATGCTTGAACAGGGAAAACGTTGAATAAAGTGGGCACCAGCTACTGGGTCTTGTAAGACTGCTGTTGAAGGTGACAATGGAGAAGTGTTGAGTGAAAATCAAGAGCAAGTGCAACAGAGAAAAGGACTGAATAAAAGGACTTGCAATCTTGACACTGAAGCAGAAGAGACTGTGCAAGTTAAAAAAGCGAGAAAGGGTGATGTGTGGCCATGAGTGAAAAGACTGAAATACACTCTGAAACAAAGATCACCTGACACGAAAATTGCAGTTGCAGATCAGACTGAGCAAAGTGAGTCTGAAGAAGAGTCAGTTCATAGAACAAAAAGAGTAAAGGTTCCAAACAATAAATATACAGCTCCAGAATGGACATATGCAGGCCAGGAAGAAGTTGAAGATTCAGATCAAAGAAGACGTAGGTACAGAGCAAAGTGAAGGAGATGGTTGTGAGCCACCTTAAAGAAATGTTTAAAAAGAAGGTGTAGAATCTAGAATAATTGAAAATTAATTGAACGAATTGCAGAAAATTGTAGCAGAAATTTGATAAAGATATATTTTTTTAAAGAAGGGGTAAAGAAGAAAGGCATAAAGTGTGAGGATACACTACTTTGGATAGATCTTACAAAAATGTATATATTATATTTTTTGATAGATTTTTGAGTTTTCTCTTAGATTTGATTTTTTTGTTTTATAGATCTGATACAAATTTTTCATTAGAAATGGCAAATACAGCAGAGCCTGGACATCAAAATTGTAGTTTTAAACATAGATATAAGATTGCTTATTTAGTATACTTCTATTAATGTTAGTGTGGTTAACATTCATTGTTTTTGTGCCTGTCTTAATGGTAACTAATCACAAAACTAATACTAGTGGTGTGATGAGTAAAAAACTAGATACTAAGGGGTCGATTCCGATTAGGTAAAATCCCCTACGAATCGCGGTACGGACATTTTTCCAGTACGAATCGTACACCTTCAACGTCCCCGTACGTACGAAGAAGTACGATCCGAACCCATAGCAGATCTCCCTACGAATCGTACGATAGACCATACAATTTAAATATACGTAGAAATCGCATTCGGAACACGCAGTACGTGATGTCTGTATGGATTGAAGCAGCTTTTCACGAACCAGCAAATACGATTACACAGCATCGGGGTAAAGTACATACCCCCCATGATTGCAGGGGTACGGTACGTATGTGAGTGTGTGGCTCTCCGTACGAATTGCTCATACGAGGTTTTCTCTACAAATCGCGTTCTCGTTCCCCAGTCCGGATCGTACTTGTTGGGTCGTACAGAAAGTTTACGTTTCGTACGGTTCACCATGAGGGTGGTCCGTTTTGTAAGGATTCTCCCTTGCTTTTCGTACGGTTCGCACACATTCGTACGTATTCGATTCGGACGGATTTGTACGATTCGTACGGAAATGGCTACGAATACGATTCATCGTATGGATTGGTTTCCCAAATCGGAATCGACCCCTAAATGTTTTGAAGAGGACTCACACACTAAATTAGAGAAGATGAAAGATGACAGCATCTATCATCATGATAAATCAATTCATGATTTCTCGTTAAATGTTTTCATGAAACTACACTACAAATACGTGGATATAATCGATGCGAGAGATTATTATGTCTGCACGCAATTACCGTTGTCTGTCTCAGAGGGGGTGACTTATCATCACCTACCTTTAACATATGGTGTATCTTGTAGTGTACTAACCAGTCTGCTTTATGAGAAGGGAAGTTTACAGTACTTCTATTCTAACATGGACTTTGTATTTTCAGAAATTTCTATTAGAAATAACATGAATAGAATATGTAGTGCTAGAAATGCAGAATATATGGGAGGGTTTTTTCATACTAAACAAACAATAAATACAGTATATGCACATAGACACAACCTCACTTGTACTTTACAGTTTAATGAAAAAGAATTCATTAACATGGTGGAAGATAGAAGACAAGATTTTCAGAGAAAAGCTGCTTAGCAAAAGTCTCATGTACCTCCATGGGCTTTCAAAGAAGGAGATTATAAGAAGGGCGAGACTTACACTGCCATGATCCTAGACTGGTATCATAGAGGGAAGCTTTGTTTGCTTAGAGAGAAGACTGATTACAACAATTATTTAATTGGTTCTATTGAATGTGATCCTACTTTTCTAATTATGGGAGGAATTGGAATAAAAGGAGGAACTGTTCCTGTCTTTCCAGGAATGTATTCTGTGTGTGGTAAGAATGTCTACTATTGGTTGCCTGCACATTGGTGTGGGTGTTGTTATTTAGGCATAGTATTTCCAAAAATATACCATGTGGATAAGAATCATAGATTTAATGAAGTAAAGAATAGACTAAAACGCAATAGGAGACCGACTTTTTCAGAAACGATTTGGGATGTTTTTTTGGAGCATTGATACCTTCAGTTGGAGGTGTTCTGAATTTGCACAAAATTAGAAAATTGCCCTGCTGGTGGGTTCTTAATGGTTGATACTGAAATGGTCTCAATTAGGTCTATGGTTTTACAAAATCGTCTTGCCCTTGATGTAATATTGGCAAAAGAGGTTGGAGTCTGAAATATGTTGAAAATACAACAATGTTGCACTTATATCCCAAAAAACAACAGGTGATGGACAGAATGCAGAACAATGTCATACATTCACCCCAGTACAGAGATCTGGGCCTAAATCCATCTTTTTTTGCTCACCATGCCATTCCAGTTTGAACCCAGCCATATGCAAATCAGTCTTGACCCTGTGCCCCTTGGGAACAGTCCAACCCGAACTGCTAAGCCAGGTCCTCCCTAGCCCGAACTGCCAAGCCAGGTCCTCCCAAAACTGGGGTGGCTGAGTGAGCTAAAGAATGGTGATGGATTAAACCCAGATCAGTTGACTGGGGTGAGTGTTTGATTTGCTGAAACGCTCCGTCCATCATCCCCTTTTTTAGCACTTATATCCCAGACTAGAGTAAGAGTCTTGAGGGGTATGTCAAGAATATTACAAATCTTCATCAAGATTTGTCTGAATGTTGATGGTGCTTGGGAGAAACTTTGTAAGAGTTTTTCCTCTGTGGGTAATCAGTTTTCTACCTTTGGGAATAGTGTCTTAGGGAGAATACTAACACCTAATATTGCATTGGCTACAGCAATACTAATGAATATTCTGATCTATAAGTGTTGTAGATGCAAAGGAGATTTATCTGATAAACAAAAGGCAAGAAATAAAAAGAGAGAAGAAATTAGAATTACAGGATATGAAAGGAAATTATTATGAAGTCATGAAGGATTTAGATGGAATAATGATAAAACGAGAGAGAACACCTGCTTTCTGACAAGTGCTATTTTGTATTGGTTGGTATTTTGGTGGTGGCTTAAAATGCCATCAAAGGGGGGATTGATGGAGCAGGGTTTTTGCATAAATCATACCTGCTCAGATAGAACCCTCAGTAACATTTACTAACCATGTGCAGTGAAAATTATGCGGGAAAAGGCCTAAATGCTACTGCGCAAGCATGTACTAAAGTAATAAAAGCAGGCTTCAAATGCTTTTTAACTAACGAAAATAATAAAGAATAATGCTGCTTTTGTGCACGTTATTAACGTCTGTATTCCCTACCCACAATCAATATGGGTTACGCAGGGATAAATGCAGCATTGAGTTGGTGCGTAGAGAAAAGGCATTATAAGTGAATAATAAATGCCTGTGTTTGTCTTATAGAAGTATGGTTTTCTATTCTGCATGGCAAGTAATAGGTCAAGGAGTCGCCAGGAATTTAAAAGCGTTGAAATTGTGAAAAATGAAAGGGGGAAGAAGGTGGAACATTATTCTGTCCTTCGAATCCTGAGTGCCTGCCAAGACTTGTATGAAGGAACAATGTGACAAACAAAGGGAAGTTCCTTTGAGGAGAGGCGCTCAGCAAAAAAAGATATACAAAACTTGTTACAATTGCTCGAGTAGAGGAAGAGAAAAGTGACGGTGGCTTGAATTTGTATATCCTGGGGTGAACGTTTATGTCATTGAATAAATAAAACAATGGGACATTCAGTACTGCGGTCTTCCTTAACCAATCAAATGTGAAGAAAACCTTTAGCTGGATACTCTTGTGGGTTGGACATTTGGGGTTTCGGGTATAATTGTGTTGCCTGGTGGGAGGGGTTGTAGACTGACTCCTGAGACTGTTGGGAGATTGTCGATGTCGTCGGTTTTACTGTTCTGTTTTCTGCTACAGATTCTTGACTTAGTCTTTGCCTCCTCAAAACTTCTTGAGGGGGCTTGCTGCTCTCATGGCCAGAGAGTAGATTTCCTATTCCTATTTGGGTTAGTATAGACTGAAATCTGAAGTTGCATAAACATTTGAAAATGTATTTTGACTTTTTTCGCTTCACCTATCCACTCCTTTATGCATAGTCATTGATATGAATTTGTCATTTTCTCTTCTGATATTGTTTTCCTTTTGACGATCTATGATTCATGCTGTATGTTGGTACTAAAGAGCATTTATTTCACATTATTTAGATAAACATTATACATTTACAAATGAGTTGGTCTTTATTTGGAGTGATTCATTCAGAGTATTGATTTGCCAAATGTAATCAACTATATAAAGACTGCATCGCCAATTTTGGTATATTAGAGATGAGATTACATTTTGGAGATTGGTAAGTTTGGTATCGTTTTTTGAATTGCACTAACCCAGCGTGAAGGGACTTGTTGGGTAATGGAAATTGGGCCTAGTCTTTAGAAAAATTCTAGTCCTGAAACGCTGGATCAATACCAAAGCTGCTGCAATTGCAGTTCGCCTTGGGAAGGTCCTCGGCAGCAGTCCTTTTGTCTGTGGATGTCCTGGTAGTCCCGCCCACACTGAGGATCCGCTGAACACCGGCGGTGGGCGTGGAGGGCTAATGAACACTTTTATTTCGCTTTGTCCGGCGAAACTCCTCAGGAGAGCTGCTACGCAGTCGCAATCTTGGTCACGCCCCGGCATTGGGATTTAGAAGGTTTGGCCTCTTTAAATGATGCCTACCAGGTTTCAGCTTGCCTTTCTCTCTATAAACCAGCCTCTTTAGTGTAACTATCCAGTCATGAGGGCTAGTATATAGACTCGACAATGAACCCAAATTCCCCATTTGCATGGAAGGTAACTGTTGAGTAAGGAGAATGTTCATCAGTGTCAGGTCCACTCTACCCTCTGACTTGATTCTCTTGAAGAGCCTATGTGGAAGAGATTCCTCCGTAGAATTCTTGTGTTGTGAGGCCTCAGACAGTGCCACAATAGCATCCATCAGCCCCAACTAAACAAAGTGATACCCCAAAAAATAATAACTGAAAAAAACTTCTCTTACTCCCATTTATATGAGCTTAGTCTGGTCGCCATCTTGAAGGGTCATTAGGTATGCAATGTGCTGCTACATTCTATGATCAATTGTTAATTTACAGAAACATAATTGTCCCTTCATATACTCATTAGCACATTATCTACCATGGTTATAATAGCTCTGGTATATATTGAGAGAGTCAACCTCCTTTTAGCCATATATTTAAGGACCATGTTAGTACTGTAAGATCTCATTTCAAGGGACACCACAATTATCTCAGTTTGTATGCCTACTGCATTGCCCCCAGTGTTTGACACTGATATCTGTGCACACTGAATCATTCTGAGACAATTGAAGCTCATGTTCTGGTAGGTTTTGTCCTCACATACCAAAGCATCATGTTGTTATTTATTGGGAATTTTTTTGAACACGGAGAACACCTCTACTGAGCCAACTATATCTGGTTTAACCTTTTCCTGGATCAGTAAGACCCTAGAAATCCTTGAAAAGTCTTCTGGGCTCGCTGTTTAGATTCCATTGCTTCTAGTTCATAGTATTTGCTAAGGTCTAATCTGAAATGACAACAAGGGGCTTTGGGTCTACAATCTAAGAACCATGAACCATTTTCAATGAATAAATGCCCAGAATGTTCTTTAGCAAAAGCAGGTTGTCATATGTGTTTTCCATTCTTCACCTAGACCATCAAGTGTTTCTGGCATCATTCATCCACATCTTCCAACATATGCTAATTTTAGATGTTGTCTTTAAATGTGTTGAAGACTTTTGCTTGGGCTTGTCTGATTCTTTGTACTAGGGCTACCTTTATGCTGACATATTTCTGTCAATCAATCACTGTACATCCATGTCAATTATTATCTCATTGTTAATGAGGCAATTAGTCAATAAGCCTTGTGTCTACCCTTCTTCACTCAGCTTATGCATCCTATGTCCTGATTCACAAGAAGCCAACCAGGTCAACACATGCATGCCCACAGAATAGTTATTTCCTAGCCCTCTGGGATGTGAATGTGAGTGGAGTGTCATGGAAACTCTCACTGCAGCCAGAAAAATTGTGGTAAATGCTGTTTTGCAAGAGTCTAGTTCTAGCTCCTTTACTGCAAAGTATTGGCAATATTGTTTATTTTAATATACCCAATCTTAAATGTATTCCTCTGATGATCCCCCTGTTTTGCGCTCCCAACTACCTTCACCATCTTCATCACCATCTCCATCTGTTTTATCTGAATGCCACAGCTCCTGTGGAAACAGGGATCCCAGAGCTCAGACTGAATGCACTAAATCATCTCCAACAGTAAGGTGATATCTCTACAGGGTGAGTTATCTCTCTGTACCCCCAGTGTAACAGGGACTCGAGTACATTAGCTTTGAGTCTAATTATCTTTCATTTTTTGATAACATATTACTCCTTCAGTGCATCTACTTTTATTTCCATCAACACAAACTATTTGATCTCCACAATTAGGCGAAAATTTACTGCTTTAAGCTGAACTTTGTTGACATGTAGTAACATATTTCCAGGCTTCTGGACTCTTATATGCACAACTACATAACAATGTCAGCCTTATCTCATATTTCTGATGTTGTAAGGACAACCTAGTGACAATAAAAGTCAGAATGCTCACATTCTCCAATTACCAAAATGCTGTTTACTGGCTCTGAGATGGCCATGTTTTGGCTCCAGTGCCTCTATAACTCTCCGGGTAGCTGTTCAATCACCAAAAGGTATTGCTCTTGGGACATGATATAAAGTTAGAGCAAGTTACAGTATAAAACACTTATCACACATACATAATTAATATGTATTTCTAGTCAGAGTTATTACCTCATATGTAGTACCACTTAAATGAAATAAATATTGAGACCAGAGGTTCTATCCACATTAGGTCAACTATCCTGAATTCATGCCACCTTCTTCTTAGCTCAGATCACTTGAAATTGTCAAAGGGAATTTAGAATTAACAATGTGTGTTTAGTTAACATGAATATATTGTAAGTGATATTATTGAACTATATTCAAAATAGCAATACTGTGTAAGTTGACATGACTAGACTGCATAACTGAACATGTTTTCTCATTTCTTTGAGCAGATATAGTTAAAAATGTGTCTCTCAGAATTAAAAAAAGAAAAACAATTCAAGTAGTTGTACAGTATTGTTTTTGCTGTACTTTTAGAATGTATTCTTCTTCAGGTTCTTCATGTTCCTCATGTCCTGGAGGAAGGAGCAGAGCTCAACTTTATCTTTATAAGGCCACTTTTTCTGGCAGAGTTTTTTTTACCTGATGTTCAGGAAATGCCACTCAAATTGACTGATTTACTTTTATGAGTGGTTCTTTTCTGAGAGAACATCAAGGAGCATTTAGAGCAATATCTGCGGGTTGCACAATAACATACATTGTTGAAGCAACGTTCTTGTGAAATGCACCTTTAGTTCAAGTAGCAGAATTAATTGCCATCACGAGGGCTTGCTGTGTGGCCAATGGATTTAGTGTTACAATCTACACTGATAGTATATTTTTGGAGTGATGCACTATTTTGTGAAGCTGTGGCAACAAAGGGGTTTCTTGACATCCTCTAGCACACTAATCAAAAATAGGTAAAAAACTCTGGACTTTCGAAATACATTGCAACTGCTAAGAGAAACTGCTGTTGTAAAATGTGCTGTGCATAAGAGTGAAAATGATATGGTTACACTATCATATGTGGATGTAGTTGCTTATATGTCTAGTGTATTATATTCAAATGAGTATTGCAATTCTGAAAAAGAAAGTATAGATTGTTTTGTCTACTTCAGTACAGACTTTGGAGGAACTGAAAAATCTACAGAATAATGTGCCTGAGAAAAAAAAGAAAAAGTGGGTAATAGCAGGTTGTACCGAAGACAACAATGATTTGTGGCAATTGGCTGACGAAAGATGTGTTTTGCCAAAGTGTATCAAATGGCAAGATATATGCATATACCTACACATGTTAAACATGATGGGATTTTGAAGCTTTTCAAAAAGTTTCGTTTACGCGCTAATTTCAGAGCTGTAGCTCAAAGCTTGTATAATCGTTGTTTTACTTGTCAGCAGATAAATGTTGACAAAAAGATACAGATGACTTTAATTCAAATTGGACATTCTAAGTGTCCTTTTAGAAGGTTACATATTGACTTTGTCAAAATGCCTCCATGTAATGGGCTACAATAGATTCTAGCCATTGCTAGTCTTTTATCCAAGTGAGTAGAAGCCCATCCAACTAGAAGGTATGAGAGCTCAACTGTAGAGAGTTGATCCTAGATATGGTTTTCCAACTTCTTTAAAGTCAGAGAGAGTCAAGCACTTTAAAAGTAAATGAATGAGAATGTATATGGAACATATTTTGGATCGGAAATAGCCAGATTCCCTACCACTGGTACTGATGAGGTTAAGAAGTGCACCTAATAAAGTGACTTGGCTATCGCCTCATGAAGTTAATGAGGATTCCTGGTATTCCTTCAGATGCAGTTGTGAACATTTCTGATGATCTTGCTCTGGACTATTGTAAGCGTCTGACTGATGTGGTGTGCTCTGTCACTTACCAGGTGAAGTTGAAAACCCCTTCAGCAAGTGAAGAACCCTGCCACAAACGAGAGCCTGGTGATTGGGTTGTGGTGAAGAAGCTTGTTCAAAAGAACTGCATGGGGTCAACGTTGCGTGGACCCTATTGAGTTACACTTGTGATGAATACTGCTGTGAAATGTGCGGGATTGCCACAGGGGATCTACACTTTTTCCACAAATAGAGTGAAGATTGCAGATGATGAAGACGCCAACCACTGACTCACAGTGTCAAACTTGAGTTTTCTATGTGGATCCAGAGGGGGTGACAAGCAAAATTGCGCAACAAGAAGAATAGGGTCAACAACAACTTCAAACCTTTTGTTTTTAACAATTAATTTGATTGATTTCCAAAGTACAAAATGGGCAAAGCCCGGGGAGCATCGAGCCATGTATGGATACAGTATACAATTGCAAGGCATCTAGTAACATCCCCACTGGAGTCTACAGAACATCAGACCCAAAACCCCCTCCCCCAACCCCCAACTACGCACCATACATCATTTATACAACATTATACAAACATAGTGCAATCTTGCTCTTTTACCCCTGCACAATACCATTACCCTATATTGGTGAATTACTCACTACCAGCCTATCTATTGGGTCTCGAGAAACCGCCGGCCCCAGGAGAGACAGGTCGATGCCATGGTAAGTGGCCCAGCTTGCCCATATCTTTTGTTTTTGTGGACATCCCGAGCTTGAAACACTCCGACTTCAGCGGACAGGCACCTATCCATTGCTTTCTTCCAGGTACCTATACTGAGTGGAGATGTTGCCTTCCAGTGTTGTGCAATGTCGCATTTAGCTGGTGCAAGCCCCAGAAACAATAAATGCCTTTTATATCTGTTCCCCCAATGTCCTCGGTACTGTGTAGGAGAATCAGTCGAGGGTCTGCAGGAATGTGCCATGCCAACACCTGCCCTATACAGGACCTTATGCCCGACCAGAAATGTTGCTGTGCCCCACAACTCCATACAGTATGAAGAAATGACCCCTCCTCAGAATCGCAACAGAGGCACATAGGGGACCGAATAGCCCCCATCCTATAAAGACCTAAACGTGTAAAATATATCCTGTGAAGATATTTAAACTGGATCAGTCGATATCTGGGATATACTGCAGAGTACCGGGGGCTAGCCAGTGCCTGTGTCCAGTCATCATCTGCCAATGTGGGCACATCAGCTACCCACGCCACCCGAATCCGATGTATAGTGGTCATGGAGTGTGTAGTTAGTGTTTGGTAAATTTGACAAATCTTGTGGGCACCAAGATCCCCCATAAGCAACCGGCCGTCCAGTGGGTGGAACTCCGGGAGGTTTATGAGGCCCTTTATTAAAGGGGACATGATGTGTCTGAGTTGCAGATATCTGTGAAATTGTGTTTTATGAAGGCCGTAATCCTCCTGTAGCTGCTGAAAGGATTTGAGTGTGGACCCCCGCATTATGTCTCCCCACACTGAAATCCCAATGTCGTCCCACCTACGGAAACCCACCAAAGTCGTGACTGGTCAGAAGTGTGTGCCTCACCAAAGAGGTGTAGCACCGGTTAGCTTGCCCCACCATCCCATTTGTCAGACCGCTCACCTCCAGATCTGAATGACAGTCCTACAAGCTAGGGAAAGTTCCATCAGAGACGAGGAGCTATATAAGAAGTGGAGCAGCTGGGTTTCGGCCATGAAGAGTCGTTCCAAAGCATACGCTGGGTCCGACTGTGAGCCATACCACCACTCATTTATTGCTAGGAGAGCCGGTGCCCAGTAATATGCCCTAACATCCGCCGCCGCTATCCCACCACAGTAGGGAGATAGATTTTAGGATGCAAGCGCCACCCAAACCGCTCCTCCTCCCTAAAAAAAACCTATTTAATAATGCATTGATTTGACGAAACCACAACGGGGGAATTGGAGAGGGGTAATTTTGCAGCCTATATAGCAGGCGAGGCAAGGACTCCATTTAAAAAATGGCAGACTAACCATATAGCGAGAGGGATAGTTGGGACCACACCGTCGTCTCATCCCAAACTGTGGGCAGCAACAGAGCAATATTTCGTGACCATGCTTCGGTTGGGCACCGAGTAATAAACACCCGAGGTACCGAAAATCCTGCCTCAGCCCCTATTAACTGCGAGCCCCAAGCCTGAGACCGAAGGTTTTCCCAAAGATCCACAGAATCTGCAGCACCCGGTTCCCGCGAACCCATCGGTCCGACATAAAAAACATGGCGTCATCGCCGTAAAGCGCAATCCTATCTGAGCACTCCGGAGACCAGTCAAGACCCTGAAGGCTTGATTCCAGGCGGACCCATGTGGCCATGGGCTCATTGGCCAGTGTGAACAACTGTGGGGAGAGTGGACGGCCACCCGGACCGATGCAGTGAGATCCGTATAAAGCAATTTCACATATACCCTGAAGTGTGGACCCAAATTAACTGCCTCCAAGTGCTTAAAAAGGTACGTTCAAATTAACAAATCTAACGCCTTGTCGATATCGGTCAGCAGGACTGCTGCAGGACGCACCAATCGATGAGCTTCCGCCACCACTTTATGAGCTCGTCTGATATTCTGTCTGATAGACCGCTGTGGCATGAAGCCAGACTGGTCAGGGTGCACCAAATCCTGTATACAAGTGCAGAGGCGGTGTGCCAGAATCTTCCCTAGCAGTTTGAGCTTGAAATTTAGTAATGAGATGGGGCGATAGGAACCTGGGTCGTCAGGTGGGCCGCCCGGTTTGAAAAAAACTACAATCTCCACATGCCTCTAATCCAGAGGGAGAATATGCTTCTCCGAGGTGTTGCGTATCACCTTGAGCAAGTGAGGTCCTAGAGTCTCCAAATGTGGCCGCAGGAATTCATATGGGAACCCGTTTGGACCCGGCGCACGACCTGGGTGGATGTTTGATAATGTCGACCGCAGCTCATATAAAGAAATGGGCTCCTCCAGGGCAGCGTGCTGCTCATCCAAGAGGCGACGGGAAGGGATATCCATGAAAAAGGCATCTATAAGGGGTTCGGTAATGACATCCTATTCTTCGTATAATGCCACGTAGAAATCAGCAAAGGCCTGAACAACTGCCTCAGGGGAAGCGCAGGCAACTCCCGAAGGGGCTGCAGAAGGGGTACCTACATCAGGGCCACTCTTGCCTGGCAGAGCCTATGGAGCATTTGATAACACTTATCGCCCCATTGTTAGATCCTATACTGGGTGGCCAGCCAGGCATCTTTGGCGCAGTTAGTATGAGCCTGATGGAGCAATTGTTGCACTGCAGGAGGTTCTGGCGGGCAGCAGGGTCTGAGCCTCCCACCACAAGGGATTGGATTTTTTTTGCCTGTTCTCTAGGTCTTGCACCTGAGCTAAGCGGGGACGCTTTTCCCAGGTGCGGTAACATATATCTGCACCCCAAATTGTGGGCTTAAACGCTTACCATAGAATAACTGGCGTCTGGCATGTGCCGGCATTGTATCTGAAGTAGTCAGTGAATGCCTGACTTAGCATCTCTCTGTAAGCCTCATCACAGAGCAAATAGGGTGACATACACCACTTATAGGGGATACTGCAAATTAACAGTCGCAATTTAAGTTGGATCGGCGAGAAGTCCAAGAGGCCACGAGGCATAATGGATGTGTGTACCACCCTATGCATGTAGCTATGTGGGAGCAATAAATAATCCAGACGTGAAAGAGTGGGGTGATACCGATGATATGCAAGAGAACCCAGCGTCTAACGGGTGTAAGGCACGCCATGTGTCCACCCAGCCCAGTGTTTGTGCAAGTACGTTTAGTTTGGATGTGCTAGGGGGTGTATCAGGTTGTCGGGCTCGCCACCTATCTAATGGACCCATAATGTTCCAGTCACCCGCCAATATCATAAGGCCACCCGGGAGATCTCCCCAAAGTTGTGTTATTTTATCTATAAACGTCTGGCCTAGCGGTGGGAGGACATATATGCTGCCAATTGTAATGTACCTGAGACCACTGTCTAATGACTCCCTTGATCTAGCTTATGTTGTGTGATCTGGAGTGGTACCCTACGGTGAATAAGTATGGCAGTACCTCATGCCCTGCGTGTAAAGCCAGAGGGATACACTGTGGAATAACCATAGTGGGCTAGGCATGGGGCCTTCGTGCCCAGGAGGTGTGTTTCCTGGAGCAATAGGACATCTGCTGTACAGCGCTTTGCCTGGTGGAGCACAGCCCCTTGTTTGACTTTATAAAGCAAGCCTCGCACATTCCAGGCAAGAATATTTAGCACACCCAGAGTTGAGTTACCTGTTGTGTGGGCTATCTCTGGGTGAACAGATGGAAAATGACAACTGGTGTGTGCATTATTGAGCACTGTGGTGCGTGCATGGTGCAGAAAATAAATAAGAAACCAACTAAGAAGGTTTCCCCTGTCCCTCCCACCCCCAACCCCCATGTTCAGATCCCTCCAGGGCCTGTAATATAGACCCCCCCTTTATGGCCAAGTCGAACTAGCGTGTGACCACTGACTGTGATCATGACCCACCCCAGGAAGTGAACAAGCGGTAAACGAGTCAATGTGCCCCAGTTCAGCTCAGTCTCCGATGCCCGTCGGCGCTTGGGCACGCCAATTGGAGCGGGATCGATTTCGTCTAGATGTTGCATCTCTGCCCTGTCGACCACTCCGGAACGAACCCTGGGAGGAATCGGAATCCAACGGAGGCTGTGAGTAGGGTTTAAGAATACGTCTCTCATCAGTCCACACACAGACTTCTTCCGGAGAATCAAAGAAATGTCTTTGCATTGAACATCACCTTCATCTGGGCCGGAAACAACAAGGCCTAGGATAAATTTAATTTGCGTAGCCTTCTTTTGGCCACCACAAAAGACTGATGCTGTTGCTGCACCAACTTAGTGTAGTCAGGGAAAACCATGATGGGGTGTGAGTTAAAGATCATTTTATCTTTATGTAGCCGGGCATATTGAAGTACGGCATCTCGATCTGTGTAATTAAGGAGTCAGGTGTTGCCCTGGTGGTGGTTTCTTAGCCAGTGGACAATGAGTCCTCTGAGGACCGATTTCTGCATATCTTGGCAAAGAAACAACACCTCTGAGCCCACGGCCCCGATGTGAGCCTTAAGGGCCGTCCACAATTGATTAATCGCCTACAACAATGTCGCCGTATCAGATGAGAAGCCCTCTGCAGTCTCCCCCTCTGGGAGGGTTGGTTGTAGTGGTACAGCGATCCATAGTATGTTGCTTGGGGGCCACCACTCCTGTCTATCTTTGCCCATGGCGACCGGGGTCATACCAGGCCGAGACCTCCCGCGGCTGACTAAGTAGGCAGCAGTGAGGAGCCACAGACACCGACAAGGGGCAGCCCCAGGCCACACTCAAGCACAAAGCGCCCTCCATGGCCTAAAGCTCGTGTTGCATGTGATCTCGCAGGGGCCCTCCAGCTGTGGTACTCCCTATGTGAAGGGCTCATCTCCGGGGCAGTCCAGGCATTACCGGGCAGTTCCTAGCGAGGAATGCAGGCCACCCCAGCTACGCCACTTACTGTCCCCCCCAAAGCGCCAGGGATCGGGCAGTCACTTGGGCTTGGGCCACTCGGCAGATCTTTGGCCATGAAAATAATGCCAGTCCTCGGGCACCACACCACCTGAGGTATATGCGTGCCAGGCCCCTCATCAGATCAAAGATGGGTCTTCCGGCGACCACCACAGCATCTCATTAGCACCCCTAACCAGGACAAACCCAGGCTACCCATGGTCGCTCCACCACAGAACGGGAGGTCTACGGCTCTTCGGCTTGCCCACAGACCCTCCGATGGCTTGACTCACTCGTGTTCGTGTCCGGGGGTCGCAGGATCCAAGCAGGGTGTCGCCAGGCCGAGTTACAGGAAATGTGGGAGGGGTGCCCAGCAATGGCGTCGCAGCGGAAACACCACTCCTCGTCCTCCCACCGGTCGTCGTGCGGGACCCAACAGCAGCAGCAGCGCCTCTTCACTTCAGGCTCCGATGACGATCTTAGGGACAGCCGCCCCTCCTCCACCGCTCCTCCGGCAGAGAGGGCCCGCCGCAGCAGCGGCCTCGAGTTCCCCGCCCCCCATCACAGGCAAGGCAGCCACTGATCGGGAAGCCTTCCTCGGCGAATCCGACCTTCGGCCGTAGTCAGACCTCGTCTGCAGGGTCACGGTGGGCACCGCAGCAAAGGGCCCCTCAAAATTTGGCTCGGGTTAAGGATAACGCCGGATTAAGGTCCATAGAGGGAGCGAACAGTGGAGCTCTACAGAGACGCGTCCGCCATGTTTGGCTCCCAGTCCATGCCCCAACAACTTCAAACTTTAATAAAATCTGAAAGCAAAAGTTCTAAATTCAAAAGCCCCAAGACCAAATAAAGTTTTTCCAGTCAATGGGTGTGCAAATGATATTATAAGTGAAGATAAAGATGCAGCAGTTATCATTATTGGATCTGAAGATTAAAGCTGGATCAAAAGTGGGAGCATGAGAGGGAGGAAAATTATAATTATTATTATTTATTTAAATTATAATGCGCACAGCTACCCGTAGTGGGTTTCCCGGCGCCAAGGGACAGATTAAAAGAGGGACGAGAGAACAGCCGTAGATCATTGCCAAAAGAGCCAGGTCTTGATTCCTTTCCGGAAACGGGAAAGGTTAGTTTCAGTTTTTAAAGCAACGGGCAGGACATTCCAGAGCTTGGGACCAAGGTGGGAAAATGAGCGGCCGCCCATATTCACCAACCTAAATCTCGGGATCACAAAATCACCTTTACCTGAAGATCTGAGGGAACGAGTAGGATGGTAGGCTTGAATGAGTTCTTGTAGGTTTTAGGGGCTGTGCCTTGTTTAATCTTAAATATATAGCAGAGAGCCTTAAACTTGATTCGACTGGCAATCCTAAGCCAGTGGAGATCATAAATTGATTGAGAAATGGAGGTTCTCCGCGGAACATGACATAGAAGTCGTGCAATCGCATTCTGCACAACCTGAAGTTTTTTAAGGTTCCTTGATCAGCTCCTAAATAAAGAACATTGCCATAGTCTAGGCGGGAAACAACCAATGCCTGGACCACCGTCTTTTGAGTAGAAGGGGGGAGCATCCAGAGAATTTTGTGGAGCCATCTTAAAATGGTAAAGCAGACAGAATCCACCCTTACCACCTGCTGCCGCATAGAGAGATTCTCATCAATGAGAAATCCGAGGTTGCACACCTGGGCAACAGGTTTGGGGATAGAACCCATTTCTTTAGGCCAATGTTGAAGGCCCCATGGGTTTCTCCCTTTGCCCAAGATGACAACCTCGGTCTTGTCTCCATTAAGTTTCAAAAAGTTACTTTGCATCCACTCAGAAACCTTAATCAGTCCTTGTTTTTAGGGTTGAGATATTACCATCTTCCACATTAGAAAAGGAAAAAATATTTTGCGTATCATCAGCATACGAGAATAGAGTAAGACCAGCTTCCTCCAAATAGTGGCCAGGGGTCTAACATAGATATTGAATAGGAAAGGACTCAAGATAGACCCCTGGGGAACACCGTACGCTGAAAAGCAAATTTTGGAGGAGGCTCCCGCAGAAAAGACCTGAAAGGTACGGTTACTTAAAAAAGAAGCCACCCATGCCAAAGCAGGACCCTTAACTCCTAAAGACCGAGCTTGTTTCGGGTCCAGGGAAGGCATGGCTTGGCAGTTCGGGCTGGACTGTTCCCATGAGGCACAGGGTCAGACTGATTTTCATATGGCCATGTCTGAACTGGGGTGGCATAGTGGGCTAAAGAACGGTGATGGATTAAACCCAGATCTGTTGACTGGGTGTGAGTGTTTGATTGGTTCAGATGCTCCGTTCATCACCACCCCCTTTTGTACCACTTTGTTCCCCATAAGTTGGCAGGGTATTCTCAGACGTGAGTCCCTTGCTCACTTTGCCACTGGATTCAAGCAAGCCTGGCTGAAGACGGCTGAAATGCCAGAAACCGGTCCTCGGAAGCTTGTTTCCGGTCCAAGGAAGGCATGGCTTTGCAGTTTGGGCTGGACTGTTCCCATGAGGCACAGGGTCAGACTGATTTCCATATGGCAATGTCTGAACTGGGGTGGCAGAGTGGGCTAAAGAACAGTTATGGATTAAACCCAGATCTGTTGACTGGATGTGAGTGTTTGATTGGTTCAGATGCTCCGTCCATCACCACCCCCTTTTGTACCACTTTGTTCGCCATAAGTTGGCAGGGTATGCTCAGACGTGAGTCCCTTGCTCACTTTGCCACTGGATTCAAGCAAGCCGGGCTGAAGACGACTGAAATGCCAGAAACCGGTCCTCGGAAGCTTGTTTCCGGTCCAGGGAAGGCATGGCTTGGCAGTTCGGGCTGGACTGTTCCCATGAGGCACAAGGTCAGAATGATTTGCATATGGCCATGTCTGAAGTGGGGTGGCAGAGTGGGCTAAAGAACGGTGATGGATTAAACCCAGATCTGTTGACTGGGTGTGAGTGTTTGATTGGTTCAGATGCTCCGTCCATCACCACCCCCTTTTGTACCACTGTATACAAAGAGTTGGCATAATCGATAAGTGACATAACCAGAGCAAGAGTAACTTGAATCCGGGCTTCAATGGGTAAGTATCTGCAGATCTTACGAATTCTCCAAAGGTGGAAGAAAGAAGCACAGACCACAGCGTTTATCTCTGCTTTCATCGTGAGGTCATTGCTAATCACAACTCCCAGACTTTTAACCGAGTTGAGAGGAGGTGGAGGGTGCCCCAGTGAATGTGGCCAAAAGTTGGAATTCCGGGGATTTGCTATGCCACCAATAAGAATCAAATCGGTTTTGTCGGGGTTTAGCTTGAGGTGGTTAATCTTCATCCACTTGCTGATAAATAACATGACAGACTCAAAGTTTACTAAAGATGAGGGGGAAAAGTCGATGTTAAACACTAAATGGAGATCATCCGCGTAGTTAAAAATAACCACCTCTCTTTCTTGAAGAGCCAAAATTAGGGGAAGGATATACAGATTAAAAAGGAGGGGTGAAAGCGATGAACCTTGTGGGACCCCACAAGTCAGTCTCCTCTTCTCAGAATGAAAGCTGGCAAGTCAAACTGAACTGCTTGAAAGCGGTCACTGAGAAAGGAAGATATCCATTCCCGTGGGAGACACCGGATCCCCGTGCTCTCGACCCGGTCGACCAGTTAGTAGTAGTCGACCGTGTCGAAAGCGGCAGAGAGATCCAAAAGTACCAGGGCTTGCGTGGAGCCCTGGTCGGCCCCTCTACGTAATTCATCGAGAACTGCTAAAATAACAGACTCGGTGGAATGTTCAGGTCTAAAACCGGCTTGATGTGGGCCTAAGTAGTGTGATTCCTCAACAAAGGTGCTGAGACAGTTGGCCATGTGGGCTTCCAAGACCTTACCCAAGTAGGGCAACAGTGAGATAGGACGGAAGTTGCTTGGAGTATCAGGGTCAAGGCCTGTTTTTTTTAGGATGGGTACAACTTCTGCACTCTCAAAGAGGTTGGGGACAATGCCCTTAGTGAGAGAATTATTAAGAAGCGTCATAGGGGGCTCAGGACAGTGAAATAATATTTCCTGAAGGATATGAGGGGAGCAGCTATCCGTGGGAGAGCCAGAGCGAACCTTCTTAACTAAGGAAACAAAGACCTCATGGGTAATAGGAGGGAATTGGTCCAGATGGCGAAGGTTAGTGTGTGAGCCTAGGGAGTCAAGAGGAACCGAGGGTTGAGGAATACTGGATTTAATGTTGACAATCTTGTGAATAAAATAAGTATTAAGAGAGTCACATAAGGTTTGTGACGGAGTAGGTTTTACAGTTACGCGATCTGGTTTAACGAGTTCATCCACTATCGTAAAAATATCCTTGGCCTTATTAGTGGATTCCAGGATTTTAGAGGCAAAATATTCAGTTTTAGTCCTAAGAATGGCACCTTTATAAGCTTTAAAGGCTTCCGAAAAGAGAGTCTTTTTATTAGGACAATAAACCTGTCTCCACGTCCGTTCTAATCGGCGCAAGGCTAATTTCATTGCCTTCAGTTCATCAGAGAACCAACACTGAGCGTTGTGGGGCCTCTTATTTTGTATTGTCTTCACAGGAGCAAGAGTGTCTCTGGCTGAGTCCAGCCAAGCATTGATGTCTTCGGCCTGGGTATAAGGGGATACAGACACACCAGAGGGTATAGATGCAGCTAGTAGGTTGCAGAGTTCTTTAGTGTCAACCTGACTCCAATTTCTGGCTGTGATAGTACCTGAAGACAACGTTTTTGAGGTAGAGCTACTAGGGATGGTGAAAGTAATGAGATAATGATCTGACCAAGAACATGGAGAGATTCGTAGGTCGGCTAGCTCGAGATTAAGGGTCCAGACCTGGTCTAAGGTATGTCCCTTGAGGTGAGTGCCTACTTTAATATGCTGGGTATAGTTCATGCCTGTCAATAGGTCAGTAAATTCGGCCGAGTGATGACTTTTGCGTGCGTTATTAGGCCAATAGTTGAAGTCACCAACAATCAAAACTTTGGCGTGGTTTATGGCCTACTCAGCAATAGCCAAGCTGTGCAAAGGCAGACATAGAGACAGGGGACCTGTAGAAAACAGCACAGGCAAAGGAAAAGTGGTGGAATTAAAATTTCAACAAAAGATAGTTAACTAATGGGATGGGTATAGCAGTAAGCGAGATAAATTTGTGCTTTTTAGATATAACCACTGCCACCCCCCCCTCCAACTCTGTTATCAGGTCTATTAGCTTGGAGGATATAATAATTATTGGGGATTGCTGCTAAAATGTCTAGACTTGACTCATCCGTCAACCAGGTTTCGGACAAGAGAAGTATATCAGGTTTTGCTGGTGTCAAGAAGGTGGAAAATCTCAAGTTGGTGTTTCACCATGGATCGAGTTTTTAAGTAGCTAATTGATAGTTTCTCTTGTCCTGGCCCGACAGGGCTGGCAGGAGACCTTGAGGGTACTTTATGCTTTCCCTGCGGCTCCTGAAAGAGGGTTTTCGTGAAATGTTGAGAATCAGCCCCCTTCGAAGTTAGGATCCCCAAGTTATCCAACCTGCTCTGGGTGCAGGGGTCGAGATCCCACTCTCTCCGCAGGGAGTACAGGTTGGCAGATGAATAGCAAAATAAACGGGTCCCTGTCCCCAGCCAGCCGCGGACAGATGCAGACGGGCTTGCCTTTGGTGTGCCGGAGACATGCCCGCTACGCGCGTGCGCTGCACGCTCGCATATCCCCGTGGCCTTTATGCTCCCCCACCCGAAAGTGAGCAAATTGCCTCGGCTGGACCGCCTACCACCACCAAAATGGCGACTGTCCCAGCAAGTATCCCCAGCAGTCTAGAAACTTAAACACCCTCTCCGTACAAACAGAAAACCGCGGCGCACCGAAGGGTGTAACTAAGCTAATAAGGTATTTGAGCACCTAATTGTATTTTACAAATGATGACATGCAAGGCAAATTAAACATGAGCAGGGCAAAAGAGGCGATTGACTGGATCAGGCAAAGATTTAAAAACAATAAAATCTGTCGGCAGCAGTCACCTGTCCGAGCGTCTGCTGTGCGCTCGCACATCCCTGTGGCTTTTATGCTCCCCACACCCGGAAGTGAGCAAATTGCCTCGGCTGGACCGCCTACTACCACCAAGATGGCGGCCGTCCCAGCAAGTGTCCCCAGCAGTCTAGAAACCTAAACACCCTCTCCGCACAAACGGAAAACCGAGGCGGACCGGAGGGTGCAACTAAGCTAACAAGCTATTTGAGCACCTAATTGTAGTTCACGAATGATGACATGCAAGGCAAATTAAACATGAGCAGGGCAAAAGCGGCGATTGACTGGCTCAGGCAGAGATTTAAAAACAATAAAATCTGTCAGCAGCAGTCACCTGTCCGAGCGTCCGCTGCGCGCTTGCATATCCCCGTGGCCTTTATGCTCCCCCCACCCGGAAGTGAGGAAATTGCCTCGGCAGGACCGCCTACCATCACCAAGATGGCGGTCGTCCCAGCAAGTGTCCCCTGCAGTCTAGAAACCTAAACACCCTCTCTGCACAAACGGAGAAACGCGGCGGACCGGAGGGTGCAACTAAGCTAATAAGGTATTTGAGCACCTAATTGTAGTTTACAAATGATGACATGCAAGGCAAATTAAACATGAGCAGGGCAAAAACAGTGATTGACTGGATCAGGCAGAGATTTTAAAACAATAAAATCTGTCGGCAGCAGTCACCTGTCCGAGTGTTGTCCTTCACTCCTCAGTAGGGCACACTTCTCCTAAATCAGAAGTTGAATCCCATATTAATTGCAACGCTTCTAAGGATAAAAGTTTAGATCACAGAGTCATCTCAAAGGATAATTTTAATGAGAATACTTAAACCAGTGTGTTAAATTAATATCGTATTATAATGAATGTAACCAACTGCTACGTCTGTACATCTTTCCCAACTTCTGTTTCAGAAGTGGTAACCTAGAATCAATTTCCATTCTACTGTGGTTTATTGAGTATCATCTTCATGTCAATACTTCATGGTCAATATTTCCTGGAGATAAAAAATGTAAATATCGATCTTTCATTTGATGATCTATTTAATATTATGTAGAAAGGTTTCTTCTCAAAGGGCATTAGACTACTGTTGGAAAGTGGGTTATTGGTAGGGGCAAATGTAGGTCTGCCACTGACAGTAAGGCCACTAACACATGATAGGACCCAGCATAGGTCTTGAAAAATTATTCCTATGCTCAACCCTTGGTAACTTGGCTGCAAGTAGACAGGCTTAACTTCAAAGACAGGTATGTAAAGCATTTAAAAACACAATTTCAGTAAATAATTAAGACACAACACAAAATATAAATCCAACACCAATTTATAAATATAGGTAAGATTTGTATCTTTTAAATGACACCAAAACGAAACTAATCCACTGTAGGGAACCAGAGATATGAAGTTTTAAATATTAGTCACTTTCTAGTGCTTAGAAACCAACAGTGCCCCTTTTAGTCATTTCGTTTTCTCTGACAGGGACACACCTTTAGAAATTGTACTGGAGAATTTCTCACCACTCATGTGCAACCTTCTCCAGCAGGCTGGGTCCAGTTAGAACTCCTTCCTGAAGTTCTGCTTGCGGGTCCCAAAGTATCCAACACACAGTCCAAGGTTCTGCAATCTCCAAGAGGGTCCTTGAAAGTGTGAAACTTCAATTCCGCAATCCAGGAGTATTGGAATGCGATTGTTGGTTTTCTGGGTGAGGTTTTATCAATTACTATCCCCTGCTCTCCCAGGTTAGTGTTTTTTGGTCTACCACGTGGATATAATATTATCAATTTCTCCTCACAATTCATATTTTATGTGGTAGTCATAGCCAGGAGGGAGATCTGTAAAGAATGGAAGTCAGTGGCTCCCCCAGATTAGCAGACTGTTTAAAAAACATCATGGAAGTTTGTAAGATGGACATGGTTGGTTGAGCAGAAAGCTCAGAGAACGTATGGTCGAAACTAGTAGCCTGGTCAAAGAAGTAACGGTCCGATGATTATGCCAGAGGTTTGTGTCGGTCCTGTCCTCCCCTAGTCTGAGGTATTCTATCAAGAGACAGGGGAGTTGGATAAGGAAACAACCCACCTCTGGGAGATCTCTGGTCGCTGTATATTGACCCCGGGGCGGCACCAAGAATGTCAGTGTAAAAGGCATCAGAGGGACCCATCTAGAGCATATAACATCTGGTGGCATATATGAGGACAAAAAAATAAAAATAAAAAAATAAAAAATTCTGCAATCCACTTACCAAAACCCTGACAAATCCACTGATGGGTCTCCAAGGTGCAGATTTAGTTGGTGGTGTTCCAGTTGAGCTTCTTTTAGCCTGTAGTTTTCAGGGAATCCACTCCTTAGTTCTTTTGCAGCAAGATAATCCACAGGGCTGTAGTTTCAAATGGTGCAGTCTTTATAGGTCAGACCTTAGAGTTCCTTGCACAGCAAAATCTTTTCAGCATGGCACTTCTTGCTTCATTCAGTTTCAAGCAACAGATCTGGAGGGCTCTGCCCCTCTCAGATACTTATTGAAAATTCTCTGGGTCAAGCACCAGGTCACTTCTGACCAATGAGAGCAGGTTAACTCCTCATAGTTATGACCACATCCTGTGGAGTGTGGCATTATTTTGTCCCAGAGTGGACACATTTTCCAAATCCATAATGGCTGAATTTCCAGCAGAGAGTTAAGACCTGGCTAAACACACCCCCAGGAATGCCGTATTTCAGTAGACTCTCCCCTACCATCTGCACATACATTCTTTAAGCCTAGTCCTGACTCTGGGTCAAGAGTGTACGAGTGAAACTGAAACTCAGGCCTCCCCTCTGCCTTTGAAGAGCATGGTTTATGACTCCACACTCTGGCTTGGCATTCCTATGGAACAACGCATTGCCCTCCGAGGACAGTTGGTAACCCCAGGGGCCCTTTATCACCTCTTCAAAGCAGCCTTGCTAATCCACTTAACTGTGACCAATCAGGGCAGACCACTGGAAGGCTGAATTTGGACTTACAAACAAGAAATTCTTATAACTTCTTGTAGTACATTTTAGGGGAAATCCAACAATATGATATTGTTGGATTTACTATTACCATTTTGGGAAGTCTTTGAATGGTCCTGCTAGTCCTCTCCTATCAACAGTTATTAATTAATAACTTTCTACCATGTTCACCTATGGGCCATGGGATTTGCAATGGTGAAAATGAATTGGGCCAGTTTTCTAGCACCCGGCCTATAAAAACATATTTTATAAGTATTTCCCTAATTTCTACAGGACCCCACCCCCGATGCAACTAAGGGAGACCTTAGGGGTTCTGAATCTGCAGAAATATTACAAATCCTCCTTACCCAGTGCTCCTAGCATCAAAGTCGAATTTGAGCAGCACTTTAACACAATGAGGGGAGTGAAATGTGAGATTTCGCTTTAACCAGGCATAGAAATACACATTGTATAAGGGTGTACCTTATAGATATCTGACCCCCCACCCCTGGGATACCTAGGGGAGACCCTGGGGGTCCCTAGTATGCCACCACATTGTAGGTTTTCCATTTTTAAGTGCCCCTACCACCAAAGTTGAGTTTGGGCACAATTTGCTGTTTGAAAGCAGTCCTGGCAACCAGTGCTGCTTTTAAACTGATCCCAGGCTTCAGCAGTGCACACATGCATAGTGCAGAAAAGCTGCTGTCCTCTATACTTCCATACCCCAGGGTACTGGGGACTTCTAGGTAGTTTCAATCCCCTGCCCTATTATATATTAGGGGCCTATGTGGTAGGTCATGCCAATTACAGGGGTACCCCACTATACCATAGTGTACCCTAGTGTATATTGGGTGTTTTAATTGTATTCTAAAGTGTTCCTTGCAGCTCAGCACTGGCCCTGGGCCTGGTTAGGCAGAGCCCGGGGTCAGTCAAAGTCAGGTACCACCAGCATCAGTCGCTGGGTGCCCCGGGTACAGGATGACTTTGCATAAAACTACATAATGGTTAATGAGTATATAGAGAGAGGAATTTATTACAGTTGTGGAAAGACAGTTTATTTTATTCCAGACACAATTGGGTGGGAAACTACAAGTTAGCTTTAGTTGTCCTTAGAGTGTACCATATGAATGAAATGATCGAAACCGGTTTTAGAAGAGTGAAACATTAATTTGGACACGTGTTTATGTATATTTCATTGTGGTATTGCTTTGAATGATGTGAAGATTTATTGAAAGTTGCCTTCTGCGATTAATCATTTACCAACTAATACTGATAGTGAACTAACAAACTTAATGATGAGAAGGTTGCCATATGAGCTATGCTCATACAGAAAAGGCTTTCTTTAGATATTCACTCATAAAGGAATGTGTTGTGTGCCATATAATAAAGTTCCAGCAGTGTTGTACTTATATGCCTGATAATAGCAAGCTAATTTATCAATATACAAATAATATTAATAATATTTGAAAGCACCGAAGGCTCTTGAGGATACTGGTGTGTGGAGAACAGTTGGTTCATGGTTAAATGCAATTGGAAAGATAATCTCAAAGGTTGGTGAATGGTTTGGTGACCTGGGTGAAGGTGTGATGTGTAAAATAATCACTCTTACAATTAAAAATTTCTTGTCTATAATCGGTGTAATGCATACATTAACGTTTTTAAATGTAATATGTTGTGGGAATAGATCAAATTGTGGATGCAAGAAAGAAGCGCTAATGACAGCTGGAAAAAAAGAAAGAGATCTAAATGGACAATTTTAAAGCCAGGGTAGTTGATTAAATAAGATCATTGGAGAATGAAAATTCTCCAATCAACATGCAGAGAGACTCTAGATTTCATTCAAGATAATTGAGGCTATCATAATGCATTAACCTTTATTGCTGCCCCAACATGCAGCCCTTTAAAGAATTTAAAGACATCACAAAGTAAAAGGTTTCATTCTGGAATCATAACACATATATATGTCCATGTCACACAGCTATATTCATTTTAGCCTGCAAGACAAAGAAATATTGGAAATAATTTGAAACATCTCAAACATCCTAGTGAACTTGAAAAATCTCCAACTTTTCCCTCTTCCTCTCGACGGAAGACATCTGATTAATGGTTACTTCCTACAGAGAAAGGAAAGAAATGTATGTGTTCTCTTCATGTGACTAGAATTAAAGACTAACACATCATATACACATGACCAGTTTAACATAAAAATTACATTCCTCATAGGGATCATTTCAACTATTAAATCGTAATCTCTTCCATTTGAGCCTAGTACATATAAACATAGCAGGCGGTGGGTGGGATCATTGTCATAGGTCAGGTGTTTGGTGCGTGACAACGCAATTGAATGCAAGCCTCGAATATGTAGACTGATGAAAGGAGTTAGGCTTAAAGACCCCCTAGGGCTCATTATGTTTCCTTATGGGATGATAATTTGGTGTTCAAACTGTGTTTCAAGCCCAAGTAATAATTGCTTCACACTAAAACAGATATCTCAGAAGTTAGTAACCCTTCTATGCTTAATATCTTTCAAAAGGGTATTGGACGTTAAAGTTCTAGGGACTTGTAACAGAGTTTGCTCATCAAATGGTGTACATTTTAATATTTGGAAGAGAACACAAAGTATGCCTGGGAATGTTTTATATATATCCTTCATTTCATGATGGTCCAAAACTTTGTGTGGACAGTTGTATGGAAGAATACGAATAAAAAATGCTAGAATACAGACTGATGGTGAAGTCCAATTGTTTATATCCCATGAGAAGTTATATAAGTGGTATCTACTGACACAATATCTAGGTGGGTTAGAGCAACAATGAGTGAGGCAGTTATAGATTTATCCAAATTTGGGGCACATTCAGCTACAGAAGTAATAGCTAGTAAAGTATTTTGGGCTGCTGGAACGCATTCTGAAATCATGAAAGCGGCAGATTAGTCAAATGCAAGGACCTTTACAAATTTCTATCTAAGACCAGTGAAGCATGTGAGCAATATAATTATGGCAGGCTTTAAACATTCAGAATGATAGCTTGTAATGAATTTGTGATTCTCCAAATAAGAGAGAATCTTGATTTCATTAACGACAACCAAAGCATGACCGGCTGACACACCTTACCTATGGCAATTGATGGTCCTGTAAGATAGACCTGCTTAAAACAATTTGGCTGAAAAGTTTGCAAAATCTGTTACACAAGTCTCCACAGGATCCAGATTCCTTTCCATACACCAACTACTCCATTTACACCAAACTCCTATATATGTGTTTCCCCGGCCTAGTGCCCATGACTCATCCAGTAAATTCTTAGCCTTTCCTGAAAGACCCGAGTATCTTCTACAACCCCTGAAATCCTCTAACAAGAAAGTCCAACTTTTATTCTACCACCAAAGGATATTCCTCTCCTTCTGAGCCTAAAACTAAACCCTGATGTACTGGTATAATACGTGTTTCCTCTACAGCAAGCCCCAATACCCATGGGAACCAAACTGGTGTAGTCCAAAATGTAGTCACTAGGACAATTCTACACTTCTCCTTCCATTCCTTCCACATCACTCTCTGAATCATTGTAAAGAGCGTGAAAGCATAAGTCACCTTCTCCACCAACCATTCCCATACAAATTCATCCCCTGCTGTGGCCCCTAGATTCAGTCTCCAACTGAAATACCTTGCTACTTGATATGTGATCCTGCTTGCAAACAGATATACCTCTACTGGGTCCCATTGACCCTTGAACCTGCAACCCTTGATCCTGTTCCAGGCAGGTCGCTCCCCACGCCGCACAGCTCCACCTGTTGCGCCTGTGTCCCTACTCCCAGATCTTGCTACTGCTGCAAGTTTGAGGCCCTCCTCCAGTAGCAGGCTCCCTCCTGCGCCTCATCCCTGGTGATCCAGTGGTGAGCCGTAAGTATCTGTCTGCCAGCTCTGTTCCTATTCTGTATTGTATTCTGTTTGGGATACTGTATTATTATTATTATTATTAAATGAAATTTGTAGAGAGCGCTGACACCGTGGGTTTCCTGGCGCTGTAAGACATTGAATTCCGGAGCTGAGGTTTAGTGCAGGGTTAGCAGGGTGGGGGAAAGAGAAAGGTTTTTAGCAACTTCCTAAAATGAAGGAAGGAGCTGCTTGATTTAATGTTCAAGGGAAGGAAGTTCCAGAATTTCGGGGCCAAAAAGGCGAAACTTCGTCCACCGAATTTGTTAGTTCTAGTTTTGGGTGTGATGAGTGATTTGAGATGGGTAGAGCGGAGGTCGCGGTTTGGACAGTAGGGGGTGATCAGGGAGATCAGGAAGGCAGGACTGGGGCAATTGAGGGCTTTGTATGTGAGACAGCCCAGCTTGAAGGCCACCCTTTGTTCAATTGGTAGCCAGTGGAGTTTGTACATCATAGGTCTGGCAGATTGCCATTTCGGAGATTTAAAGATGATCCGGGCTGCCTGGTTTTGGATCACCTGAAGGCGGTGGAGAAGGGTTTTGCGAAGTCCGTGATAAATGCTGTTGGAAAAGTCCAAACGGGAGAGCACAAGAGAGATGATAACCTGAGTCAAGGCAGGTGTGGGAAGCAGATGGCTGACCTTCCGGATCTTTCTGAGCTGGAAGGAGCAGGATGAAATCACGGAGCTAATATGAGGTCGGAGGGAGAGGTCGGCGGTTACCCTGTTGTATTCTGTTACTACTGTTGTATCACTGTTGTAGTCTGTTTTTTCTGTTATTGTACCCCTTCTTGTATTTTGTTTTCAGTCCATTTTTCCCCTGTAGCCTTCCTAGCGTTTCAGCCTTCTCCTCTCCTGCCGCTGTGTCCCCTGCGGCCCTGTCCCCCTTGCTTGCCCAATCACTCCCGCCTCCCAGCTGCTCCTCCCTCCCACCTCCTCTTCTTATGGCGGCCGCTGCGCCAAAGACAAGCCTGTCTGCACCCATCCGCGCCTTGACCGCGCCCAGCACCAGACCACCTGGCCCCCTCGAACATCACAATGCCCGCCCCACTACGATGCCAGCACCCTCCACGCACTCAATAATGGACAATCATACACCTGCTTACGGGCCACCCTAAAGCTCACCCAAGGACCCTTCTCCTGCAGGAGCTGCAGCTTCACCAGCCTCCAAGCCACCAACTTGCCCACCGGGGTAGGACGCAACCACCTCTGATGCATACTACTCAACACCCGCTCCGCCAGCAAGCATGCTATCGCACACTGGGACCTACTAGACTCTTCCACCGGGATGTCGCCTTCCTGACGGAGACCTGGATGATGCCCTCCCGAGGACCCGGCATTGCCATAGCCGTACTGGATGGCTACAAGATCACCCGCAGACACCGCACCAATGGAGCAGGAGGAGGAATCGCCATCCTCCACAGAACCACCTTCAGAATCTCGACCAGCACTGACGAAACCTTCATTTCCGCTGAACACCTGCACTTCCAGATCCACATCGACCCCAACACCACCCTCAGAGGAACCTCATCTACAGACCCCCCCGGACTCCGGCCACAGTTTAGCGACTCCATCGCTGACTTTATCAGCACGCACGCCCTTGCATCCATGGACTACATCATCCTCAGAGACCTGTACTTCCACCTCGAGAACACCAATGACAGCAACTCCACCATCCTGCTCAACACCCACCACATGCTCTGCAAGATCTACAGATGGATCCCCACCGAAACCAGATGGACGGTCACCCAGACCCTCGTCAGCAGCAAACTGGACTACGGCAACGCCCTCTACGCGGGAACCTTGGACAAACTCCAAAAATGACTACAACGCATACAGAACGCCTCTGCACGCCTCATCCCCAACATCCCCCACCACAGACACACCACATCCTACCTGAGAGACCTGCACTGGCTCCCCGTCAACAAGAGGATCACCTTCAAGCTCCTCAACCACACTCACAAAGCACTCCACAACACTGGACCAGCATACTTCAACAAACGACTCACTTTCTACTCCTCAGCTTCGCTCCGCTGACCTCGCCCTCGCCACCGTCCGCCGCAACCGACGAGCGACCGTCGGTGGCAGATCATTCTCCCACCTCGCTGCCAAGACATGGAGCACCCCCTCATCCACCTGAGGCAGACCCAGGACCTGCTGACCTTCAAACCTGGCTTTTGGAGCAGTAGCAGCACCCACTCAAGCGGCTTGAGGCCCTCATGGGTGAGTAGTGCGCTCTACAAATGCAATCTATTTCCAACTGTTGAAATCCTTAAGATATTGCGAATTCCTGTCTGCCCTCTCATTCTGTGTGCCTGGAATGTAGCCTGCCGGCAAAACATTCTTGTATTTCCAGCAGTAATATCATATTTCTTTCACCAGATCTGCTAACTGCTTTGACCTTGTACCTCCCAAGCGATTGATATAAGAAACCGCTGAAGCATTGTCCATACGGATTAAAACAACACTGTTTGATAAGTTGTTCTTGAAGCTCCTCAAACCATTGAGTCGCGCCATTAACTCTAAAAAAAAGTATGTGTAAAAAGCTCTCTTCCTTCACCCATCTCCCCCCTGTCTCCAGGTTGTTCAAGTCAACTCCCCAAACTGAAATGCTGGTATCTGTTTATAAGGTAAACTTTAGCATATTTCCACAAATAGCTGGCCATTCCATATCTCCATATCTCTAGGGTGTTTAACCGCCACTCCAAATCTATCTGCGCCTCAGTGACAACATCATCGAGTTCGCATACCATAATCCTTTCCTTAGACGTAGTGTTTTTAACCTCTGAAGAGCCGTGTAAGCTAGGGGTACTGGTACTATTGCTTGAATAGGTCAAGATAGAATACCAATTGTCCTTGCGAAGTCCCAGAGTGTTACCACTTCCTTGCCTAAGATATATCTCACCTCCTTCCTTATGTTCTTTATCTTCTTTTGTCCACCTGAAAACATAAGAACTGTAAAGTGTGACTTGATACCAAAATCTAATTCCACATTCACAATAAAACCCAGATCTTCCGGAATATCTTTTCATCTGTAACTATTCGAGTATTTCTATTCTCTCCTGACCCATTAACAAGATATCATCTAAATAAATTATCAATTGAACACTTCTCCCTCTCGAAAAGGCCATAATTGGCCATAAGACCTTGGTGAAACACAATGGAGTGGAGGATAACCCAAAAGAGAGACAACAAAACTAGTACAATACACATTTCCATCTGAATCAGAGATATTTCTACAAATCTACCCCCATAGGAATCGTGAAATATGCATCCTTCTATTCTAGTAGTACTATCCAATCCTGTTCCTGCAAAAAGTCTCATAAAAGATGGATTCCCTACATCTTGAAGTGCCTGGAAACTAAATATTTGTTTAAATCCCTCAGATTTATTACTGGACGCCAACCTTTGTCTTTCTTTTTTACCAAGAAGATTGCACTTAGAAATCTTCTGAGTCTGGTACCTCTATTATTGCTCCCTTGTCTAACATCTAAGTAACTTCTAAATCCACTTAATCCATATTTTCTCTGTCAGAAAAAATTTCGATGGGAACTTCCTAAAAATCTATCTTGAAACCTTTTATAGTCTCCAGAACCCAAGAGTCACTTGTCACTACTAAGCACTTGTGTGGCAATATCTTTAACCTTCTGCCCACCTTTACTTGGGAAGAACCAGTACAAACCTTGGTACTTTCATGTCCTTCGCCTTGAGGCCTTGATCTACCTCCTCTGGGTATATATCTTCCTCTCTGTAGATAGAACTCAGCTGTGGACTGGAATTTCCGCCTATATCCTCTTGAATTCTGGGAGTAAAAATTGAATCTTCTGATACCTCGGCCGGCAGCCAGTCCCCTCCTGTTGGTTCTTCCAAACAGCTGTGTGCCAAAAACAAGCCTCATATTAAATTGTGCCTTGCTCAAGGATGTAAAGGTGGACATATAGTTGTGCAAAGACTTGATAAAGTTGTGACCAAATAGGAGTCCATCAAGATCTCCTACTGTCTTCTTATTAGCAAACTCATCAAATTTAGGGTTCATTCTCATGAGGATGGCGATTTCCCTCTCAGATATAAGACCTGCATTGGCATTACCCAACATACAAATTGCCCTTTGTCTCTAACCCCTCAAGAACTCAATATCTATCTCTGTGTCTTGTGTGCTAGAGGAACCAGGATGTCTAGAAGTCTGTCCTGGCATTGCTTTAGGCAACGTTCGATGCCTTTTTCTTCGGTTACCTGATTTAAACAGGAAAGTAATCAGCTCACGGTCCAGATTGGGGGCATGACATACCTTCTTATCTATAAATGGTATGGAACATTCGGCCCACATAAAATTATGATACTGTCTCTTGAGGGGTTTCATCACTCATTGTTTGATAAATTAGGCCACATGTGATAAGCGCCATCATTTTGAACTGCATGAATGTATTATGGCACTCAGGCTAAGCATATCCTCCTCTAGAGGATCCTTAACAGGTTTTGAGAGGGAGGGACACTGTAAATTGTCATCCAAACAAAAGCATAAAGCCTTCATCAGGGTCGAAAATAAAATCATCAAACGTCAGATCATCATTGGAATCATACTTATTATCCAGGCTGAAAGAGTCCTGGTTAACTCTTGTGCCACTGTGGACACCACTACTATTTGTGCCGATAGGAACATCAAAATCTTTTGTAGCGGTAATACTAACTCAATCTTTTGTAGCGCTAAGGCTAGCACACATAGAGTACAGGGGTTCTTCCCTCCTTGTGCCTGAACCAGATAAGGTATTTAAGTTTCTGGCCTTTCCACCCTTTTTTGTAGTTTTTTTTGGAATCTCTTCCTCAGAAACGGAGAAATGCTCCTCCTCTGAAGGAGGGTTTCTTGTGTGTTTAATCATAGCAGCCTCTCCACTCCCTTAATAGAGGTCTTTAACCCCTTCTTTTAAACTTCTCCTCACTCACCTCTATCTGGAGCATTAACTCCTTTTCGTCTGACATTCGTTCAATATAAAGTAATAAATATTATTACTATTATTTTAAAGTATAAATCTTAATTTATATTTTAATTTATATTTTATTATTTTTTTAACCTACCTTACTAAGGGGCCCATTATGATGGCAAGCGGACATTAGTCTGCCCGCCACCATAACGGTGATGGGACCGCCTGCCAGGCGTTCGGTCCCACCGGTCCAATTAGGATGCGCAAGCCATCCTGGGTGGCACATCCTGCCCTTTTACCATTGCGGACGGTGCTGCTGGCTGCAGCACCATTCGCAATGGTATTGAGAGATTCAAAGCCAGAGGTTATGGTGGACAGGTTTTAGAAGGAGCTCCGAAAAGAGCAAACCTTATAGCCAGGAGGGATCTCCTGGAGGATAAGGTTAAGAAGGTCAATAAGGATAGTGTTTTTCGAATGATCACGACCTTCTCACAAGATTCAGATAAACTTAGGAACATTTGCAGGAGGCATTGGAACCTTCTCAAAATGGATCCAGTGATTGGGACTGATATTCCCAATCAACCATTGCTGACATTTAGAAAAGCTAGGTGTTTCAGAGACTCTCTAACTAGTAGTTTTTAAAAGAAGGCAGCACCGAGAGCATTACACAGGGATCTGAAGGGATTTTATCCCTGTGGCAAATGCAAGGCCTGCATGGGAAGCAGAAAGGTCTTAGCATATCAAGTACCGGGAGTCAAGAAGCAGAAAAACATCAACAAGTTTTTAACTTGTAGTACCCCGTTTGCAGTTTATTGTCTTGTCTGTCCCTGCGGGCTCAAATACATTGGTAGTACGATTCACCAGACAAAGGTCCGGGTGCTGGAACACTCGAGAGCGATCATGAATGGTGATATGACGTACCCAGTTGCTCGCCACTTCAAGGCGGAACACAGAGGTGATAGAACACAGCTAAGATTTTTCATTTTAGACCATATACCATTGAACCCACGAGGGGGTGATAGGTTGATCAGTCTGAGGCGATTAGAATCAAGATACATCATGGATTTACAGACGAAAACCCCGGGGGGTCTAATTTCCCATGAGGAATTAGCTGTACATTTAGGGGAATAACTGCATGAAGTTTTGAAATAGAGAGCTCTTGCCAAAATTAGAAAGTTTTACTGTGTAAAATTTAATGCTGTAAGTGTCTGCCTAAAACTATGAATTTTCATGATTATTTATGAATTTGAGAATGGTGAATTTTTGCTTTTTATGAACTTTGAATTTTTTTAACTTTGACACTATAAGGGTAGCACAAACTATTTAGTCTTTTTAGTTTCTGTGGTGTTTTAGTATACTTAGAACTGGAATGGTAGAATGTTTTTGGTTTGATATGGAGAAGGCATGTTTTTGTGGGTATGTGTATTTAGGATTTGCCACAAGCCCATACAGGGCTAGATATGAAAAGCGGAAAAAGCATTAAAAGTGATGGCCCATCAGAGGGCTTGATGTACAAACGTAGGCTTTATTCTGTGGTCACGCGTGTATTCTGGGAATTGTAGTTCTCATAGGCTCGCCTGACGTTGTTGTCAAAAACCATGCAACTATTTATGCTCCCTAAAGGAATCGAATGTTAGACAACGGATCTGGATGTTATATTGATAACAAAGTTAATATAATATATGTTGACCACTTGAAAAGTATTGTGTTATGAATTAGCACAATCCAATATCGCTGCCAATTTCGGTTGTAATGCTGTTCTCCATGTCGAGTGAAATAATAGACATAAAAGAGAGCCATTTCGTGCACGCCGCATCACCATCGAGAAAGGCGACTGCCGAAACGCGTCTGGTTACCATGAGTCCACAATAAAATCGTTTTTGGACTCGCTCCCGAGAGTGCTTTTTCTTTGTGCCTGTGGAGTAGCGTGAAGAGTGGAGCAGCAATATATATATATATATATTGAATATTTTCAGGTTTTAATATATATATATATGTATATATCACAGCTCAAAATCCTTTACTGCAGTAAAGAACGGACCGCACTCGGTTATTCGGGATTTTACAAATCAGTTGCTATTTTATTCATCGTCTCCAACCACAAGAAAAACAGGACGCGTTTTGGCATCTCGCCTTTGTCAACTGTTGCTCATAGATTATGTTCACAGTTAATTAAATAAAGTTGCACCATGATGTCACGTCCTCTGAGTCAATGAACCTAAAAGAAGGACCACAATTTATTCATTTTTTCACGGCGGCCATCTTACAGTGTGTTTTCAGTTAATCCACTTTACACACCTTTAATGTAAGACACCTTTTAAACAAAAGTTATTATATCTATATGTATTTTAAAACCTGAAAATAATCAATTTATTTAAATAATTTCTATTTAATACAAAATAACTATCAGTCAATAAATAATTGTTTTTCCGTTTAATAATGAATTAACTTCCCACCCTGTGGGACTATAAACCTAGCAACCCACACCTAAAATATAATAAAAAAAGTAACTGTTCCATAACTTACATATTTAAAATAAATGAAATAATTAGTTAACAATGAATACTTATGGCCCGATTTTGATGTTGGATGTACCTGAGTCTGTCCAACATTGATTCGGTACTGGGTCCTACCGACCTCCTGTCGGCGTTCCCAACCCAGCAATTAGGATGCGACCGAACACTGTTCGGTTGCAATCCTATTCTTTACAATGGGAGCATGCATTCCGACAGGAGTGCATGCTCTCATTGTAAAGAGAAGAGGTGCAGTTCATCCCTGCACCCCGTGCAGGCACCTCAAGGTGCCTGCCATGTGGTGCAGGGGCCAAAGGGGGGCACCATAGGTGCCCGGAAGTCCATGCACAAATGGGGACTTGCTGGGGGCCCCCAAAGTCGAATATCGACAGCCTTTCTGTGTAGGCCCTTGGGATTACTGGAGGTTTTCTGAATGGCAGATGGGCTCACCGAGCCTGCCAGAAGCCATTCCGAAATCCAGTTCAGATTCCTTTCCGGCCAACTCGATCCAAATGGGTCAGTCGGAAATGAGTCTGAATAACTGATTACGATGCTGAAGGAACGGCTCCAACCAAGGGTTGAAGACATTTACTACAGCATCGTAATCGGCCCCTTAATTGATAATTAATAATCACTTTATTAACTTCATACCTTATACCCTTACAGACCTAGTATCCTGCAACTAAAATAAAACTAAATTAAATAAGTATTCCACAATTTACATATTAAAAAATAAATTGAATTGTTAATTTACAATTAATAATTAGTAGTTAATTAATTATTACCTAAATAACTTCCCACCCTACACCCTTACAAACCTAGCATCCCATAACTACAATATAAGTAGAATAAATCTGTATTCCATATTTTACATAATTAAAAATTCAATTAATCAATTAATTAAAATGATTTATAAATTGTTAATTAACCCCTTCCATGCTCATGACAAGGTCAGCTCGTCATGGGCGTTACCTGCGCTGTGCGTTTGACGAGTTGACCTTGTCATAAACAATGGGGTTCATCAAGGATCAGCACAAGAGGAGAAAGCCAAGGTGTTAATTATTACTTAACTTCCTCTCCCTACACCTCTACAAACCTACCAGCCTGCAACTAACATTTAAGTAAAATAAGTATTTAGTTGATTACATATTTAAAACTCAATTAAATAATTAATTAGTGATGAATAATGATTTTCTAATTAATTATTACTTACTTAACTTTCCACCCTCTACCCCGACATACCTAACAGCCTGCAAATAACATATAACGAAAATAAATCAGTATTACATAAATTATATTTTGAATCCCAATCATATAATTTAATACAATGTAATAAATAATCCCTAATTAACTTCCCACCCTATCCCCCACATACCCAACAACCTGCTATGCCACTATAAATTACTATTAAATATTTATAAAAAGTTCTAAATCACTTAAAATTGCTAGCTATATTTTAAAAACAATTAACATTTATATGAACAACACACATAATATTTACATATCAGCTGGTGGAGGAAAATGGCGGCCGCTGACTAACGGCCGTGGCCGTGCTCCCTCGGGTTCCACATAGGGGGCCGAAATTGAAGCCCGGATGAACTAAATTGTTTTTTTCTTCTTCCTACCTTACTTTTTCCTCTTTCTCGCTTCCCCGGCTTTTTGTGACATGCATGGGATGAAAGAGGGTATCCCCCCAAAAAACAGCAGGTACACCTTGCGAGCCAAAGCAGCCCACCTAACATCAAACATAGTAATTACTCAGTCAATCATGCCCCCCAGGTTATCCCCCATTTCTGAAGTCAGAGCATTAATCAAACAAAGTAAGCAGGGTGGAAATATAATTGACACTGAAGCTCCAGCAAAAGTGAAAGGGATTAGGGGCAAGGGGAAAAGCCGGGACAAGAAAACGCCTACTATAAAAAACAAAATCACCCCGTCTCTTAAAACCTTCTATCAAGTTATGTCTTTGTCCACGACTACACCCATGTCCGCTTCCAAGTCTATTCCTACGTCCTTGTCCGCCTCCACCCCCAAGGTCTCAGCGAGTTTAATGAGGAAGGCAACAATCTCTAATGGTAGTGAGACTTCAAGTAATACTACGCAGACAAGCCGGGTGGGAATGGAATCTCAGGCCTCCTCCATTTTCAGCACATTGCTTGAAACCAAAACTGAGTCTGTAGTCCATCCGATGTTTAATCTTACCAACAGATACTCAGCCTTGGGATTACATGATGAACCAGAGCAGGTGCATGAACAGGAACAAGGGGTGGAAAAGGTTCACCAAAGCAGTAGCAATAGTTTAAACACTTCTGGCCTCAAGAACTATACGGTTTGAGCTTCAAGTACACATTCATTAGCCGATATACTCCTGGCTATGAAAGAAGAGATGACCAGCAGGTTTATTGTGTCGGAGACGAATCTAGCAGAGTTGGTTAGTAGGTTCTCTGTATCAGAAGCGAATCAGGCTGCTATGTGTACATCATGCAAGATATTGGCTCAGAATTTAGAGTAAGTTACCCTAAGGACTGAAGCAAATGAGTCTAAAATCCCCCAACTAAAAGAATCGATCAAGACGACCTCTGCTGACCTGGCAAAATTATCGACCCAAAACAAGGAACTGAAGGATGATCTCGAGCGATTGGAAAACCACTCTAGGAAAAACAACTTGAAGTTTTTAAATATTCCAGAAGCTCTCGAGGGGGAGGACATAAAAGGGTTTCTGATTTCCCAGTTAAAAGGCTCTGTTTTCAAAAACTTTCCAAACATCGATCTAGCATATGAAATCCTAAGAGCCCACAGGGATCCCTTTAAGAGAAACCCATGGAGACAGAAACCCCGGAAAATCATTGTACATTTTCTGTCCTATTCAGTGAAGGAGATGATATTGACTGCCGCACTTAAGGAAGGGATGATATCTTCCCCATTTTCGGATATGCCTTCCTTCTCCTTTTCTATCAGATCCGATATCTCACATATAACGGCTACAAGACAGTGGGAGTTGGGGAAGAGGTCGCAGAGTTAAATTGTCTTGTGACAAAGGCCCAATTGAAGTTTCCCACAACACTACGTGTGATGTGGAATAACCATATGCACACAATTCGTGCAACGGAAGAGGTGGATGCTCTTATTGCTAGGATACAACATGAAAAGGAAGAAGGGAAATAGAGGAAGGATTAGAGGTTCAGGAGGGCTCAGTTTGGAACTCCCAAGTCTCTAGAGTTAACTATCAGTAATATATAACCAGAGGGAGTGGCGACCGAATAGGCTTAGCCTACTGGAAGGGAGGGTTCCTCAGGGTGTATGGAGTTATAGGGGGGAGAGGCGAGGTTGGGGGGTTCACTGGGTGGAGAGCAGAGGGTGAAAAAAAAAAGATTTCTCATCTCATCTGTATTTTAAGGAATGCCATATAATTCAAAGAAGGGGTGCATTAGCTGATGGCAGGTAATACTAAAAGGGACAGTAAAATCGTTTTTATTTCCTGGAATTTGAATGGCTTAAGATGCTCGCATAGGCAAAGTTTGATATTCAAGTATCTAGAACTCTCCTCTGTTCAGGTCTGTCTTTTACAAAAGAAACATCTGACTTCTATTGAATCACATGCAATTTTCTCAAAAATCCCTTGGATAAATTGTTTTTGTTACTTGCAGCAATCAATTAACAACAGAAGTGTTGCAATATTGGTGAAGAAAGGGATCCCCTGTATAATTAAATCTGTACAGACCTACCAAACAGGGAGATGGATTGTGGCCCAGATGGATTTTGGGGTATTGGTTTTGACTTGCTCTTCCTATTATGGGCTCAATGTTGATGATCCTTCATATCTAAGTAAATTACAAGATAAATTGATGATGGCAACCCTCCCTTAATATTAGGAGACGATTTTAATGTCCGTCTAAATCCATCCAAAGACAGGTCTAATTTGAGCCGTGTAGCAGGGACCCCGCAATCTCGCAGAGCCATGAAAAATATGTTACTTGATATGAACTTGGTAGACCTTTGGAGGGCCAAGAATGGAGATCTCCTGGGTTTACTTTTTATAGTAAAAAACATCATCATTCATCCAGAATAGATTATATTTTCGTCAATAGGGAAGTGTTAGATAATCTATGTGATATATCTGTCTTACCCAGTCATCTTTCTGACCATGCCCCTGTCATGTTTTCGTATTCTAAGGAAGGCAACAGTCCACAAATCATATGGACATTGAATACATTAATGTTGTCATATCCTGGTACTGTTCAGTCCATTAGATCCTCCTCTTTAGAATTTTTTTCACTTAACCTGGGTTCCACGTCTATAGATTATGTATGGGATGCTTATAAAGCTAGTCTGAGAGGCATTCTACATGGTCTAATAAACTCTCAAAATCGAGCCAAGGCTTTGGAACTACATTCCATCGAGAGCAGGATAACTGAATTAGAAGTGGAAAGGAACAGTCTAATCAGGAGGACTTAGGAAAACTGACACAAGTTCAGAAAAATCTGGAGGGGCCAGGTAGGAGGTGCGGCGCTGGTTGGACCAGAAATGTATGGTACAATGGTCTGCGAAGAATATAGAAAATTTTGAATACGTGGAAAAAGCAGGTGCTCTATTAGCCTGGAAGGCCAGGATTGATCATTCGAAAAATAACATTAATGAACTAATTATTAATAGCAATGGAGATAAATCCTGCAAGGCTGAAGACCTACAAAAGTGTCTTCTTTCTCTCTTTTCGGATCTGTACTAGGAATATATGGTTCCTTCTCAGGATAAAATATTTTCCTGGATAAGGATCAAATCTCTATCCACTTTAACAGAAGCTAGTCGGGTCTCCCTTGATGCCCCTATAAACATAGAAGAAATTAGAGATCAAATAAAGAGGTCTAAAAACAATAAAGCCTCCGATTTGGATGCTCTTCTGAATGAAATTTGTAAACTTATTTTTCTTTCGGATGAATTGTTCCCGGTACTCAATCTCTATTTAACACAGTTTATAGTCCAACAGGTGTGGTTACCAAATCCTGGAAGGAAGCCACTATCGTTCTGATACTGAAGCCAGGGAAAGATCCACTAAAGGCCGATTCCTACCATCCGATCTCCCTGCTGAATGCCGATTATAAGATCTTTATGGGTATTCTGGCAAGGACAATGGCGAATCTGGTTTCCAGTCTGATTAACATCGACCAGACAGGTTTTATGGTAGGTAGGTACATCCAGGAACAGACTCAACTCCTGATAGGGAATATCGACTTGGCTGTGGTGAGAGCGGACACTTTAGCAGTAGTGGCCTTGGACGCAGCTAAGGCCTTCGACCAGGTCTGTTGGAGGTATCTCTGGGGGGTTCTCGAGGGACTGGGCAGGGGCCCTGTCTTTGTCCACACCTTAAGGGATTGCTACCAGGGAGCCTCTGCAAAGATCCTGCTGAATGGCACCCTGACTCCCAGTTTTGGCATCCAGAGAGGGACTAGACACGGGTGTCTCTTATTCCCCCTTTTATTTAGCATTTACATTGAGCCCTTGGCGCAAGCTATTAGGTTATATGATTTAATCTGTCCTTTTAAATCACAAAATTATCAGTGTAAAAGCACTGTATGCTAATGATGTTATTATCTATACCAGCGATCCGGAGGCATCTATTCCATGGCTTGGAAATCTGCTGGAGGAATTTGGCTCACTTTCTGGTTATCTAGCCAATTCCGCTAAAACGGAAGTGATGTGTTGGAACATCAACTATAAGGGAGGCCCCATTAGCAATGAATTGAAGTATCTGAGTATAAAAAGTGTTAAAGACCTGAATAACATTCCCCTGATTAATCTGAAGAAAACCATAAAGGAAATTGACCACCTCCTCGCCAGATGGAAGAATCTTCCCTTGACGATCTATGGGAAGGTCAATCTGGTGAAGTTGAGTATTCTCCCTAAGCTGACGTACTTGTTTAATGCAATTCCCTTAACCTTCCCCAGTAAGAGCATTAGTAAGATCCAAGGGAAAATCAGGAGCTTCATTTGTGGTTATAAAAGTGCTAGGATGTCCTGGATAAAGCTGAGGAGGAAGCTCTTAAAAGTGGGTTTGCCCTTCTGGATATCAGTTGGTATTTAATGGCCTTTCAATTTTAGGGTATCAGGATGCTGCTCTCAATACCAGAGGATACAACATGGGGTAGGCTCCTGGGTGAGATGGCTATTGTCGAGGGAAGGAGAAGGGTTTCTATATAAGTTTGGGGCCCCAAGATACTTTAATATTGTGTGCCTCAAGGTCCTTAAAGCCACCCCGGAGACATGGTGTAAAGTAAGACATAGATGGGGTATTGGATATTTCTCAGATTTTGCTCCCATATGGGATTCTCCCGGGGCCCCACTGCCTTAGAGATAGCTTGGCGATACCAATCAAGAGAGTGGGTGTGGCTAAATGGTCTGATTTGTTGGACATAGATGGGATTCTTCCATGGGAGGTCTTAAGAGCTAAGATAGGTCCTAAGTTCAAGTATTTCCAACTCAAATCATGGTACGAGGCAGAAGTGGGTGAAATATCTGGGAATTGGGAACTATAGCAGCTATTACAAAATGTCCAGCCAAAAAATAAAGAGATATCCATGTGGTATACAAGGCTTCTTGAAGCAGATGATATAGATATTCCACGTTAATCATCAGTTTGGAACTGGAACCAATCACCCCTCGGCCACAATATTGAAGACTTTTTTGTGCCATCTCTCAAATTACTTTATAAACAAATCAAACCAGCCAGCTTAAAAAAGAATCATCTTTTTGTCCTTAACAGACTCTACTACACCCCGGCCACGATAACTACATTTGTTCCGGCCCTCCCCCCCCTCAAAATGCCCTAGATGTAAATCACCAAATGCGGACGAAATCCACATCTTTTTCGAATGTCCGGAGCTAAGATCTTACGGGAAATATGTGGGGGACTCCTTATCGGGCATTTTTTAAATTAACATCAAGATTAATCTTCATCAGTTGTTATTTGGGGCAATGATTTTACCAACAGGGTGTTACCACAGATCTACAGGGGACTGTTGTTATACCTTAAATTGCTCGCTCGGAGGGAGATTCGTATAAAGTGGAAAGACTCTACCCCCCCCCCCCAAATACAGAGGGCTGGCTTAAAGCCTCATTTGGTATGGCTTAGCATTTGGCATCCTCTCCTAGATTGGGGCCGGGGCTTGAGTTTGGTAACTTTTTAAGATTGCTGGTCTTTCCCCCGGGTCCTATGATTACACCAAGCCTCTACTACCCGGGGCAGGTCGAGCTGACCTAGGCAAATGCAGTTAGCCGTGAGGCGCCCAGTTGTAAAGTATGACGGCTTTTAAATCTGCAGATGTCTTTTTGGTGAGATGAGGACAAACAAAAAATATCTTTTAAAAGAACATTAATATATCAACTCAAACACATTTAAATAGTTAAAAACAATCTTCTTAACAATATTAAAAACATTGATATTATTTACAACGATGTTCGTGTTAACGATATGTGTGCATAACGATATTTTTGTGTTACTGCTGTGGGTATATTGAGCAAGCTGAGGGATGCAGGAACCCACAAAAATAAGCTTAGGAAAGGAAGGCTGACTTGCTGGCGGTTGAGGCTGGAGGCGGTGGTTGCCTCAAATATTATGTTAACTCTTGGGCCAATAGCCTCTTAACATTATGTGACCCACAGCTTCCTGCTGCCCTTGCCAACTTGCAAGTAAACAGTTGGTTGACTGTGGACATCATAGTTAGCCTTGAAGCTGTGAACCACACTTATTGGGTGGCGCACCAGGATATAGCTATTAAACTCCAAGATAAATTATGCTTACCGTACCCTCATCAGAGAAAAGGAGAACAGGCAGGTGTTTCTCACTCCTTAACACAACAATTTATGCTCATATAAATAAGCAGTGTTAGTGCTGTATTGCCCTTAGTATGTTGTAATATGTATTATGATTAGTGTGCCATTTACCGTAGTTTGTACCTCTGGGTATTCCTTAGCACAATAATGGAATTAGAACTGCATGATGTGTATGGAATGTGAACCTGGCATTCATACTGATGCTGGTGACTGTACTGGTACACTTATGCCACTTCTGCTGCTGGGGTTTATATAATTCATGGAATCAATCAAGTTTTAAATAAATCTGGATTCTAGTGATTTACTACAATTTGTGGTGACAATTACCCGCAGCAGAAGAACCTCTGTTGACAACTTCTTTTACTATTTTGTGCTACTTTGAATTTGTACTTCGCTAAACTACTCCTTGTACTTAGGTGCTGCGACGTTTTGGGAGCAAATTTCTTTACTAGTATTACTAAGTGAGGTTTTGTTTTTTGAGGGCTCTGCTCAGACTTGCCTAATTCTGTTCTGCAAGCACCGTTACCCAACCGCATCCTTTCATTTGAACCGGAATTCCTCTTTCCGCATTCTTCAAATTGTCTGGATTCCATTACAGGTGCTGTCACCGCTGCCTTCACTTCATTCTAGAAGACACGATCGGAAAGCATCCCGAAGTGGAACCTCTACAGAACTAGCAACCCGACACTGGACGCTTTGACATCAGGGGGGACCTGGGGAGAGCCGTGCGCGAGCCGGTCTCTCCCCGGGTAGATTTGCGCGTGTCAGTGGCCACGGCAGGTGGGTCCTGATGAGCGAGGGTCAGGTGGGTTAATTAGGGTCAGGCAGGGCAGGGAAGCACTTGGGAGGCGGGCGGTGAGGTTCGTTTTGTGCGTGCTTTTCCAGTTGCCTTCCATGCAGATGGAGGAATCGGAGGAGGTGCGGAGGGCTGTCCGGGTCCTTTGCAGGGTAGGGCGAGAAGATTTGTTGTCCCCTGGAGTCCCTGGCGTGGCGTGGGTGGGGCTCGCTCGCCCCGTTCGCAAGGCGGCTGGGGGAGTTGCCTGGGCCGTCTCGGCATGCCTTTCTACCCCGGCTGAGAGTGAGGACGACGGCGAGGCGGCGATGCCGGAGGCGGAGCCTTCCGGCGAGGCTGGTCCCGAGGAGCAGTTGAACGCCCCCTCCGGAGTGCCGGGCCCCCTGCAACAGGTATGTCCTGCCCCCCGTGGGGCTGCTGGTTTGTGTGGGGTGTCCGGCGGGAGGCGGGGTCGCTCCGGGGGGAGGCCAGCGGGGCCGGAGCTTGGTGCCTGGAGGCCCGTCTTTTGAGACTTGTGTGCGGTCTTCTTCAGTGCCTGCTCCCTCCCCAGTGGTGGTGCCCCCCCTGCCTGGTTTGGGCCCTTTCCATGTTTTCAATGGGCAGCGTTATCTTTTGTCGCCTGCCCCATGTGCTGCCCCTGGGGTTCCTGATTTGCCTGAGGCAGCGCTATAAAAAGGAAATAGATTCTTTGCTCAGGGATTACCAATTGCTACGACCTTTTCCCCTCCTGAGGCGGAAGCCGGGAGGTCTCCCTCTTTCTTTGCACCTTTTAAACTTGTGTGTTTGAATTTTAATTGTTGTGCCATTTTTGCTTTGCGCTTGACTAATAAGCATCAGAGTCTAGACTTTAGAGACTTCCCAGCACTCCTTGGCGCTTCGCTGCTCCCTCACCCTTCCTTGATCTTCAGACCGCCCTCGGCCGAGCATTGACGCCGAGGGCTGGGATCTGACTTTGGCGGCCATATTGGGTGTAGGCCTTGCCGTCCACGCGCTCTAGTAGCGCTATAAAAAGGAAATAGATTCTTGCTCAGGGATTACCAATTGCTACGACCTTTTCCCCTGCAGCGCTATAAAAAGCACATTCTATCTTCCGCGCAGTGGACGCGTTCAGCGGACGCGCGGACCTGCGCCGGAGTCGTGCCATCTATGCCTACTTCTTAACACCAGATCTGTCCACAGACATGCCCAGGAAATCTTTGATCTCCTGGCTACTGAAAAACCTGTATGCCTGATGTTGACAGAGACATGGCTGAGTGAGTCATCACACCCTGACATTGCCTCTGCGATCCCCCCCTTTTATAATATCTTCAGGCAAGAAAGAGCGATGGGTAGAGGGGGGGTGTGGCTCTCGTGGTACAAAAAGCCTTTACGTGTTCTATCATCCACACGGAGGCCATCACGGGCGCCGAATCCCTTGCTTTCTCCATATCCCTGTCATCCCAACAATTTTTTAAGGGGCTCGTAGTCTATAGACCTCCAGGTCCGGCAGGATCCTTCTTTGAGGAACTTCAGTCATTAATTTCAACTCTGGCCCTAAGAGCAGAGCATTGTGTACTGGCCGGAGATTTCAATTTCCATATGGAAGACAGCTCTGACCCGGATACGTCCAAAATGATCGATATTACGGCCTCTCTGGGCCTGCTCTCCTATCTTTTTGGACCAACCCACGATAAAGGCCACACTCTAGATCAGGTTTTCTCTACATCCCCGGTCGAGGTGACAGCAATGCTGCCAGTCTTATGGTCCGACCATCGGCTAGCCTACTTTTACATACTAGGCACTAAGAAACCAGCAACCACTGCCATGAGACATCAGGGAACAGCCTCTAGGGTGTATCATCGGGTGACCCCGGAGATGCTGGCCCAGGCCCTTCAGGACCACCCCGTCTCCTATACTGGTGATCTGGATAATGATCTTGAAACCCTGCAGATGTGGCTTGTAGATAGGTTGAACGATCTAGCCCCTATGATTCCCCCTCGAACCACCCTGAAACGGGTCTCGGCCCCTTGGGTCACCGAAGTGCTGGCGCACTCCCGTAGGCAGTGTAAAGTGGCCGATAGAGCGTAGCGGTCTCAGTACGATGCAGAGGCAAGGCTTACCTATAGATCTATGATCAAAGCCTACCATCGGGAAGTTTTCCAGGAAAAAAAAATGTCTTTCGCTAGGAGAATCGAGGATGCAGCAAACTCCTGTAAAGAGATTTTTTCGATTGTTAGGGAATTTACAACCTTGCGCCCCAACTCAGTTCAGGCTGCTCCCTCTGAGACATGGGCTGCCACCCTTGCCAACTTTTTCACCACTAAAATCAGGTTGATACAGGATTCTTTTCCTATTAGGCCGGTGGATGGTTTTCTGAACCTCCCGGAGGGGCCAGTCCACCATATTACTTCAGGCCCAGTCCTGGCTGCTTTCCCGCCACTTTCGATACCTTCGTCGCTGACACTTATGACTAATCTCAAATCCGGCTCTCCCCTCGATCCCTGTCCGGCCAAATTCCTAGCCAAAATGGCAGATATTGTCAATCCTCTAGCCAACCCAATTTTGAACCTTTCCCTGAGTCAGGGGGTTATTCCGCAGACATGGAAGCAGGCCATGGTCATCCCCCTTCTTAAGAAACCGAACCTTGCCCCAGAAGTCCCCGCTAATTACAGGCCCATCTCGCTTCTTACGTCACTAGCTAAGATCCTTGAGAAGCATGTACAGGGTGTGCTCTCCAATTTTTTGGAGTCTCACGAGCTATTACATGCCTCTCAATCTGGCTTCCGCCCCAATTTAAGCACCGAGACGGCGCTATTGGAGGTATCGGAGGCCGTCAAGGAGGGGCTGGATTCAGGAGGCAGGGCTATGTTGGTCATGCTTGATTTGTCGGCGGCCTTTGACACCGTCCCCCATGAGGGTCTCCTCGCAAGACTCCATGAAATCGGTCTGAGGGGGACGGTGTTCAGCTGGTTTCGCTCTTTTCTAGCCAACCGCCGACAAACGGTCTGGGCCTCCTCCGGCTCCGCCGAGATGTCGCCACTGGGAGTCGGAGTTCCCCAGGGCTCCGTGTTGAGCCCAACTCTATTTAACATCTTCATGACTCCTTTGGCGACACTGGTGGAGTCCTTCGGGGCCCAGATCGTATCCTATGCCGATGATACCCAGCTTCTCTTTACCTGCCGGAAGGGAGAAGAGTTCGATGGAGAGAGTATCCGTGAGTGCCTTGGGGCTGTTTTTAAATGGTTCCAGCTAAACAGCCTCAAGTGCAACTCAGATAAATCTGAGATACTCTTCTTCGGATGTCCATCTGATCCGGACTGGCATGGGTGGTGGCCCGCCGACATGTTCCCCCCAGCTCATTCGTCCCAGTCAGCTAAGAACTTGGGAATTAAAATCGATAACGGGCTGACGCTTAAATCCCAGGTTCTGGCTCTCACAGGAACGTGCTTTGGCATCCTTAGGATGCTCTGGAAGTTCCTCCCTTTACTCGCTGAGGAACATAGGAGGACGACAGTTCAGGCCTTAATTGGATCAAGATTGGATTACTCGAACATCTTATATCTTGGCCTGCCGGAGTACCTTTTACAACGCCTGCAGGTGGCCCAGAACGCGGCTGCTCGAGCCATCTTCGGCCTCCACAGGCGGGCCAATGCCTCTAGCCTATTGCAAGCGCTACATTGGCTCCCTATCCGGAAGCGGATAGCATTCAAGGCTATGACATTGGCCCACAAGGCTTTGCACGCCTCGGGAGCTCAATATCTGCAAAGGAGGTTGGCCTTTTACTATCCGGCACGATCCCTGAGATAGGAGTCCCTCTTCCTTGCTGTGGTGCCCCGAATAAAAAATGCCTGCATTGGAGGACGTTCTTTCAGGCTGCTTGCTCCGCAGCTTTGGAACTCCCTACCTTTGACCCTGCGCTCTACATCTAATCTGCTCGCGTTCAGGAAGGGCTTAAAGATATGGCTCTTTGCCCGCTAGGGATCTACTGCTCTGTTTCTGTACCTTGTAGAGCCTTTTTTTTCATTGTATACTGTTATGTTCTGTCCGTCCTCTTTCAGGTCATGTAGTACAAAGCGCCGGGACACTCCTCGGAGTAGCCGTGCGCTATATAAGACCTATTTAACATAACATAACATAACATAACATAACATAACATAACAGATGGTCCTGTTGAGGGCTCGGTGGGGCATATGGTCTCTGTTCCTGGGCCTTCTTCTACTTTTTCCCGTGGTTGCTCGGTTGATTGTGGGGAGTCCCCCCCAGATGCTCTCATGAATGGGGTTGCGCACGGGCCTTCGAGGGGGCGGTAGGTTCCCCTTCGCTTCCTGTTCTTTTCTCCCAGCCGACTGGGTGTGTGCACCGTGTGGGGGATGCCTCGGCTGCTCCCTGCCCCCTTTCTACTGTGTCCTTCCCCACACCTCAGGGGGCCCCCGTGGCTGTGTCTGACCGGTGGCGTGGCCCTTTGGGTGGTGGCCGTGGGGTATGGTTGGGTGCTGGTGGAGATTCAGAGGTGGCTCCTCTAGGTGCGGCTGGGGGTTTCGGTGCCTCGGCGACAGTGCGGTCCGGTCAGAGCGGCCGTAGACGGAAGACTCCTCTTACTGCAGGTCCTCAGGTTTCCCTTTCCCTTCAGAGTGGTTTGCGGGCTGCCCCAACGGCGGTTTCTGGGGAGGGGAGAGAGGAAGGGGCTTCTGGAGCGGATCCCCTTTTTCAGAAGCAGGGCGCAGTGCGCAGTACTGGCATTCAATGGGAATCTTATGATGGCCGTGTGGGAGATGGGGAGAGTACTGGTGGAAGTGGTGACTATGTTGAAGATGATGTATTACATTTGGATATTGATGATGATTGGGAGGAGGGAGAGGTTTGGGATGGGGAGGTTGCTCCTGGGGTAATGGTTAGGAACGGGGTATGGGGCAATCCCATGTTCTCAGTGTTTTGCAGGAGTCTGGAGCGGACCCTGCAGCAGCAAGAGTTCCGGCTAAGAAGCCGCGCGAAGGGTATCCTGCGGTGTTTCGGCAGGAGTTGGCGCAGTTTCCTACAGGTAAGGAAGGGTGGTGGTCTGTGTGGCGGCAAGGGGAGAGTCTCCCCGTTAAACGGACTCGTTCTATTGGTGTTGGGGATGGGAAGGTGGGGGAGCAAGTTGCTCATCCGAAGCTGTCTGAGCGGCATGCTACTGTGAATACTACATCACCAGGGGATGCTACCGCCTCTTCAGCGGGGCGGTCAGGGAATGTTGCTCCTGTGGTGCTTTCCTGCGCAGGGGACCCGGCTGTTCCCAAAATGTGTCCCTATTCTGGCATTGGTATGCCGTTAGGTTCCCACTTGTCGGAAAAAACGAAATCTAGAATTTGGGGTAATGAGTTTGTCGATGTTTTTAAATTGCTCCATCGGGATCTGCAGGCAAAGGAAGGGTCTAAGGAGGAGGAGTTGGAGTTGGCGCGGAGGCCGCGGGTTCCCAAGTCCATTGAAAATTGGACGTCTGCCTTTTTGATTTATGCTAGTGTTTCCTGCCAGCGTCATGCGGATAAGGCTGTGGCCATGCTGAAATATGTAGATGTCCTCAGGAAAGCCTACATCTATTTTGGGGGTTTTGCTTGGTTGTCGTATGACAAGTAATTCCGTGCGAGGATGAGTTTGTTCCCTGAGCGATCCTGGGGTGAGGTTGATACTGAATTATGGTTGCAGTGGATGTCTTCGGCCCATCCCCCCGCCACTACTCACACAGCTAGTGGTTTACCGATCACGTATCAGCCCTTTCCTTCGTGCCCCGCTCCAGCTGGGGTTCTGGGCAGGGGAGAGTCCGCTCTCTTGTGAACCTGTTGGCATTACAACAGGGGCCTGTGTACCCAGCCTTTGTGTAGATACAAGCATGAATGTGCCCAGTGTGGTGGTAGGCACGCCCTCACCCAATGTTTCCCGGGCCACCGTGGGGGAGATGCAGGACGGGGCTCTTGGGGCAGAGGCCAGTCTTCCCACTTTGGTGCGAAGGGCTCCTACTCCTATTGATGTGGTGCTGTTGGATTGCTGGTTGCAGGATTACCCGGATGTTGATGCGGCGAAACGCTTGTCTTGGGGTTTCAAAGTGGGTTTTCGGATTGGGTACCAGGCCCCTCGGAGTGGGAGGTGGTCTGACAATTTGAAATCTGCTAAAGAACTTCCCCAGGTTGTGCAGAGGAAGTTAAATGCTGAGGTTGCTGCGGGCAGAGTGGCTGGGCCCTTTTCGCACTGCCCTTTGCCGGAGTTGATTGTGTCCCCTTTAGGAGTTGTCCCCAAGAAAGCGGCTGGTGAATTCCGGCTTATTCATAATTTGTCTTGGCCCGAGGGATCTTCCATCAATTACTTCATTGCCCCAGAGGATTCGAGTGTTTCTTACGCTTCAGTGGACAATGCTTTGGGGTTGGTGCGGAATGCGGGCTGGGGTGCTCTGCTTGCCAGGTGTGACATACAGTCAGCTTTTCCCCTTTTGCCAATCCATCCCTCTGATTTTGGCCTATTGGGGATGCATTTTCAGGGGAAGTATTATGTGGATCTGGTCTTGCCTATGGGGTGTGCGGTGTCATGCGCATTGTTCGAGACATTTAGTACCTTCTTGCAGTGGCGATTTTCATTCATCAGTGGCCATGGGCTGGTCTGCCATTACCTGGACGATTTCCTGTTCATTGGGGCGCGGGATTCCGGTCAGTGTCGGCTGTCGTTGCAGACTTTTCAGGCAATGGCTGCAGAGTTGGGGGTGCCGTTGGCTGCTGACAAAACGGAAGGTCCCAGCACCACTTTGACTTTTCTGGGAATCTAGATCGATACCTTGGCCATGGTGGCAAGATTGCCTGCTGCAAAAGTGCAGGAAATTTCTTCTTTTTTGTCTTCCGTGGTGGTGGAGCGCAAGTTGGAGTTCCGGAAAGTGCAGAAACTTTTGGGGTACTTGAATTTTGCGTGCCGGGTGGTTCGAGCGGGCAGGACCTTTTGTAGGAGGTTGGGAATGTCCTTGTCCGGGGCCTCCCTTCCGCACCACAGGGTGCGCATCACGGCGGCCATCAGGGCGGATCTGAGTCTTTGGTTGTCTTTTCTGCGGGACTTTAATGGTGTGTCCCTCTTTTTCACGGAAGAGGACATGGTTTGGCAAGTACAGATCTACACGGATGCTTCTGGTGCCCAAGGATTTGGTATCTTCTGGGAAGGGAGATGGTGCGCTGCGAGCTGGCCAGCTCATTGGCGGAGTCAAGGCCGTAGTATCGCCTTTTTGGAATTGTTTCCCCTGCTAGTGGCACTTTGCATCTGGGGTGCTGAATTTAAGGACAGATCTGTGTTGTTCCACGTGGATAATCTGGCGGTGGTTCAGCTGATTAATCATCAGAAGGCAAGGGATCTGCGTGTTCTGAAATTTCTGCATGTCTTCATGTTGCAGTGTATGCATTTGAATATTGTTTTCAAAGCACAACATATACCTGGGACCACTAATTGTATAGCGGACGCTTTATATCGATTTCAGTGGTCGGAATTCCGCAGATTGGCTCCTGGGGCAGATCCCAAACAGACTCCGATTCCACAGTACGTATGGGCCTGGGGGGAGTGAGAGTCACTCAGCTGGTGGAGCATTCAATAGCTGCTTCTACTCGTCGGAGTTATTTGCAAGCATGGAGAGAATTTTTGGATTTTGGTAAAGGTTTTGCTGTTCCGTATGGAGGGTTGTCTGAAGAGCAGTTTTTGTTGTCTTTTGTGTTACATCTTGTTGATAAAGGTCTGTCTCACACGACCATTTCCAGCAAATTGGCAGGGGTTTCTTTTTATGGTCTGCTGCAGTGGGGGAGGGATCCAGTTGAGGGGGTGTTGGTCAGGAAGGTTTTGAAGGGACTGGGTAGGTTGCAGTCTGTTTCCCGGATGTTGCGCCGCCCAGTCACTTTTGACTTGCTTCATCAACTGTTATCGCATTTAAGGGGTTGCTGTTATGATGATTTTGAGTATTTCAAATTTCATTTGTGTTTTGTATGGATGTTCTTCGGAGCCTTTCGGGCCTCTGAGCTTCTAGGTTTGCGCACCAGGGTGGGTTTGACCAGTGACGAAGTGATTCTGGAACATGATAGGTTGCGCATTTGGTTGCGCGCTTCCAAAACGGACCAGTTGGCTAGGGGTAAGTGGGTTTTCGTAGGTAGGAGTGGTGTTGTGGCTTGTTGCCCGGTGTGTGAGTGGGAGTGTTTTTTGCAGTCTTGGGTTTTTTCGCCTGGTGTGATTTTTTGTCATGCTGATGGCAGTCCCCTTACAGTTGCCCGGTTATTGGCTGTGCTCAGAAAGGTCTTGTTAACTTTGGGATTGGAACCTTCCTAGTTTGGTACTCATTCCTTTCGGATTGGGGCAGCGACGGAGGCTGCTCGTTTGGGGTGGGACTGGTCTCAGATCCAGAAAATTGGGCGTTGGAGGTCAAGGTGCTGCGAGAAATATGTGAGAAAGTACTGCATTTTTGCTCTGTTAACATTTCTTTTTCTTCTAGGTCCATGGCTCAGGCGGGCTGGCTTTAAACGGAGAGTGTGGATTATTGGACACTCCTTCGTGAAATGGGCTGCAGTGGCTGCAGAAGGACAAATTTGTGGGCGCTCTTTGGGGCTCAGCAGTTTAACCCACGAGGTTGTGTGGCATGGGATTGGAGGAATGCGATGGGGGGGTTGCTTCAGTTGCTGGCTACTCTTTGTCTGAAGGGTGGGGGCCCGCCTTCCCTGCTAGTGCTTCATCTGGGCGAGAATGACCTTGTCTCTTTATCTGGTTTAACTTTGATTAAGTCTATGCAAATGGATCTGGAAGTCCTCAAGGAAGCATGGGAGACCACCATGGTGATTTGGACTGAATTTGTACCTCGACGTCACTGGACTGGTGCAAGGAAGGATTCTGCAATGGAAAAAGCACGGAAAAAGGTGAACCGTGCTATGAGACTGTTTTGTAAGGATTTATGTTTTTATGCGTTGGCTCACCCTCATTTGCAGGTTTCGGAATGGCACCTATTTCGTGCGGATGGTGTCCATCTTTCTCCAATGGGTCAATCCTTTTATCTTTTAGAGTTACGTGGTTTAATTGCCAAAGTGCTTGATGTTCAATTGTGGTGCTCTCAGCGTTCAGTTTAACTCTGCGGGTGGGGCAGGAAAACTCTAAAGGTTTTCCTGAGTGGTGGATTTTTAGTGGGGGGTGGGCAGCCTGGAGCGGGTTGGTCCATCCTCAAAAGGCAGTTGTAGGAAAGGAAGGGGTATGCATAAGAGTTAGGGGCTTCTGGTTTGTTTAGGGTTAACTTGGTGGGGGAATTATCAGTTGGGTAGGAAGGTTCTGTTAGGCTGAGAGCTGTTTGATTCAATAATTAATTAAATAAATAAACAAAATTGTTTGATGTGTTCACACCTGTCTTAATAAAGTGGCCTTTCTTGCTGGCTAAGAAGTTGTGGACAATGACTTTCTTGCGCGAGGGGGGACCTGGGGAGAGCCGTGCGCGAGCCGGTCTCTCCCCGGGTAGATTCGCACGTGTCAGTGGCCACGGCAGGTGGGTCCTGATGAGTGAGGGTCAGGTGGGTTAATTAGGGTCAGGCGGGGCAGGGAAGCATTGCGCACTTGGGAGGCGGGAGGCGAGGTTCGTTTTGTCCCACCCACCCCCCCCCTTGGGTTTTTTCGTTGGGTCTTTTTTGTTTTCCAGTACTTTCGTGCTGGGGGCTAGGGTTTTTTTTAATTTTTGCCACTTTAAGACAGGTTGTTTTCTTTGTAGGTGGATTTTTAGTGGGGGGTGGGCAGCCTGGAGCGAGTTGGTCCATCCTCAAAAGGCAGTTGTAGGAAAGGAAGGGGTATGCATAAGAGTTAGGGGCTTCTGGTTTGTTTAGGGTTAACTTGGTGGGAGGTTTATCAGTTGGGTAGGAAGGTTCTGTTAGGCTGAGAGCTGTTTTATTCAATAATTAATTAAATAAATAAACAAAATTGTTTGATGTGTTCACACCTGTCTCAATAAAGTGGCCTTTCTTGCTGACTAAGAAGTTGTGGACAATGACTTTCTTGCGCGAGACGCAAGCGGCCATCTTTTATTGGGCTGCATTCTCATTTTCACTGTGATATCTTTGCATTATTGAAGTGCGCAGCACTGGAGTTTATTTCAGCAATACACACGATTTCCATTCAACAATTCCTCAGTGATACACACACAATTCTGCAACGTGTGAACAAAGAAAGCTCTACTGAGACACGCACGCATTCCCACATCGTGTGTACACAGCGCAGTGATTATAGTTGTGTATACACACATACTGGCATCACAACACTTTTAATTCTTATGTGGTAATGTGCACAAGTATACTTTTTTGTGTCTTCTCTCTGAGGAGTGTATCAGTAATAATATTGCCAATTACCTATCTTCTATTTACATAGCCATAAAAACATTATAACTATTGCCTTGTATTCGTTCACACTGGTTAAACCTTCTTAGTTGGACTGTTATTCAACATAGTCCGGTATCTGGTACTGCTTTAAGCCTTACTCCTCCCCAACGTATTGTGCCTTCTTCTGGAGAAAATGTGCTTAATTGGCAAGAATGGAAAGAGCATTTAATGAATTACATTTCCACCTTAGATGAAGATGACAATATTGCGCCTCACAAACAACAGAAAACACTGCTGCATTTTTTGGGCCCAATTGGCTTGAGGGTTTACAATTGAATTGCAAAAAAACATATTCTGGAGGATATGTTTTACTGCATGCTTTGGAAGATCTGTATGCTTCCTATGCAACCACAGTTCGTGTTGGTATAGACTGGTATGTTTTACCATAGGCAACAATCAAAGGAAGAGACAGTGGAAGAATTTGTCTCTGCTTTAAAAATCTTTGCTTTAACTTGTCACTTTTGCACTTTACACGACGAGCTTATCAGAGACCAAATAGTCATGCATGCTGCTAATTAGTCTGTTCAGAAAAGTCTATGAGCCTAGGGGGATATTCCACTTCAAGAAGTTGTAGAACTTGTAAAAACAGCTGAACTTACTGGCAAATTTGCAAAAGCGGTTTTGACTGACACAAAAACTACAAAGGATCTGGACAATAAAGGGGAAACTAATGAGGTAGTAAATAAAATAAAACTCGGTAAGACACATGTATTCTCAAAAACAAAAATTAAATACAGGCTACAAAAAAAAGCAACAGGAGTATGACAAAGAGGTAGATGTTATAGACGTGGATTTTCAGGTAATTTGGCCAACAATAAAAAATGCCTAGCCTGGAATCAAAGGTGTTGTGGGTGTGGTATAATGGGCATTTTCTAAAGGTGTGCAAGAAAAAAAGTAACAGATACTCTGCTGTTAAAACTTTAGAGGAGGAGTCAGATGCAGACATTTAAGAATCAGATGTAGATGACACAAACTTGTGTGCTAAGTGTAGAGTCAATGTCAAACGTGCTGGGTATTCTGATCAATAGAAAAAAAACCTAAGTGGTGTATTGAAATGGGTGGTATTTCTATAATCGTCCCGGCAGATTCTGGTTTTCCTTACACTAGTAGGTGAAACTGTGTGGGAGGAGAAATTCAAAAGGGTTGTAGTTGAAGAACTGGAGTTACGGGACATTTCTCCAAAACATTTCACTGGAGATCCTATACCCCTGGTTGGTTTTAGAAAAATGAAGTACAGATTTAAGGGACAAGACGTTGATTGCAAATTGTATGTTTCAAAGGCTGGTTGGTTGGACCAAGAAAAACTTGGAATTATTTTGGATACCAATACAGAGGAACCAACCCTAGGGGTGCAATGTGTAGCAAGTAAATGTGCAAATACTTGGATGGAATACCGGATGTGTTTTAGGATAAAGTAGGAGAACTTACGGTGTTCCAGCACAGAATAGGTTTAAAAGAAATGCTGTGCCAAGCATACAAAAGCAGGGAACATTCCTAAGAGCATCAGAGTAGAAGCTTCAGACTTGACCTTTAGTCATTGCACGATGAGTCAACGGTAAATCAGGTTGTCTTTAGACCATAGAGATTTGAATAAAAACATACTGGTGGATCAATTTCCCCTCTCCAAAATGACCGAATTGCTGTCTATCACAAGGGGTGCTAAATGATTCTCCACAATTGATCTCACGTCTGCGTACCACCAGCTTCTTTTGCAGCCTGACAACCGCAGATTGACAGTGTTAATTACACCCTTTGGCTGCTTTTAGTTCTTAAGACTTTCATTTAGGTTGGCATCTGCAGCTGCCATGTTCCTGCGAGTAATTTTTAAACTTTTCTAAAAAGTTAAAAAAGTGGTGTTTTTCCTGGATGATATTCTGGTCATGAGTGAGACAAATGGGAAGCATGACGAAAACGTAGGAAGTTCCTGGATATTCTCTGTGAAAAAAGGTCTAACTGCACAATATTCCAAGTGTACGTTTGCAAAAAACTCATTCATGTATTTAGGCCATGAAATTAGTGAGAAGGGTGTGGAACCCAAAGCATTTTTAGTGAAGGTGATTAAAGATGCCTTTGCACCCTCCAACAAAGATGAAACAGGATTTTTTTAAGAATGGCAGAATTCTATGCTAAGTATGTTAGGAATTTTGTGAACAAACGTTTTCCTATTAGACAACTTTTGAAAACCAAATCTGAATTTGAGTGGTCGGAAAAGAGTCAATATGATTTCCAAAACATCTAAAATCACATTAGCGGCACTCCCGCCTTACAAGGATTTTACCCAGCTTTTAAAAGTATAGTTACTACCGAGACGAGCTGCAAGGGTTTAGAAGCAGTACTCACTCAAGTTGATAAGGGAGGTAAAGAGTATGTAATAGCCTTCACATCACATTCCATTGCCCCAACAGAAGAAAAGTATTCTGTTATTGAAAAAGAAGCCTTGTGCTTGCGTTTGTGGAGTAGAACATTTCAGGGCATATATCTGGGGAGTGCATTTTACAATCAGAAGCGATCATAAACCCTTAACCAAAGTGCTCACCACTAAAGGGTTACTTAATGCATCTCCCAGGCTGGCTTGTATGTCAATTAAACTGTTGAATTTCAATTATTGGGTATGCTATGTGTCTATTGTTAAGAACAAAATGGTGGATTATTTAAGCAGGATGCCATTGCCAATTAGGATCAATCCTGAACTTATAGATGAATTTGAAAATTGTTGTGTGGCGGATATCAGTGATGGTGTTTCTGAGAGTGACTGGGTAGAAGGCACCATTAGGGGTGAGCTGTTGCAGAAAATTAGTAAATGGATTAGGGACAGTTTTCCTCCCAAGTGAGATCTGAACAACAAATTGTGTGCACTTTGTGAGTTGAGGCAGGAGCTGTCTACAGAAGGTGGTAAAGTGCTACGAGCTGAAATGGTTGCCCCCCTGAATCCTTGAGGAGTAGGATTTTGGACATTTATCATGAAGGCCATTTAGGCATTACTAAAACAAAGTGCAGGGTCAAAAATGTGTACTGGTGGCCTGGTATGGACCAGGCCATCAGCAAAAAGGTTAGAACATGTGTGTTATGCAACAATACTGAAAAAGTCCTTGTTTCTATCAAACTACCTTCATGTCCCATAAAGTGCCCTAATATACCGTGGGAAAGGATTGGGCTGGACAAATTGGGTCCTATGCAGAAGGGAGTAGAAGATGTTATAGTCCCATTTAATCATTTCGCTATATGGCCTGATATAAAAGTAGTTAAAAAGTGGATGCCCAATCCATAGTGCAATTCTTAGACAAAGTATTTTTGAGAGATTGTTTGCCCACAGTTATTTTGACTGATAATGGACCCCGATTTTGTTTGGAAGCATTTAATTATTTCATGAAAAGAAATGCCATAGTGCTCAAAACAACTTCTATTTACCATCCAGCTGGTAATGGTTCTGTGGAGCACTTCATCGAAGTGCTCAAAAATACCATCCAGCTAGCTAAAGAGGACAAATTATCCTGGGTTAAGGAAAAATGTTGCACAGTGTGGGTTTACAAGGACACACTATGTAGTTCTATTGGTTGTACCCCTTTTGAAATTATGAGAGGCAGAGTGCCAACCATGAAGGACACATTGTTCTAAGAGGAGCCAGTGAACTCCTGATGAGGTTAAGGAATGGGTTAACAAGACTCAGGACAAGAGTAAGAAGTACCACAACAAAAAGCATATCTCCAAGCAGGTATAGTTGTGAGTAGGTGATTGAGTGAGAGTCAAAAAACAGATGTTTATGGAAGAAAAGTAGGGAGATACTTTCATCCTTTACAAGTGGATAAGATCTTATGTAACTCTGTCCAGCTATGTGGAGGCAAGGTGTGGCATTTCTTGCCACATTTCTCTATACAACGGGGAGAAGATAACTTTTATTGACACTTTTGCAGCCTGCCCTCAAAAGTATACAAATAAGTCAGATATTTTTATTGGGAGAGTGTTCTGGTGTAACTGGTGTGGTTGGTAAAAATGAAGATGCTGGGGTCAAATGACATGAACAGTGTGGAATACTTGACCAAAGTTCCTCTTCTGTCCCGTGGGTATGCCAGAAAGGGCAAATCTGGGTGCATGATCAAGAGACCAAAGAGGTTTCAAGACTACATATGCAATTTAATTTTTATTATTATTGTATTAATATTATTGCCTTGTTTTTTTAAACTTTTATTCTTCTTGTTTTTGTAATTTTGTCTTGCTGTTTATAAGGGCAACAATGTGTTGCATTGCCCTTAGTGGGTTGTATTATGTATTATGGTTAGTGTTCCATTTACCACAGTTTGTCCCTCTACGTTTTCCTTAGCACAGTAATGGAATGAGAAAGCATGATGTGTATGGAATGGAAACCTGGCATTCATACTGATGCTTGTGGCTATACTAGCCCATGTATGAGGCTGCTCCTGCTGCTTGGGTTTATATTTCTTGGAATGAATCCAGTTTTAAACAAATCTGGACTCTGGAGATTTACTACAGTTAGGAGTCAGGCAACCCAGTCAATAACTTTCATTTGGCGGGGGGATATGGTGTAAAGATTTGGATTCCTTCCTTGGCCCCTTCAAATAACAGACACACTCAGTTATTTGTATTGTATAAGGAAAGATACTTTATTATATAGGATTGACACATAAATCTTATGTATCAGAATATTGGTATTTACCACAGCAATCTCAGCAGTCACACGATAAAACAAGGCGAATTAAAAGAAATTACTTCAAACATTTCATATCACACCTTCCTATTCGCTCCACTAGATTAGTCTACTTCCTACAAAATATCTACATATGTAACAGGCCTTATGGTTACATTAATGACTGAATGATTTTTAGAATTGCCTAATTATTTATATGCCAAGCCATGTAAGTATTCCCTCATACCTAAGAAAGGTCTGCATTTAGACAGTTTTACATAGGCATGGCCCTCTAGCATTCAGTCCTTGTGTCTGCCCCACCCAAAACCTTGTTACTCCTTATACCTTCACCTCCAATGTTTTTCAATGGAGAGGAGAGTAGAAACTCCTGTGCTACTACTCATATCATTTCTGTAACAGAAGCACATTGAAGGCAGGAAAATGTTGTCCTTTGATTGTATTCCAAAGTTGATTTGTGAGAGGACAGAAGTCCTGGCTATTCTAATCTGTGCAAGTAGTCCTGATGCTTCTCTGAAAATGCAAAATTTCAGTTGTTTAGTTTTTAAACCTTTCCATTCGCCCGTCGGCCAACGGCCATCGCGAGCGCTACCTCAGTAGTATGACCGTAGACTACGAGAAGTTGTGGGATCTGAATGTTTCTCCTGGAACGGAGATTTCAAGTTAACAAAACACGCTCTACATTTCTTGTGAACTTTCTGCCCAACACTAACGTGAAACTTAGAAATTTTTCTCTCCTTGCATGTTTTTTGAATTCCAGTCACTCCTCTTTCAGTGAGTACAGATACATCGTCATCGTCTTGAAACACCACATCACAAAAAAAACACTTTTCTATGTCCATTTTCACTGTATCTCACAGCAACTCGCAAGAACCTGTAACACATAAATGAAACATTTTTGATTAACAAGAAAACAAACAATAACAACAAAGTTACAAAACAAAAGACAAACAATAGCAAACTTTTTATTACAAAAGTTAATTGTAATATTTAGGTTCCTTCACACTTTGTCATATAAGTCAATGAAAAAATGATACAAACTTTGTCTATCTGACATATTCCGCAATTATTTGATATTATGGTCATCAGAAACAATTTTTGATGTTATTTTTGACTTTCCCGTCCCTAAAAACATACAAAATGATACCACACATGGGCATATAAACAGTTATACCCTATATCTCAAATAATGGGCAGCAAATGTGAAAAATCCGCCATATTGGATTAACGCGTCATGATTGAGTGGTAGACTTTTCACCATCGTTTTCTATGGAAAAATTTCAAGAAGAATTCACTCACAGAAATTGAATTGCAATTAGTTCTAGGTTCCGCAACAAATGACTATTCTATATTCAGGAGTACCTGGAGTCAGTTTGGTAATCGTGTCTTACTCTTTTTATGCAAAATTGCTGAAAATTACATGTTTACATCAGTTCACATGATTTGAATTAATTTGGGCAAAAATGCCTACCCAAGAGCACTGGAACAGAACGTGACCGGCTGTTGCTGTTCCCATTCAGTTGAATTTTGTGCTATTTTTGGAGCAAAATGCATTCTAGGCTCATTTTGGGTGCTAGGGTGCATTTTGCAACAAGAAAATTGTGCTAAATGCAGGACTACACTCCATGCATAATTCTGCATAATCATTTGTAATTTTGTTGTAATCCTGCATAATCACTCTAAGGCAAATTACAAGCGTTACGCCCAGCCCTAATAATTAATGGCCTATGATATAGGGGTTCCCTTAATGCAACTTTCCCATCTGTACCCACATATCTTCCAAAAGTACTATGACCAGGCAGGCTGGTTCAGGACTGCCAGCCATGTTTCCCTCTGTAATTAGTAACTGCTGTGGGCCGACAAGTAGTATACAGGGTTGACCTCATGCCTCCTTTGCCTGCTACTTTTGCTTCCACTTGAATTAGCTCAGCACCTGTAATAGCAAGTGAACCCAACGGTGACCAAATTCTGCAGTCTAATTCAGTCTCCAACCTGGCCCAAGTGACAACACTCTAGTTGTCTAAAATGCCAGGAAGTCTGTAGCTTTTCTTGAGGGACATAAGCAGAAAGCAAATCCACCCTCCACTCAGGATGGGAGCAAAAGGGCAGCAGGGCCTAGACAACATAAAAAGTTCTGGTGGGGCATGTAGTGGATGAAGCAGGAAAGTTGTAGAACTTTCCAGTCACATAATCCAAGAAGAAAGACAAGGAAATCTGGAAAAGGGATGTGGATCAGCAGCAAGCAACACCAGTCATAGATTTGGTCCAGTCACCTAAAGGTCAGGTGGCACTACATTTGTGTGAGGACATAAAGGAAAAGATTTGTACAGGGGATATTGATTTAGTTACACAGGAACCAATAGCCAAATAGAATAAGGGTATGAAAGAGTGTTCAAACAAGCAGCAAAAAACAAAAGTTGAGGAAACATTAAATAATTGGAGTAAAGGCTTTATCATTTACAAGTCAATAGTTCTCTAGAAGTGGCCGTCTTTGGGCCCTCAGATGTCCTATTATCAGAACAAGATTGTTGGTACTCAGGAGACATTCTGGAGGAAGACAGCTCGTAACCATAATATGTGTTGTGATTAAACTGATATTGTTAGACCTGGCACCTTGGCGTGAGTCTCCCTTCCACTTTTTGCTGATGTGCCTCAGATGTTTTTGCTGGTGTTCGATGCTCAGGGCACTGCCGCAGTGCAAGTGCTCCCCAATATGAAGTGTATCCGTAATTGATTTCCATGATTGACTTCTTTGGTTTACTGTCAGTCCCCAGTAACGTGCACAAGGAGTGCCGGGGCTTGTAGCTACAAATCCTGCTAGTGGGTCTGCAGCGCTGGTTGCGCCACCCACGGAAGCGGCCTCGTAAAAGATGTCTCGGGTCCGCCATTGCAGACCCTGCGTACGGTCTGGTACTGTCACGCTGACTGCGCAAGTGCACACACTTGCCAGTCCCTAAACCTTCCCTAACCTTCAAATCAGTCACCCCTATGGTTGGCCTACCGGCCGGGTGCATTGTAAGCGTTAGGTAGGACAAGCCCTGATGTGTGTGGCATGTCCTAGTAGTGAATTACCGCCCTTTTTCGTTCTTCACTATTGAAGGGCTGCCTGTTCTCTTAGGCCAAGGTGAGCTGCTGGAATTATTACACGCTATAGTCCCGGCCGGCTCAGGGAACACGGTGGCATGTCGAGTTTGGTATGCCTGAACTCAGAATAATAAAATACTTCCTTTAGCAAGGTTTATTTTAATATCCTGTGTTTGCAAATGCTACTTTTAGAAAGTTAGCATTTGCTCGCCTGACTATTTCAGCCCGCCTTTGCCAGGATGTGTATCTGTTGTCTGGGTTTGTGTGAGTGACAGGGCTGGGGAATTCCCGGGGACAGTCGGCGTTACCAGGTGGTGAATAGGGTGCTTACATCAAGATGGGTGGACGGAGTAGTCCTTGACTCTGAATAGGGTTGTGCTCCACCACCACAATACTGGCTCCACCTCCTGCGGAGCGTCTGATGTCCCTGTCCTTCACCCTGAAAGAAGACGGCAGCTTCCTGTCAACGGAGAACTCCAAAACCGGGTTGAACCAGGCTCAGGCCCCCTGGCCTGTCAAGACAAAAGAAACCGAGTATAAAGGTAGGAGCCCTGCTCCTAAGAAATTAGATCCAGTTTTGACCACGACGAACCTCTGCCTGACTAGAAGGACCAAGAGAAGCTGAGGAAAGGAAACCTGCAGTGGTGCCTTGCTGAGGACGGAGAGGAAAAGACCAGAGAGGACTTTGAAGACTTGTGCCTGAAACTATCTCCAAGGGCTTGATCACAAACTTGCCCCCTGAACGGAACCCCCGGACCATTGGGCTCTATTCTGCCTGTGCCCGTTTGCTGTTGGGCCTTTAGTTCTTATTCCCTCGCCGGAGTTGTGACTCGGTGCCTTCGCCCTCCAAGGTCGTGACAGCTCGGAGCCTGGTCACCCCGCCGCAGAGAGCCCCGCTCAAGCTTGAGTCACTCTCAGCTTCAGAGCCGGGCCGCCCGCTCTCCTGTCACCTTGCCTGTTACCGAGCACGCTGTGCGCCTCTCATCTTCTCCCGCCGGAATCTGCACGGAGCGCATCTGATAGCCTCGAACGGTCCGTACATCGTAATGTACCCGACTGTCTCGCTTTGCCCTCCTGCATACCAAGGTCGTGCCGCACCTCAAGGAAGGCCTTCCATACTGTGGTACCGAAGGCCCGGTGCTGCCCCCGTCTGCCTGAGAACACGACGCCCCACACAGATCCACAGGTACCACCTGGTGTGCTAAGAAGTAGTACGCCCCGCAGGCCTGAACGGCGCCTCGCCCGTGAGCTGCCTCAGACCCCGGATCGCCACAACCCTCCACACTGTCCCACTCACACCTCGAGGGGGCTCCGAGCCAGATAGATCCTTTGGAGAACCGTTGGCCTCATCCCAGGTCCCTCCTCACCAGTAGCCGCGCCTGAAACGCCTCGGACACTCATCGCAAGGTACACTTGAACTCTATCCCGAGTTCGCATCGAATCCAGGGTCCGCAACGTTTCTTTTTCCTGTCATCGTACCTTGCTAACCAAGAACACTTAAGAACAATCGCCTATTTAAATCTGGTGGCCTTCAATCGCTAAACGTTATATGGTATTGTGATAATTCTGCATATGAAGTATTTTTACATAAAGTCTATGTATTTTTGATACAATCCTACGACTGGTGTCCGTCTGTGGTGGGTCAGTGGGTTTCCTGTATGTGCTCATAAATGCTTAACTAACTATCGCCCTGAAGATTAGCCTTGTCTGCTCGAGCCACACTATCTAGAGGGTGAGCAAGGGTTATTTCTAAAGGAGTTGTTCTCTTACCCTGACTAGAGGGGAGGGTCCCTGTTTGCCACAAGTGCATACCTATGCCAACCAGCGGCCCCCGATTCTAACAGATATGAATGCTTGGTTGAAGTGAATGATGCTAAAGAATGGGGACGGCAAAGTAGTTCTTTTGTACATCAGAGGCAGCAGAGGAAAAGAAGGGACTTGCTAAGAATACAATACAAAAGCCTGCATCTCCCAGGAAGCACTTGTTAGTTCAAACATAATTGTTTCTGAGGGTTCCCTGTTCACCCCTTGTTCAACTTTTTCAAGATGTCCAAAAGAAACAAAGTGCTGGAAAGTAAGGTACAGGCACAGCTATTGTGTGAGGCACTATCACTGGTTCATTTACATGCAAAGATCCCTTAGCTTATTGCTCATACCAAACCCTAAATTGCCCCAGCAAGTTTATTGTTTCCTCCATGGCTTTAGAATCCCAGTGCAGGAGAGGGTGTAGTACAAGAGCAAGAAGTCCAAAACAACTTGCTGACACTATTGTTGAACAAGGAGGTGTATAGGAGGAAGACTGAGAAAAGGAAGTGCCTGGGCAAGGTGGTTATTTCCTTTAGGCTAGAGCATTTTGATGACTAATGTTAAGCATTGGGTAGTGTGCCTAAAAAAGAGCCAGGTGAGTTTAGAGTAATACTCAATTTCCCATCACGCCAGGGGGGAGGCGAATTGTGTAAATAATGTCATAGATTCTTCCCTCTGTTCAGTCAAATATGTTAAGCTGGATCACGTCACTGCCATCCTTAGGTCCCTGGGCAAATTTACACTTGTAATGAAGGCAGATATGGAATCAGCCTCTCTTCTCCTACCAGTTCATCCAGAGGACTTTCATCTCCTAGATTTTCCATTCAATGGTTTGTTTTTAACAAATGCATACTATTGGGTTGTGTTGTGTCCTGTGCTTATTTTCAGTTGTTCTGTACTTTTGTGGAATAGGTATTCGAAGATCAAGCCAGTACCAACCTTGTCACATACTATTTGGATAATTTATTCTGAGTCCAAGGGTTTCTGGGCAATAGCAAGATTCATTGTACATTTTTATTAATCTCATGGGGCTACCATTAGAAAGCAGCAATAGGACTGGCTTAGCCTCCACCTTAGTCTTCCTTGGCATTGAGATTGACATGTGAATGGAGTTTACTGATTGTGGACTGGGAAGGTGGCTGCAATCAAGACATCAATCAGGCTCTGCGTAGAGGTTTACATCAGCCCAACAGTTTAAGTTGGTCAACTGAATTTCCCTCTCTCAATCATCCCAATGGGCCATCCTTTTCTAGATCTTACCACTGCCAACCAGTGCTTACGTGTGTGTGCTCCTTACTTGAAACATGGTAACAATGGCTATCCCCAATTGGTATATTTAATGTACTTATCAGTCCCTAGTAAAGTGGTAATCCGTGTACCCAGGGCATGTAAATTGAATGCTACTGGTGGGCCTGCAGCACTTGTTGTGCCACTTACTTAAGAAACCTTGCAAACCTGTGTCAGGGCTGATTTGCAAACTGTGTGTGCAGTTTTAAACTGCCATTTCGACCTGGCAAACTAACCCTTTTACCAGACTGAAGTCTTCCATTTGATTACATACAAGTCGCCCATATGTTAAGACCTAAAAAGCCCACAGGGCAGAGTAAAATGTATTTAGAAAGTAGGACATATAATTTGAAGTTTTACATGTCCTGGTTGTGAAAAACTCTGCTATTTGTTTTTCACTATTACAGGGCAATCTATTACCATCGAATAACGTTGGAGTTACCTTATTATATTTAATAAACTGTAACTTTCAAATGGGAGCAGGTACACAAATCATGATTGGTGTCTTTGGAATTTTAATGAAACATTCCTCTTTTATGGTAAAGTCGGATTTTGAATTAGAATTTTGAAAATGTCACTTTTAGAAACAGACATTTTCCTGCCTTACCCATTTAGTGCTTGCAGCTTGTCTCTGGGTCAGATGACCCGATGTAGTTGGAGATTTAGCTTGTGTATTCCTCCTAGACAGCAATTCACAATAGCGAGCTTAGGGGTGCCTGGGTGAGCCATCATTGACATGATGGGAGGGTGGAGTTAGGCTTTGCCCCACTTAAACCTGAATAGGCTGTGTCCTACCATTGCACAAAGAAGTGTATACCCCCTGTAGTTATTCTGGAGCCAGGGGAAAAGAGGCATGAAACCTGAGCACTTCACAGGAAATCCTCTAGAATTGTCTCCCACTTCAAAGAAGTCACCAGGTATAAACAGTGGACCTCATACACCAACTCCTCAGTATACATCTGAATATGTAGATACTACAGACAAAGGGCTGCTTTGCTGCCAGAAGGATTGCCACTCTGCTGCCCTGCTACTCTACTACTCTGCTGCCTGCTGCTCTAAATGCTGAAAAGGAAGATTGGCTCTGCACCGTTTTGACCTCCTGTTCTGAGTTACAGAGGCATAAGAAGCTCCAGAAACTCCCTGTAATTGCCAAGCTGATCTGCTGCCTAGACCTGCAACTGGACTTGCCTGAGCCCTGCTGACCTCTGCTGAAGTGAGTTCCTGCCTCCAAGTGGTGCCTCTCAGGTCCTGGACCCTTGGTGTGGCCTCAATGGAGCTGCCCTGAAGGTTTTGGGGTCTTTGTAAACATGAACAGGCCTGTTCGCTCCAAAATCTTGCTGCACGTGCCGCTCGCCAACATCAAATTCTGGTGAACTGGATTCTTCATGCTACCACATACGACACCCAGCAGCGTGAGATCTGCACTTCACTTTACAGCATCAACTGCTCGTGGGTACTGCCAACGCAAAGCTCCAGGAAGTACTGTCTGTGACGCCTACAGTAACCATGTGCAAAAGCGATGACTGTCAATAACAACCAGCCTGCTCTTCGTGCAACATCGACGACCATCCCCAACGCTCTCCCTGCTCCTCCTGGCCCTTTCCACAGTGAATGAAACACATTGTCCTGGACTTTGACTGAAACTCTTTCAGCAGGACTAAACTAGTCCCTGTATCGGCCTGCGTTTTAACACCGTTAGCCTGAACGAGTAGCTGTCACCCGGTCTCGCACAATCAGATAGCCACGAGTGGTGCTTTCTGCTTTTTTGGTGCTATTCTCACTTAAATCTTTAAAATTGCATATCTCCAGTTCTACTATTTGGATTTGTCATTTTGGTGTCAAATTATTTATGACATTTTACTCTATTTTTCTTAATTGGTGTGGGTATCTTCTTTTTTTGTTGAATATTTTTATTAGGAGAGAGTAATAAAATGCGTAAAAAACAGTCCTTATAGCTTCACAGAGTAATATATGCAGCGCCGAGACACCCGTCTGGGTATTTGCACGCTCTAAAAATCGCATAAAATAAAATAAAATAAAAATAAATTTCATACATTTGATATACATTTCTTATAAATTTCGTATTCGAGAAAAAAAGGCAACAGAGTTAGACAAATGGATAAAATACGATAAAAACATCAATGAAGCACAAAAGATAAAACGGTAAATGATGAGTATTACTATTTTCCTAGATCTAATTCTTGGCAATCCTACCAGGGCTTCAGGACCAACCTGTCCTCTCTTAACCATCTAAAGCTGACCAATCCCTCCCACTTCTATGCTTTCTGAGCCATCTGCTTAATGGCGCTCAGATCTTATGTCCTATCTTGCTGGGACGCCTACCCTTACAATTGTATAGTGTTCTTTCAAGGTTATAAATAGCAAGTAAGCGGCCCAGCCAGTCCCGATAGGTAGGGGGCTCATCATCTTTCCACTGTGTAGCGATGAGCAACCGGGCAACAGCAATCACAATAAAAGTAAAGTTCATCTGAGAGTTATCAGGTTGCACATTATTATTAAAGCCCAGAAGCATCAGTAATGGGGTTATGCACACTGTTCTACCCAATGCTGCATACAAAGGCCCCTCAATCCCTTCTATTAGGAGTGACAATTAAAAACATATGTATCAAATCGGCTGACCCGTGAGCACATCTGGGGCATTTTTCATCCTCACTCTTGCCCCAACTAAAAAGCATAGCTGGAGTAAAATAAAGGTTAAAAATGCTTGGATAGTGCTTGGCTTTTAGGTTAGCTCAGAGAAAGGTTACGGTCTCCCAACTTCCTATTCCTATTACACCAACTCCTCAGTATACATCTGAATATGTGGATACTACAGACAAAGGGCTGCTGTGCTGCCAGAAGGATTGCCACTCTGCTGCCCTGCTACTCCACTACTCTGCTGCCTGCTGCTCTAAATGCTGAAAAGGAAGATTGGCTCTGCACCGTTTTGACCTCCTGTTCTGAGTTACAGAGGCATAAGAAGCTCCAGAAACTCCCTGTAATTGCCCCGCTGATCTGCTGCCTAGACCTGCAACTGGACTTGCCTGAGCCCTGCTGACCTCTGCTGAAGTGAGTTCCTGCCTCCAAGTGGTGCCTCTCAGGTCCTGGACCCTTGGTGTGGCCTCAATGGAGCTGCCCCGAAGGTTTTGGGGTCTTTGTAAACATGAACAGGCCTGTTCGCTCCAAAATCTTGCTGCACGTGCCGCTCGCCAACATCAAATTCTGGTGAACTGGATTCTTCATGCTACCACATACGACACCCAGCAGTGTGAGATCTGCACTTCACTCTACAGCATCAACTGCTCGTGGGTACTGCCAACGCAAAGCTCCAGGAAGTACTGTCTGTGACGCCTACAGTAACCATGTGCAAAAGCGATGACTGTCAATAACAACCAGCCTGCTCTTCGTGCAACATCGACGACCATCCCCAACGCTCTCCCTGCTCCTCCTGGCCCTTTCCACAGTGAATGAAACACATTGTCCTGGACTTTGACTGAAACTCTTTCAGCAGGACTAAACTAGTCCCTGTATCGGCCTGCGTTTTAACACCGTTAGCCTGAACGAGTAGCTGTCACCCGGTCTCGCACAATCAGATAGCCACGAGTGGTGCTTTCTGCTTTTTTGGTGCTATTCTCACTTAAATCTTTAAAATTGCATATCTCCAGTTCTACTATTTGGATTTGTCATTTTGGTGTCAAATTATTTATGACATTTTACTCTATTTTTCTTAATTGGTGTGGGTATCTTCTTTTTTTGTTGAATATTTTTATTAGGAGAGAGTAATAAAATGCGTAAAAAACAGTCCTTATAGCTTCACAGAGTAATATATGCAGCGCCGAGACACCCGTCTGGGTATTTGCACGCTCTAAAAATCGCATAAAATAAAATAAAATAAAAATAAATTTCATACATTTGATATACATTTCTTATAAATTTCGTATTCGAGAAAAAAAGGCAACAGAGTTAGACAAATGGATAAAATACGATAAAAACATCAATGAAGCACAAAAGATAAAACGGTAAATGATGAGTATTACTATTTTCCTAGATCTAATTCTTGGCAATCCTACCAGGGCTTCAGGACCAACCTGTCCTCTCTTAACCATCTAAAGCTGACCAATCCCTCCCACTTCTATGCTTTCTGAGCCATCTGCTTAATGGCGCTCAGATCTTATGTCCTATCTTGCTGGGACGCCTACCCTTACAATTGTATAGTGTTCTTTCAAGGTTATAAATAGCAAGTAAGCGGCCCAGCCAGTCCCGATAGGTAGGGGGCTCATCATCTTTCCACTGTGTAGCGATGAGCAACCGGGCAACAGCAATCACAATAAAAGTAAAGTTCATCTGAGAGTTATCAGGTTGCACATTATTATTAAAGCCCAGAAGCATCAGTAATGGGGTTATGCACACTGTTCTACCCAATGCTGCATACAAAGGCCCCTCAATCCCTTCTATTAGGAGTGACAATTAAAAACATATGTATCAAATCGGCTGACCCGTGAGCACATCTGGGGCATTTTTCATCCTCACTCTTGCCCCAACTAAAAAGCATAGCTGGAGTAAAATAAAGGTTAAAAATGCTTGGATAGTGCTTGGCTTTTAGGTTAGCTCAGAGAAAGGTTACGGTCTCCCAACTTCCTATTCCTATTACACCAACTCCTCAGTATACATCTGAATATGTGGATACTACAGACAAAGGGCTGCTGTGCTGCCAGAAGGATTGCCACTCTGCTGCCCTGCTACTCCACTACTCTGCTGCCTGCTGCTCTAAATGCTGAAAAGGAAGATTGGCTCTGCACCGTTTTGACCTCCTGTTCTGAGTTACAGAGGCATAAGAAGCTCCAGAAACTCCCTGTAATTGCCCCGCTGATCTGCTGCCTAGACCTGCAACTGGACTTGCCTGAGCCCTGCTGACCTCTGCTGAAGTGAGTTCCTGCCTCCAAGTGGTGCCTCTCAGGTCCTGGACCCTTGGTGTGGCCTCAATGGAGCTGCCCCGAAGGTTTTGGGGTCTTTGTAAAAATGAACAGGCCTGTTCGCTCCAAAATCTTGCTGCACGTACCGCTCGCCAACATCAAATTCTGGTGAACTGGATTCTTCATGCTACCACATACGACACCCAGCAGTGTGAGATCTGCACTTCACTCTACAGCATCAACTGCTCGTGGGTACTGCCAACGCAAAGCTCCAGGAAGTACTGTCTGTGACGCCTACAGTAACCATGTGCAAAAGCGATGACTGTCAATAACAACCAGCCTGCTCTTCGTGCAACATCGACGACCATCCCCAACGCTCTCCCTGCTCCTCCTGGCCCTTTCCACAGTGAATGAAACACATTGTCCTGGACTTTGACTGAAACTCTTTCAGCAGGACTAAACTAGTCCCTGTATCGGCCTGCGTTTTAACACCGTTAGCCTGAACGAGTAGCTGTCACCCGGTCTCGCACAATCAGATAGCCACGAGTGGTGCTTTCTGCTTTTTTGGTGCTATTCTCACTTAAATCTTTAAAATTGCATATCTCCAGTTCTACTATTTGGATTTGTCATTTTGGTGTCAAATTATTTATGACATTTTAGTCTATTTTTCTTAATTGGTGTGGGTATCTTCTTTTTTTGTTGAATATTTTTATTAGGAGAGAGTAATAAAATGCGTAAAAAACAGTCCTTATAGCTTCACAGAGTAATATATGCAGCGCCGAGACACCCGTCTGGGTATTTACACGCTCTAAAAATCGCATAAAATAAAATAAAATAAAAATAAATGTCATACATTTGATATACATTTCTTATAAATTTCGTATTCAAGAAAAAAAGGCAACAGAGTTAGACAAATGGATAAAATACGATAAAAACATCAATGAAGCACAAAAGATAAAACGGTAAATGATGAGTATTACTATTTTCCTAGATCTAATTCTTGGCAATCCTACCAGGGCTTCAGGACCAACCTGTCCTCACTTAACCATCTAAAGCTGACCAATCCCTCCCACTTCTATGCTTTCTGAGCCATCTGCTTAATGGCGCTCAGATCTTATGTCCTATCTTGCTGGGACGCCTACCCTTACAATTGTATAGTGTTCTTTCAAGGTTATAAATAGCAAGTAAGTGGCCCAGCCAGTCCCGATAGGTAGGGGGCTCATCATCTTTCCACTGTGTAGTGATGAGCAACCGGGCAACAGCAATCACAATAAAAGTAAAGTTCATCTGAGAGTTATCAGGTTGCACATTATTATTAACGCCCAGAAGCATCAGTAATGGGGTTATGCACACTGTTCTACCCAATGCTGCATACAAAGGCCCCTCAATCCCTTCTATTAGGAGTGACAATTAAAAACATATGTATCAAATCGGCTGACCCGTGAGCACATCTGGGGCATTTTTCATCCTCACTCTTGCCCCAACTAAAAAGCATAGCTGGAGTAAAATAAAGGTTAAAAATGCTTGGATAGTGCTTGGCTTTTAGGTTAGCTCAGAGAAAGGATACGGTCTCCCAACTTCCTATTCCAGTTGACTTCAACCTTATCTAAATCATCTGAGATTTTATCCAGTAAGGTTTTATAAATATGTCTTATCCTAGATTGGGGGCTCATAGCCGCTTACAGGAGTGGGATTTTGATTAAAGAGAGTTTTTTGGTCCTGACTTGGGTAAGAAAACTAGTGATCTGAACATATTTGAAGAGTGATCCTGCAGTTACTCCATACCCCTACCAGAAGTCAGAAAACAAACTAATTTGATTGGCCCTGTATAAATACCCAACTCTAGTTATGCCTTTTTGCTCCCATTGTCTACCCATCATGTCATAAGTCAATTCAGGAACCAGAGGGGAACGCCACAACAGTGAATATCTATTATGGGTGGGTATCTGCATACATTTCACCACTTTAGACAACACTTTCCAGACTGATATCACGCACTTAAATCACGTTTTCTTGTAATAGCTAGCCCTGAGTTGTCTTAGAAGCATACCACGTGCCGATCGGCCCATGGCCAGCTCATAGATTGCGGGGGTAGCTGTACCATACGACTGGTCCCAGCCTTGTCTGCTGAGAAGAACTGCTCCAACTGCTGTAAGAAGGCTACATAGAAACAGCATAACAGGTTGGGGACCGCCCATCCTCCACGATCTTGTGGTAGGGTTAATACTTTTAAAGATCATTGAGTTTTCCTATATTTCCAGATGAAGTTGATAAAGACTAGTTTCTTCAAGAAGTGCCCTTCAATCTCCAGGAGAATGGTGTGGGAATTTTCTGGTGTTGTGTTTTTACTCTATCGCTGTTTTAAGTACGGCATACATACTTTATACAATGCCTCTAAATTAAGCCTGACTGATCTGTGCCAAGCAACTAGAGGTTTGAGCACAGGTTAATTTGGGGTTTGCATGTGACTTCACCCTGGCAAGGATTGTGGTTGTGCCTTGAATAGGGCTTCACCCCCCTCGTCAAGTAACCCAGTTTCTGACAAGAATGTACACCAATGCAGCAGAAAGTGTGGGTTTTGGAGCTATCTTAAAAACACTCTCTTACATATTGAGAACTGCTGTCTTTGTTTTGTCATGTTTTAAGTTTCAGGATTTCAGATACATTCACCCAGGAAGCATATGAAGAGCCCATTCTCCAGTCTTTTCTAGAAACACAGAGTGCGCTTTAAGACCAGACCATGATAGATACTGACAAGTTAATTGAAATTGAAAATTGCCTCCTAACAGTCTTTACCTCCTGCCCCAAGCCTGTTTTCTTAAGGCAGCTTTGTCTCTGGACTTTTATAGTGCATTCAGATTTAGTGAACTGGAAGCCAGTTGGAAATCTGGTTTGACTGAGGCACTGAACATGAGTTATGTCAACTGCTTATTTGTCTCCCTTTCTTTCTTTAAGACTGACCAGCTTGGGATGGTTGACCATATAGTTCTAGGAAAATTGGCAGTTCATTCTTGTTGTTAATTGGTGTCATTTGCTACATTTATTCTTTTGCGGCCAGTCTGTTGGTTAGTGAAATTGTTTATATATGATGACAGGCATCCCTTCTCCAAATTTCATTTTGACACAGCCCTATGAAGGCCCCTAGAATCAACAAGATCATCACCACTAACTTTACTTTGCCCACTTTTATCACCTCTCATAAACCTTGCAGCAGGGTTGGGGTTGGCAATTCCGACGTTTGTGAGCTGGAGGTCTGATTGATTTAGGCATTATGTATGCCCATATTTAATTTAAAATGAAGCAGGAACCTAGTTTTGTGATAGATATGATGCAGGTATCCGTGAAGCAGGTATCCATGGTCAAGCATGACTCCCACTCAGCAGCTTCCTTGACACCATACCCACCAGGTTTGTTTGGGTCCATTTAAATCAAGAACAATACTTTCTAACAAGGGAGTTCCTCAAGGCTAGTGCCTTAGCCCAACCTCATTTAACATCTATGTTCCACTTCTGGCAGACGTTGTGAAATTCTGCGGTATGGAGATCGTGTCATGTGCGAATGACACTCTACTCTTCATCTGTTTCAGTACTGACCGAGATAGGGTAAACATACACATACAGTTTGTGCACTGCTTGAGGGAGGTCACTGACTGGATGATCAATAGATGTCTTCAACCAAATTGTGAGAAATCTGAGATTGTGTTGTTTTGCAAAACCCACAGGCTTTGGTCAGCTGACTGGTGGCCCTTGGATCTTGGGCCAGTCCCCACTCCTCAGCAAGTGTTGAGAAACTTAGGAGTGAAACTTGATCTGACACTCTCTTTTAGAGACCAGGTTAATGCTACACGTGGCACCTGCTATGCCACAATGAGGCTATTGAAAAACAATATTTCCCTGGTTACCTTCCAACTCAGGATAACCCTGGTTCATGCACTTATAATTAGTAAGCATGGGCGGATTTCGCGGATCCACAATCCGCGAATTTGCGGATTCGCGGATTTTGCGGATTCTTTTATTGGGGGGGTCTTCTGTGCGAGTTCAAGTGCCTCTTGTGTGTATAAATGGTCAGAGACCGATCAGAGCAGCAGATCAAGAGAAAGAAGCTCCTGGTCACAGGAACAGCACGAGGATTGCGCTCGTGAAAGTCAAGGATACAAAGGCCTCTATCCAGCATCACAGCTGATTTTCGACGGTAGATTTGGGAAGAAGGCACACCTGCCCAGCCTCGACGACACTCACGATTGTTTTTGGGCTGATGAATGAGTCACTGAATTTGAGCTTCAACTAGTTCCACCGGCCATGTGTGTGTTACTATGCACACCGATGTGCGCAGGGGTCCCTTGAGTGAGCTGTCCATCCATCATCCTGTAAGTATTTTAGGATGGCGCCAGCAAGCTGCCAGCGCCATCCTAAAATAGTTACTAAATTAGCTAAAATTAGCTTCATCAGGAAGCACTAATAGATAAAATAAAGCAGGTGCTCGAGCACCTGCTTTATTTTATCTATTAGTGCTTTCTGTTGAAGCTAACTTAGTAACTATTTTAGGATGGCGCTGGCAGCTTGCCGGCGCCATGCCAAAATAGTTACAACAACTTCAAGCTTGAAGGCTTGAACTTTTGCCCCCCGAATCCGCCGCTCGCAGATTTGCGGATTTTCGGTAAATTCGCGGGAGTTCGCGGATTGTGGATTTACCGAAAATCCGCGAAATCCACGAGCGGAACGGATTTTGCGCTCATGCTTAATAATTAGCCTCCTGGACTATGGAAATACATTGTTGGTTGCAGCAAATAACAAATTAGTGACTAAACTACAGGCTGTTGTGAGCACCCCTGCCTGATTGATCTATAACTCATCTGCGTGGTCATCTCCGGCTCCCATAATAAAACAATTACATTAGCTGCCCATAAAACAACGGCCAACTTTCAAGTTCTGTTGTTTGACTCACAAGGCCTTGTATCAGTCGCAGCCCATGCCATTCAAAACTAAGTTATTATTTGCCTTCCAGACAGGTAAGATCTTCTAATAAATCCTTTCTGCAGATTCCACGTAACCGTACTGACAGATTTGACAGAAGAGTTTCTCATATCTGTCTCCTCATCATTGGAACAATCTTCTGTTTAATATCCGCACTTGCCCCATTTTCATGAATTTAAAGAAGAAGCTCAAAACATGGTTGTTCTAGATAGACTTTCCTATGCCGGCTCTGGGCAGCACTGAGATACTCCTTTGGGAGCGAGTTGTACGCAATTTCAAGTACCCATGACATATCTTATCACTTGTGTGCTTTTCTTTCAATATCCATGAATTAGGTTCTATGACTTTTCCCAATTTGGGTGTTTCTGGTCATTCTTATGTCCCACAGGTAGTATTACATTCCATACAGGACCCCATCCAGAGGGTGCAGTGGTTTGACACTGGCAGCCTCTGGGTGGAACCTTTCAGAAGGGCATTGCGGATGACTTTGGGAATGGAGCTTACACCTACCTGTCCTTATCTTCTTGCCTATTTTATTGTAATGTATTGTAAATGCATTTATATATAACGTACTACCCCTGACAAGGCATTGAAGCATTGCAGAATTTTCTGACAGGTGGCACGCTAATCCAGAATCCAAGGATAGTTATTCATACAGTGGTTATTGGTTATCGCTGGTTATTGGGATTCGTCTTCTGCTCTCAATGAAACTATTCCCTGCATCTTCTCCAGCTTCATTGGGGTAGATTAGATTAATAGGAGTTAGTTTTAAACAATAGTATGGATTCATTCAAATGGGTAGCTAAAGGAGTTGAGTTATTACTAGATTTCAAGAATATGGTAACAAAGAAAGATAATTTATGGTCTGTGGGGTAAGGTGTGGGCCATTAGCAAACTTCCAATAAAAGAAACTAAGGTAGGCAGGCATGTGACAGAGTAGGACACAATGAGCGAATGTCAGGTATGTAGAGAAGGAGAGACAGGGAAGAGTCAATGAATGTAGGTCAAGATGAATTTTCATTTAGTTTTTAGGAATGTAGAAGGAGGAGTCTCTTTGACATAGTATGCACTCTGTGGATCCAGAACCGTATATGAAGGCTTGCTGGTTGTCACATGTGGTCAGGATATACATATATGTAGCATCTTTGGTGTTCTGTATTACTGTCAATCAAAAATGTCGAGACTTTGCCCTTTGATAATTACCATTAATAGCAAAGACTATTCCCATTATTTTGACTTTGTAGTCAGCTCTTTCTATTTTGAAGTATGGGGCATCCCTATAGCTGGCACTTTGGGTTTGATATGCATGATTCAGAGTAGTGGACCATCTCTCCAATTAGTATTGATCTCAGGCAGGAGCGTGGGGGTGGGAATAATCTGGCACAACATGGCAGAAGGAATCTTCATGAACTTTTTTTTATATTTCTTTTTATGAAACATTTTTGACATATAACACAGCAATTACAGTCAGGTCAATGACTACATCCTTTACATTATTGACATTGAAGTTGCAACAACAATCAGGATTAACATGCTAATCAACTAAGGGAGATTCAAGAGTGTCAGTAGCAGTCTGTCGATGTGGTGTGGCGCAAATATCACCTCTATAATGGTTCCATGCTCCCCACACCTTACTCCATTTCCCGGGGCATCCTCTGGCAACATAGACCGACTTTTCCCTATACATACTCCAGTCTAGATCCTCCTCCCATTTCCCTAGTTGGGGCGGTTGGAGCGCCCCACACATCTGTGCAATATTCCTTTTAGCGATCATGTACGCCAGGGTAATCCACAGCGTGGCATTGCTGTTCAGATACGTGGGTTCCCAAACATTGAGGATACACCTTCACACCTCTGGGTGCAAACTCACACCCAGCACTTCCCGCAGGGTATCGTTTATGTGCCTTCAGTATACCTGTATGTATTGACAGAACCATAGTATGTGGAAGAACGTCCCTGTCTCCCCACACGCTCTTTTGCACTCCGCACTCTCTATCTTCCCCATCTGGACCAGTCCAGGACCTGTCCTATATACTCTATGGAGTATTTTAAATTGTATTAACCTCAATCTGGCCGGGATTGCTACCTCGCGAGGGGATGATATCACCACCTGCCAGTCCTCTTCATCAAGTTCCAACCCATCTCCATTCCATTTCCCTTTGAGGGCCTGCAGCGGGTCTGCCATATTATTAATTAGCTTCTTGTATATGAGGGAGATGGTATTTTTGGGAAGGTGCTCATCCAGTATTCTATACTCCAGAGGGGAGGCTTCCGAGAGCGTGGCATTTCTCAGTATCTGGGTAAGTATGGCATGTCGCACCTGGAGATATATAAAATACTCGGTATCTGACAAACCATATTGTTTTATCAGTGAGGCAAAGGAAAGGACCGTGCCCTCCCCCCAGATGTCTTTTATCCATGCAATACCGATGATGTCCCACTTATCAAACCTCTTAGAACGCCAGAGGCTCCCCAGTTTCTCAGACCCCCACAGCGGAGTGGCCAGAGAGCGTATTTTCCCAGTGCATATTCCGGTTAACTGCATGCCATACCTGGACGGCGTGAGCCATGGGTCCTGTCAGGGGAAATCTACAAGGCCTGGCATACAGAACTCTGTGGTAGTCACTACCATTACATACCCGGGATCATCTGGGCGGCCATAGATCCCATAATTAATAGCCGCGAGTTGGGACACCCAATAATATTTCCAGAGGTCAGGAAGGCTGATCCCCCCCATCGTACCAATTGAGAGTCAGTTTTGAAATCGCTATACGAGGTCTACCCTCCCAAAGGAGTTGCCTTTGGAGGCTCTCTACCTGTCTGAAATAGGACGCCGGGACCGGGTCCATTGTGTTTTAGAGCACATATAAGAAGCGGGGCAGGGCCGTTATTTTAAAGAGGATCGTTGTTCCCAAGAGAGAGAGGGGAAGGAATCTCCAGTGTGTTACGTCTCTCTTAAGGCGCTGCATGCGTGGATCCAAATTGAGTAAATCGGAGTCTCGAATCCAACGCCAAATAGATGCCGAGATATCGGAAGCCTTCGGGCGCAATCTGTATTGGGCAGTTCGACAGTATTTTGGGGCGGTCCCCGCGGATGACATAGATCACTGACTTGGACCAATTGACCGTAAACCCTGTGTATCTCCCGAAAATAGCCAATATGTCCAGGAGACCAACCAACAATGTCCTGGGGGAAGTCACATATAAAAGAATATCATCTGCATATAGAGATATCTTATCCTCCCATTTAAGCGACCACCTCATTCCACGGATTGCTTGATCCTGTCTAATCCAGGCTGCCAAGGGTTCCAAAAAGAAGCGGTGAAAGGGGACATCCCTGTAGTGTCCCTCTCCTAAGCTGAAAATCTGCAGATTTTGGTTATTAACCACTACACGGGCCATAGGGCCAGTGTACAAAAGACGTATCCAGCCTATAAATTCCAGGCCAAACCCTAATTTATGCAATACTGCAAAAAAGTAGGGCCACTCGACCATGTCAAACACCATGGTGGCGTCTAACGATATCACTGCGGCTGGTTTCTGCATGATGGGAGCTCTGCCGAGCACTCCGTGCAATCTATGCAGGTTGTGGAGAAGTGTGGCTCACTGGTTAGAGGAGGCAGACCTGGAAGCAGAGGTCAGCCCGGGACCAGGGTTCAATTCCCGGCTTGGCGGGGTCTTGAGCCCTAAAATGTCCATGGACTCGACAATTCTCGCTCCGGTGCCTACTCGAATCACGGGTTCACACTCTGCGACTTTGGGCAATAGCTTGCTTAATCTCCACAACGGCCCCTCGCGGCGGGATGCCTGGCTTTCACCTTGCGGATACCCTGCCGGGGTTATCACACAGCGGAATACCAGGACGGGTTCCCTAAGCAAGCGCTTAGAGACCGGTTGGTGATTTGCGCTATATAAATTCCTGTACATTTACAAGAGCTGTGTTTCGGTGAGGCTTAAAGCCCGAGTGATCAGGGAGTACCTGGGTGTTTATGACTTTAATCAATTGTGTACCCAGCAACTTCGTGAAGACCTTGGGTTCTACATTCAATAGCGAAATCAGCCTGTATGAGGCGCAGCTGGTCTTCGGTTTGCCCTCCTTATATATCACCACTATGTTAGCAACTCGTTGGCTGTATGGCAGTATTCCTTTATCTTTACTTTCGAGCTCAATGGGAATGCCATTAGGTCATGTTGCTTTCCCAGAATTTACCCCCCTAATTGCCTGTGCCACCTCATCGTTTGTCAGTGGGGAATCCAAGTATTGGACATGTTCATCTGAGAGTGTGGGCAAACCAATGACTCTAAGTAGCACACCATTCTCTTCCTCTGTGTATCTTCCTGTTGAGCTATATACCCCTTGATAGTAGGCTGCGAAAGTATTTGCAATTTCTAGCGGATCTGTTGTGGGACTGGAGTTTACTCCCGGCATCTCAGTCACCAACCACGACGTCCACTCCCTCTTGTCTAGCCACGCAATCAGTTTTCCAGCTTTGTCCCCATTCTCATATATCCTACTTTGGACCTCCCTACTCTGGCCCTTGCCCTATCTCTTGCAATACTGTTGACCTCATCTTGCCTTAGCTTTAGGAGGTGGAGCCTTTCAGGGGTCACTTTGTGGGCCAACTCTTATTCCAGCCCCATCACCTCCTCTTCTGCCTTCTCGAGGTCAGCCTGTTTTTCTTTCTTTTTCCCAGCAACCAGGGAAAGGGTTTTTCCTCGGATGACTATTTTGTAGGCCTCCCACAGGGTTTGTGCGGAATCCACTGAGCCGTCATTGTCTCAAAAGTAGTTATCTGTAGCCTTGACAATATTGTTCCTAATAGGCGGGTCCTTGAAGTATCAGGGGTTGAGAAGGGCCACTATACCAACACTCATCTCTTCGAGCCCTATTTTTAGCCACACTGGAGAATGGTCTGATATGCCCCGACCTAAGTGCCTGACTTCCCGGATAGTCTGTGCCTGTATAGCCGGGACTAAGATATAGTCTATGCAAGAGAGACTATCATGGACGCTTGACACATGGGTGTACTGTGTCCTAACTGGGTAATGTGTCCTCCACGCATCCACTAGCCCCATCGTCTCCATGAAATTCTTAAACCAGCTTTGAGCGGGCCTAAGTGTACGTGGGGGGTGACAGTCAAGCTCTCATGACACAACTGCATTGGAGTCCCCCCCCCCCAGTATCAAATGGCTGAGTGGAATGAAAGAAAAATGGTGCTTATATCTTTGAAAGTGTCTGTCTGCAGGCCTGGTGGAACGTAGAATGACAGGAATGTGGCTGTCCTCCCTTCCCATTGGCCCGATACCCCAATATATCTACCGCTCTTATCTGCCCACGTTGCTTGTATAGTGAAGGGAAATGAGTTTTTGATCACTATTCCAACTTCTCTAGATCCCGAGGTGAATCCCGCATGAGCCACCAATGTATACCCTCCTCTATGCAAAGCCATACATTTGTACCCCACTAAGTGGGTTTCCTGTAGGAGGATTACATCTGGGGCATGTCTTCTGATAAATTGGTTGACCATGCCCCTTTTAATCTTGTCCCCCTTCTTGAACTTTTGATAGTGGACATTGCTTGGTTGGCCCAGAAGGTTCCAGGGGTGATTATGGCTCGGTGGCATATTATCTCTGGAGGGTTTGGAGACATGGGCCATCTATGAAAGTCTTCAAGAGTTCTACAAAGCATTTAAACAGCTACCTGTTTAAACATCTCAATACTAGCCATTTGAAGTCTACCCCCATTGGCTGCTTGAGAGATAAACAGTATCTTCATGGTGACGGAGTCCATTTATCTCCATTGGGCAAAGGGATGTCTGTCGATTTTGTCATTTTGTTTGCAACGAAGCAGCTAGCCTCATGTGGGGAGGCGAAATGGTAAGTGAACCATAGTCACTCTGAGGTGGAGTAGGCTCATCACATCCTTCATCAAATTCTATCCTAAAATGTGTTATATTTATTTGGCCTCGCTGAAATTTAAGCCCCATAGTTTGCATAATTTCTGGAATTGTACTTTATGCTTGTTTTGTGAAATTCCTGAACCTATGCCATTATGGTACATTGTGTATAACGTGCTATTCACTGCAGAATTCTACTATGCTTGGGTAATGCGAATGGCCAGAGATTGAGCTTATGTTGCTTCAGCCAATTCTGTTTTTTGCCATTTGTTTACAGTGAAATGTTCTGTTGTGTTAAAATTTTGTGCAAATATGCATTTCGCTCTAAAATATAGCGCTAAATGACAGATTTGCTTTTCATATATTTACTCATAATTTCACACCATTTTTCTGATATTTCATGTAATTGCGTGAAAGTAAATTAAGCAAATTTCACATACCCCTAGTATTTACCTCACATGTGGGCTTTTGCGCTCTATCTTGCTGAGGGATGCTTATGCTGCTGTTTGTATCTATTTGGTTTACTGCCACATCTTAGTGCCCAGGATAGGAGGAGAGGACCATATTATGGCTGTATTTCTCAGGCAGATCTCTCGCAAGTGTGTCATACAAGGATGTCTCTGGGATGGTTATCAGGTGCACATCTGATGTGGCCCGATTCTCCATCAGAGCTGAGTAATTACATAATTTTGGGAGGTCCCTTTTTTTGAAGAAGTTGCTGGACAATGCGTTGAGGGAAGACCTGTTGAGGGTTCAACTATGACTTTACCAATTAACTCAAATGACGGTTCTGATTTAGCAGTGTAGACTGCACTGTAAATATGTTATGCTCATGCTGATTTTTATGATGTGTAATTATAAATTATAACTATGTTGTTGTGTTAGGAGATATAGTCTCTGTTAGACTTGGCCCTTTTTGCAGGAACATCCCTGAACTTTTTGCCTTCCTCCTGTATTTTGTCTGACCTGTTTTGTTGGTTTTATGACTCTGGGCACTTTACCACTGCTGATCAGTGCTAAAGTGCATATGCTCTCCCTATTGTGAATTGATGTATGGATAAGTGACTCCATGATTGGCTTATTTGATTTTCTTCTAGTCAATGGGTTGTGCACCGCTCCGGGATAATTATGTGCTTTTTAGACTGTGCTCTGGGGTATCACCTCCCTCCTGAGGTGTATTAGATAACTCCACTGGTCGCACGCCTGTTACATCACAGGTGTGTCACCCTAGGCACAAGCTTCAAGTGCTGGATACCAGCTATGATAAACAATATAGTTCATACAGTGGTTTAATTCATATGAGGTCTTTAATTCTTATTACCACCAGTTAATTCACATTAAATTCAGATTAGATCATGTTAGGCGTAGACATAAATCATTCCAATGCATTTCGGTGCTGTGGGCACCTTCATCAGGGAACGCCTGAAAATTAAACAAATAACATACTATGTAATCACAAGCTTCATCTCTGTCTCACTAAATCATATTAATCAAACGTGTGCAACTTAAATGTTATACTTTCCACTTCTGTATCTCTATATGAACTCCTTTTGTTAAAGGGCACTGCTTCCTGTGTAACACTCGCTAAGGATTTAACCTCCCCGTTCTGACCATTGGTCAGTGTATCATTACGCGCTTACTGCTGCCCGCTTGGGCGTTCTCAAGTTACAGTGAGCGTTCTACATGCCTTTTGTGAGTATCTGTACCCAGTGCTCACCTCTCACCTTAATCTCAACTGATTAAATCCCAGTTACGCGAAGCCCCTCCGCTCCGTTTGGCTTCGACAAAGTTAGTTCGAACACGATTCTTGCGCATGCGCACCTTAAAGGAGTTCCGTTTTTTGATTCGAGAGCTACTCAAATCTAACTTTATCAACACCGAGGCACTCTCCTCGGATTATAAACATTCGCTTATAGCGCATCAATCTCACGGGTCCTACGCTATACTCATTACCAAATGTCATACTTTTGCATACATGATATCAATACGAGAAAAATACTGTTCCTTAGATGTTCCTAAACATATACTGTCAAATTCACTTAGCTGTCACTAGCCCACACCTCACCATACTAGGTGACATCAATATCCACCTGGATAATCTAGATGATCCCTCAACCAAAGCCTTGTCAGAGAATTTGGAAGCTATCCAACTCACTCAGAAGGGTTTCGAACCGACACATGAGAAAGGCCATCTTCTGGATGGAGTGTTTAGCAATGACCACAGACTAGTAGTAGGGACCCCTATGGCCCTCACATGGTCTGACCACTACTTGGTCCCCCTACGGTGGCAACACACCGCCTCTGTCCCACTACCCTCGCGTACTTTGCTTCAGGGGAGAGAATGGACTAAGCTCTCTGTTGACAGGTGGACAGATGCTCTACTTACCAACATCCCACAAGCTATGGATGACCCAACACTATTGTATGATAACTACTCCCAATGGGTCTCCAAGGCCCTTGATGATGTGTTACCACAAACAACCCTAAGAGAAAAAACTAAATCCAAGGTATCACCATGGTACACCCCCAAACTCAAAGAAATGAAAAGACACTGTAGGAAGCTAGAAAGAACCTGGAGGGCCTCTCGCAGCAGTTCAGCTAAAATAAATCATCATGATGCCATAAAAGAATACAAAGCAACGATTAATTCAACTAAAGCCCGCTTCTTTGAAGACAAAATTAATAACGCCCACAACTGTCCCAGAGAAATATTCCAAATCGCAAAATCTCTAATTGACACCCCATCTATCCCCCCGGATCCCAGCAAAGCACAATTCCGATGTAATAATCAAGCGGAATATTTTTATAATAAAATACAATCAATCTCATCGGCATTTGTTGCTCCAGATCTAGCTGACCTTGAAGCAACCATGCCACCCGGCATCACACCTCACAGACTAGTAGAGTTCCCCCCAGTAGAAGTGGACGCTCTGGAGCTTATCATAAAAAAAGTTAAATCTGGATCCCCAAGTGATCCCGCACCCCCATGCTTCTTAAAAAAGATCACAGATACAATACGGCCAGTTATTCTTAACATCCTTAATAACTCCATCACTACTGGCATAGTCCCCACGGCCTGGAAGAAAGCTCAAGTACGAGCTCTTCTGAAAAAACCTTCCTTAGATCCAGACAACATGGCCAATTACCGCCCAATATCCCTGCTCCCCTGGGTTAGCAAACTGCTCGAGAGACACATCAATTCATCTCTCACTCATTACCTAGAATCAAATAGCATACTTCACGATTCCCAGGCAGGATTTCGCCCCAGGTTGGGAACGGAAGCAGCTCTCCTGACAGTAACCGAGTTAGCCAGGAAACAGATGGACTCAGGCGGCACTACAGCAATTATTTTGCTTGATCTTAGTGCCGCCTTCGACACTGTAAATACCATCATCCTCATTTACCGTCTTAAGCAAACAGGAGTATCAGGAACAGCCATTCGATGGCTACAATCTTTCCTAGAAAATCGCTCTTTCCGAGTAGTTGAGGGCACCACACAATCCAGGACCTGGCCTCTTGATCAGGGTGTGCCTCAGGGCTCGTCCCTGAGCCCCACCCTTTTTAACATATATATGCTTCCCTTGGCAGACATCGTCCACTCATTTGGCCTGGAGCTAGTCACATATGCTGACGATACTCAACTGATCGTCTCCGTGAACCAAACTATCGCCTCCTCGCCCAATCTCGAGGAATGTTTAGTGGCAGTTAACAAATGGATGGCCAGCTCTCACCTAAAACTTAATGGTGATAAAACGGAGCTTATGATTCTTGGAAACCCAAACATCCCTTGCCTGCTACCAAACTGGCCCCCATGCATGGGTACCCAGCCTCAGTCCAAACCCCAAATAAAGAGCCTGGGCATCTGGCTTGATGCCAATCTGAATTTCAACTACCAAGCAACAATCGTATCTGCCACCTGTTTTGGCATGATGCGTATGCTCAGAAAAGTACTACCACTTCTCCCCCCACAAGCCCGCAGGATCATGGTGCAAGCTATTATTCTGTCCCGTTTAGATTACGGGAACGCGCTGTACCTAGGGGCTCCAGCCACTACAACAAAGAAGCTCCAGGTCACGCAAAATGCAGCAACCCGTCTCCTACTGGGCCTCAACAGGCGGGACTCAGGGACTGCTGCTCTAAAAAGACTCCACTGGCTACCCATCAAGGCTAGAACACTGTTTAAATCAATGTGCTTTATGCATAGGGCTATGTGGAAGGAAGCGCCAGCAATGATCTGCTCGCTGGCCACTCCATATCTCCCCCGCAGGTCGCTGCGTTCCAGCACAGCCTTTCTGGCCACCGAGAACCAAGTCAAACGTGCCAGATGGGGAGGCCGCTCCTTCTCCTGGAATGCGGCTAAGGCATGGAATTCTCTGCCAGTCTCCCTGCGCGGTGAACCTAATCTCCTAAAATTCCGGAAGGAATTAAAAACCCTCCTTTTCAAATAAATCACACCGCCTTCACCTGTCCCCCAGTCACACTCAGCGCTACGAGGCCTCCGGGTTGTCTGCGCTTAATAAAACCCATTTAATAATAATAATAATAATACACAATAATAATTCAACATTACAGGTAACATGTAAATTCCATTCTTTCATTAAGCCCGTTCGGCTTAAGGCTACACAAATGGTAAATCCAATAATTTTCCCTCTATAAGAGGATTTTTTTGTTCAAGGGTCCTTCCTTTTTTGGAACAATTTCCAACACGCAAGCCCTCAATTGGCTTATATTGTGTTTCTTGTCCATAAAATGTGCTGCCACTGTAGATTTCAATTGTCCAGTTCTTATATTACTTTTATGCTCGTTCAAGCGGGTCTTAAGTTTCCGTTCGGTGTGGCCCACATAACCCTGTCCACATGGGCATTTCAGTAGATATATAATATTGGTTGTATCACATGTGGCATTGAGGTTTAAGGAAATTTTATGACCTTTCATCGAGTGAGTAATACTGGCACCCTTCATTATGTTATGGCAGTTTCCACAGTTCAAGCATGGTACTGTTCCTCTGAATGTCTGTTTGCTTGGCCTCTCTTTTGGAGTGTTCAATAATTCACCTATGTTTTTCCCTCTGGTGAATGCGAACAATGGTTCCTGCTGAAATATTCCTTTGAAATCAGGTTCCAGTTGGACCATTTGCCAATTTTTTCGAATAATTTTTTTGAAATTTGCGCTTACGTTGGAATATTTGCTAACACACGTGATTCTTTGTTCCTTGGTTTTTGGTGTCGCTGTTAGCAACTCAGACCTAGTTTTTCTTTCAGTTCTTTCCCTTGATTCTCTGATTATATTTTTGGGATATCCTCGAGACTCAAACCTTTCAGCCATATTGTCTAGCTGTTGTTGACAAATTTTCTCTTCAGAAACCAGCCTTTTCACCCTAAGAAATTGGGAGTAGGGTAGATGTGTTTTCAATGATTGAGGATGGTGACTTTGATATTGTAATAAGTTATTTCTGTCTGTTGGTTTACGGTATATGTTAGTGGTAAATGTTTTTCCTGCTTTTGAGATCTCTACATCCAGAAATTGTATGACAGCCGTACTTATGTTCCAAATAAATCCAATTCCGTCATTTTTGGTATCCAGGATTTCCAGCTTTTGTTTTAATGACTCTTCTGTGCCTTTCCATATCAAAAAGATATCATCAATGAACCTCACAAACATGAGGAGGTTAGTGGCCCATTCGTCATCATGGTAGATATGTTGGTCTTCGAATGCCGTCATGAACAAGTTGGCATACGCCGGCGCGGCGCAATTTCCCATCGAGGTACCATTCAATTGAATAAACCATTTATCCTTGTAGCAAAAGTAGCTGTTGTATAGTGTAAACTGCATAAGTTCCATTAGGAACACTTGTAAGTCGTGGGGATATGTACTCTGTAACAAGGCACTCTCTGTGGCTTCCAGGCCTTCTTTGTGTGGTATCGAGGTGTACAACGATTTTACATCAACTGTTGCCATCATACTGTCCTCATCCATCGTTACATTTCACAGTTTTATCAAAAAGTCTGTTGTGTCTTTTATGTATGAGAAACTCTTATACACCAAAGGCTGTAGATGTTTATCGATATACTTTCCTACAGGTTCCTGGATGCTCATTTTTGTGGAGACAATTGGGCGGCAAGGTGGTTTAGACAGGTCTTTATGTACTTTTGGTACCATGTACATATATGGGCTCCAGGGGCTATCTTGTGCGAGGAACTTTCTCACTTTCTCACTGATGGTTTCATTGACCACTGCTTTCCTAAGGATATCTTGTAAAATCCTTCTAATTTCTTCCGTTGGATTCGCTTGAATTTCCATATATAAGTTCGGATCCTCTAAATGTTCTTTGACTGTATTTTCGTAGAATGCTGTGTTGAGTATCACCATCGCTCCTCCCTTATCAGCTTTTTGGCAAATTATTTTCTGATTTTCCGCTATGCTTTCTATGACTCCAAACTCCTTGTTGGACATATTCCGATGTTTATTTTTCTTGTTCGTGTTGATTTTGCTTATTTCTTGTTTACATAAATTCTCAAACAAGTCAATGGTTTTATGCAACGTGGGTGGCATGTAGGTGCTCTTGGTTTTCAATCCTTTCAATTCATCTTCCTGTTTGGGTATTGGGTCTGTTACCACATTTTCAAAAAAATTTCGAAGTTTCATTTTCCGAGTCAGTTTGAAAAGGCTCACTTCAAGTTCAAGTTGATTGGTATGGGCTGTTGGTACAAACGACAGTCCTCGTTGTAGTGTTTCTATCTGGATTGTACTCAGATGTTGATCTGAAATATTTATAACCAAATTCTCGTGATCACTTAATAGTTTTTCTTTTTGTCCTTCTTTGAAGTCACATTCCTTGTTTGTGGCTGAGATTTTTCTTTTGCTTTTATTGCGTCCCCTCAGGGGTCTACAATTTCTTCTAGGCCTTCGCCTAAAAAAGCCTCCGATGTAGATTGTGCTTCTTTAATCTTTATTCTGTGGTCTGGGTGTTTTGGTTATTCTTCGCGACTCGTTTGTTGGTTTTCCGCTGTCTGTTGAGGATGTATCCGTTTGTGAGGTATATTGTTGAGTTTGGCGGCGTTTTGCATAGACTTCAGCCCAGGTATAAACCTCTTGAAGTTTATAATCCAATGTATCTCGTTTATATTTTCTTAATTTCCTCTCATTCGCCTCTTCAGTGTGACACTGGAGTTGACTATTAATGTCATCGAGTATCTTCTTAAGTTCGTCTTCAGAAACTCCTTTTTTAAGTTCTTCTGTTGTGGTTTCAATTTCCTGTTTGAGTTCTTCAAGTATTTTAGATAATTCCTCTATTATTAACAATATCAGATCTAAGCTGCATTTGTTTAAAATTGCGTACCAACGATCGGTAAAGGGTTTAGAGTTTTTGCATAGAGATGATCTTAGGGCGATCCGAAGGCCCCTGGGAATGCGTTGTGCTTTGTGATATTTGACCATAGTGCTAGCGTGAAGCCGCTGATTGATCTCCTTTCTAGTGAGATAGAGTAGATGTTTGATGTGTTGTTCTTTATTACGACTAAATGTATGTTCAGTAGTTTCCGCTTGAGTTAGTGAATACATTCTTTCACTGGCCTCTGCCGTGAATGCAAAGGTTTCCGCTCTTATGTCCGTTGAGTGGGTTATATCCTCGTACTGCATTTTTTCTGATGGGCGTGCCACTTCCCTATGGGGGGAATGTAATGATAGCTTCTAGTCAATGGGTTGTGCACCGCTCCTGGATAATTATGTGCTTTTTAGACTGTGCTCTGGGGTATCACCTCCCTCCTGAGGTGTATTAGATAACTCCACTGGTCGCACGCGTGTTACATCACAGGTGTGTCACCCTGGGCACAAGCATCAAGTGCTGGATACCAGCTATGATAAACGATATAGTTCATACAGTGGTTTAATTCATCTGAGGTCTTTAATTCTTATTACCACCAGTTAATTCACATTAAATTCAGATTAGATCATGTTAGGCGTAGACATAAATCATTCCAATGCATTTCGGTGCTGTGGGCACCTTCATCAGGGAACGCCTGAAAATTAAACAAATAACATACTATGTAATCACAAGCTTCATCTCTGTCTCACTAAATCATATTAATCAAACGATACTCGATGACATTAATAGTCAACTCCAGCGTCACACTGAAGAGGTGAATGAGAGGAAATTAAGAAAATATAAGCGAGATACATTGGATTATAAACTTCAAGAGGTTTATACCTGGGCTGAAGTCTATGCAAAACGCCGCCAAACTCGACAATATATCTCACAAACGGATACATCCTCAACAGACAGCGAAAAACCAACAAACGAGTCGCGAAGAACAACCAAAACACCCAGACCACAGAATAAAGAAGCACAATCTACATCGGAGGCTTTTTTAGGCGAAGGCCTAGAAGAAATAGTAGACCCAGGAGGGGACGCAATAAAAGCAAAAGAAAAATCTCAGCCACAAACAAGGAATGTGACTTCAAAGAAGGACAAAAAGAAAAACTATTAAGTGATCAAGAGAATTTGGTTATAAATATTTCAGATCAACATCTGAGTACAATCCAGATAGAAACACTACAACGAGGACTGTTGTTTGTACCAACAGCCCGTACCAATCAACTTGAACTTGAAGTGAGCCTTTTCAAACTGACTTGGAAAATGAAACTTCGAAATTTTTTTGAAAATGTGGTAATAGACCCAATACCCAAACAGGAAGATGAATTGAAAGGATTGAAAACCAAGAGCAAATACATGCCACCCACGTCGCATAAAACCATTGACTTGTTTGAGAATTTATGTAAACAAGAAATAAGCAAAATCAACACGAACAAGAAAAATAAACATCGGAATATGCCCAACAAGGAGTTTGGAGTCATAGAAAGCATAGCGGAAAATCAGAAAATAATTTGCCAAAAAGCTGATAAGGGAGGAGCGATGGTGATACTCAACACAGCATTCTACGAAAATACAGTCAAAGAACATTTATAGGATCCGAACTTATACATAGAAATTCAAGCGAATCCAACGGAAGAAATGAGAAGGATTTTACAAGATATCCTTAAGAAAGCAGTGGTCAATGGAACCATCAGTGAGAAAGTGAGAATGTTCCTCACACAAGATAGCCCCAGGAGCCCATATATGTACATGGTACCAAAAGTACATAAAGACCTGTCTAAACCACCTTGCCGCCCAATTGTCTCCACAAAAATGAGCATCCACGAACCTGTAGGAAAGTATATCGATAAACATCTACAGCCTTTGTTGTATAAGAGTTTCTCATACATAAAAGACACAACAGACTTTTTGATAAAACTGCAACATGTAACGATGGATGAGGACAGTATAATGGCAACAGTTGATGTAAAATCGTTGTACACCTCGATACCACACAAAGAAGGCCTGGAAGCCATAGAGAGTGCCTTGTTACAGAGTACATATCCGTTCGCCGGAGTGGGAAGGAGTCCCGCGCTCATCTCTATCCAGGACCCCATTTAATCTTTGACCGCCGAGCCGCTTCAGGCCCCCCATTTGCTGGGTCGGAAGTCTTTCAATATCCAGATGCTCTCCGTTTCTATCTTATCGCTAATGAAGCATTGCTCTTTCCCCTTGCGTTGAGGTCGTTATTTATCATTCCTGACTCCGGTGTCACCACCTGTATTCTTTCAGTGTCTGTACACTTTCAGCGTCTGTTATTACTTTTAAGATACCTGGAAAGTCTCCATTGACTTGCTTTTAACCCTGGCCCCCTTTAACGCCTGGATCACCTGTGGGCGCATCTAAAAGTGCGAAATCCTGACCTGTGGAACCCTGGGAGTTTTCCCCACGTGTTCATTATTTCAAAATCTACTGACCCCTCTTCATATCCAAAAGGGGTTCCGTTATTGTAGGGTATTTAGAATACCCACCCACAGCCTTGCTGTTTCTAGGACCGCTTCTCAGGACCGTGGTACAGACATTATGTTCTTTGTCTGCCAGTGCAATATCCCAAGTGCGCCCTGATGAAGGAAGCCTTTTGGCACTTGTCCGAAACGCGCGTCGGCGCTTTTCTTGTCTTTGTGTGTAGAGATATGGATGTGAATGTCTGTGTATGAATTGGGCTGTATAAAATGGATGTTTGGATGTATGAGTGGATCTATTTTGTAACCTTTTTTTGTAGTATCACTGCGTGTCCTAGGTTTTAGACTGTTTTTGCACGTTTTCGATTATGTAAATTCTTCCAAAATGTTTTTTACTGCTTTAATGGAATTTTCTATCTAAAAATCATGTTAATATTTATATTTATATGCAAAAAATGAAAATTAATTTTTTTTTTGAATAAACTGTTTCTCATTGTAGTGAGTGGGTTAAACTGTTGATGTGAGCTGAACTTTGTTATTTAAGGGAACACCCCTTCATGTTTTTTCCTCTTGAAAGGATTGAAAACCAAGAGCAAATACATGCCACCCACGTCGCATAAAACCATTGACTTGTTTGAGAATTTATGTAAACAAGAAATAAGCAAAATCAACACGAACAAGAAAAATAAACATCGGAATATGTCCAACAAGGAGTTTGGAGTCATAGAAAGCATAGCGGAAAATCAGAAAATAATTTGCCAAAAAGCTGATAAGGGAGGAGCGATGGTGATACTCAACACAGCATTCTACGAAAATACAGTCAAAGAACATTTAGAGGATCCGAACTTATATATGGAAATTCAAGCGAATCCAACGGAAGAAATGAGAAGGATTTTACAAGATATCCTTAAGAAAGCAGTGGTCAATGGAACCATCAGTGAGAAAGTGAGAATGTTCCTCACACAAGATAGCCCCAGGAGCCCATATATGTACATGGTACCAAAAGTACATAAAGACCTGTCTAAACCACCTTGCCGCCCAATTGTCTCCACAAAAATGAGCATCCACAAACCTGTAGGAAAGTATATCGATAAACATCTACAGCCTTTGTTGTATAAGAGTTTCTCATACATAAAAGACACAACAGACTTTTTGATAAAACTGCAACATGTAACGATGGATGAGGACAGTATAATGGCAACAGTTGATGTAAAATCGTTGTACACCTCGATACCACACAAAGAAGGCCTGGAAGCCATAGAGAGTGCCTTGTTACAGAGTACATATCCCCACGACTTACAGGTGTTCCTAATGGAACTTAGGCAGTTTACACTATTCAACAGCTACTTTTGCTACAAGGATAAATGGTTTATTCAATTAAATGGTACCTCGATGGGAAATTGTGCCGCGCCGGCGAATACCAACTTGTTCATGACGGCATTCAAAGACCAACATATCTACCATGATGACGAATGGGCCACTAACCTCCTCATGTTTGTGAGGTTCATTGATGATATCTTTTTGATATGGAAAGGCACAGAAGAGTAATAAAACAAAAGCTGGAAATCCTGGATACCAAAAATGACAGAATTGGATTTACTTGGAACATAAGTAAGGATGTCATACAATTTCTGGATGTAGAGATCGCAAAAGCAGGAAAAACATTTACCACTAACATATACCGTAAACCAACAGACAGAAATAACTTATTACAATATCAAAGTCACCATCATCAATCATTGAAAACACATTTACCCTACTCCCAATTTCTTAGGGTGAAAAGGCTGGTTTCTGAAGAGAAAATTTGTCAACAACAGCTAGACATTATGGCTGAAAGGTTTGAGTCTCGAGGATATCCAAAAAATATAATCAGAGAATCAAGGGAAGGAACTGAAAGAAAAACTAGGTCTGAGTTGCTAACAGCGACACCAAAAACCAAGGAACAAAGAATCACATGTGTTAGCAAATATTCCAACGTAAGCGCAAATTTCAAAAAATTATTCGAAAAAATTGGCAAATGGTCCAACTGGAACCTGACTTCAAAGGAATATTTCAGCAGGAACCACTGTTCGCATTCACCAGAGGGAAAAACATAGGTGAATTATTGAACACTCCAAAAGAGAGGCCAAGCAAACAGACATTCAGAGGAACAGTAGCATTCTTGAACTGTGGAAACTGCCATAACATAATGAAGGGTGCCAGTATTACTCACCCGATGAAAGATCATAAAATTTCCTTAAACCTCAATCCCACATGTGATACAACCAATATTATATATCTACTGAAATGCCCATGTGGACAGGGTTATGTGGGCCACACCGAACGGAAACTTAAGACCCGCTTGAACGAGCATAAAAGTAATATAAGAACTGGACAATTGAAATCTACAGTGGCAGCACATTTTATGGACAAGAAACACAATATAAGCCAATTGAGGGCTTGCGTGTTGAAAATTGTTCCAAAAAAGGAAGGACCCTTGAACAAAAAAATCCTCTTACAGAGGGAAAATTATTGGATTTACCATTTGTGTAGCCTTAAGCCGAACGGGCTTAATGAAAGAATGGAATTTACATGCTACCTGTAATGTTGAAATATTATTGTGTATTGTGAATTTTACAGTATATGTTTAGGATTATCTAAGGAACAGTATTTTTCTCGTATTGATATCATGTATGCAAAAGTATGACATTTGGTAATGAGTATAGCGTAGGACCCGTGAGATTGATGAGCTATAATCCGAGGAGAGTGCCTCGGTGTTGATAAAGTGAGATTCAATTAGCTCTCAAAAAAAAAACCGGAACTCCGTTAAGGTGCGCATGCGCAAGAATCGCGTTCGAACTAACTTCGTCAAAGCCAAACGGAGCGGAGGGGCTTCGCGTAACTGGGATTTAATCAGTTGAGATTAAGGTGAGAGGTGAGCACTGGGTACAGATACTCGCAAAAGGCATGTAGAACGCTCACTGTAACTTGAGAACGCCCAAGCGGGCAGCAGTAAGCACGTAATGATACACGGACCAACGGTCAGAACGGGGAGGTTAAATCCTTAGCGAGTGTTACACAGGAAGCAGTGCCCTTTAACAAAAGGAGTTCATATAGAGATACCGAAGTGGAAAGTATAACATTTAAGTTGCACACGTTTGATTAATATGATTTAGTGAGACAGAGATCAAGCTTGTGATTACATAGTATGTTATTTGGTTAATTTTCAGGCGTTCCCTGATGAAGGTGCCCATAGCACCGAAATGCATTGGAATGATTTATGTCTACGCCTAACATAATCTAATCTGAATTTAATGTGAATTAACTGGTGGTAATAAGAATTAAAGACCTCAGATGAATTAAACCACTATATGAACTATATCGTTTATCATAGCTGGTATCCAGCACTTGATGCTTGTGCCTAGGGTGACACACCTGTGATGTAACAGGCGTGCGACCAGTGGAGTTATTTGATTTTCTGTCAGACCCTAGTAGTGCACTGCAGGTACCAAGGGCGTGTAAATCATATGCTGCTGGTGGGCTTGCAGCACTGGTTGTGCCACCCACAGACGCAGACTGTATAAGTGTGTCTCAGGTCTGCCATCGCAGAGCCTGTGTGCAGTCTGGTACTGCCATGTTCACTGGGCAAGTGCACCCCCTCACCAGTCCCTAAACCTTCCCTTTTCTGCATATTCGTCACCCCTATGGTAGGCCCGAGGGCAGGGTGTATTGCAGGTAAAAGGTAGGACATGCCCTGGTGTGTGTGGCATGTCCTAATAGTGAATTACAGCCATTTTCGTTCTTTCACTATAGCAAGGCTACCTGTTTCCCATAGACCAGAATAGGCAGTTTGATTATAACATCTTATAATCCTAACTGACTCAGGGAACTGGGTAGAAATTCAAATTTAGTATGCCTGACCTCAGAATGATAAAATACATCTTTTAAGAAAGTTGGTTTTAACATTCTGTGTTTGAAAATACCACTTTTAGAAAGTAGGTATTTTCTTGCCTAACTATACAAGCCTGCCTCTGCTAGGTTGTGTATTCCTTCTCTGGAGTTTGAGTGACAGGGGCTGGGGGATTCCAGGAGACAGGGTGAGTCAGCACAGGTCTGACTAGAGCTATCTGCATGTAGTTGGGTGGGAGGAGTTGCACCTGGGACCTGAATATGGCTGGGCCTGCCTTCTACAATGCTGCCTCCACCTCAAGCGGTGCGTCTGATGTCCCTGGCCCACACTGTCAAAGGAAAGAAGGAGTCTTGTCAACAAAGTGCTCCAGGACTGACCAGAACTGGTTTGGACTAGGTACAGACACTCTCTGCCTCCAGAGACAAAGGATTTTTGTGTATAAAAGAAGGGGCCCAGACCCCAGAGAATTAGATCACTTTTGGGAAACAACACGAACCTTTGCTGAGGAGAGAAACCAGAGAAACGGAGGAGGAGACTATCCCTAAGCTGAGTGTTGTTTGGGGGATTGGACTGCAGTGGTTGCCTGACTGCCAAAGAAAGGAGAAAGGACTTTTTGCTACTTTCAAATCAACTTGTAAAAGATCTCCAAGGGCTTGAGACAGAGCAAACCTTGTGCTGAAGTCTCAGGGACAACAGACTTCACCAACCAGCTCCCCTGCCTGCCCTTGCTGGGAATTGAAGTGCCTGCTTTTGAGCTGGGCCTTCTGAGAGACTGTGTGTCGCTAGGAGCTGGAAGTGCTGCCTCAAGATGAAGAAGCGTGTCACCGCCGCAGCTGTTGTCGTCGCATCACCGAAGAAGAGTGTCACCGTTGCAGCAGACGCTGTCACATCACCGGAGAAGCATGCCGCATCACCTAAAGCGCCTCGCATCACCGGAGAAAAGTGTCGTCGTCGCAGCAGAGGCTGTCGCATCCCCGGAGAAACGTGTTGCAGGGCCTGTCGCCGCTCAGAATAATCGTTGAGTCAGCGCATGGCCGTCGGGTGTGCACACATCGTAGTCACATCACGAAGAAGATGTCATTTTGTTTCATTATACTGGTTCTTCATCGCATCACCACGGAAGTGCAGTAAGAAACCGATGCATCACCTCCAAATGCGGAGAAGAACAGACACATCCCCTACGCAGCAGTAGGGACCCAACGCATCACCATTTTTACGGGTAAGGAACCGATGCATCACCTTCCCTGCAACACTTTCATTGAATAGATTTACGCATCCAAAGGTACATTGAGCTTAAAGTGTTGTATTTTACATCTAAAGAGAACTAAGCTATTTCTACCATTTTATAAAGTACAGTATTGTGGATTTTTGTCGTTTGTGGTCTTGTGTCAAGTCTATATTAAAATACTTATTTTTGTACTACAACTTGTGTAGTGTCCATCTGTAGTGTTGTCACTGGGTTACTGTATGTGTTCACAAATGCTTTACACACTGCCTCTGAGATAAGCTTGTCTCCTCGTGCCAAGCTACCATTGGGGTGGACAGGGGTTATTTTAGGAGTGTACCCCCTTACCCTGACTAGACACAACGGTCCCTATTTGGTCAAAGGTACCTACCGCTGCCAACTAGAGACCGCCAAATATAACAGTCTCAAACCATGAAGTTCAGTCTCTGGGTATGTTATTAAGTGGGCCATGCTATGAGACCTTTCCTGCTCACAGTGTCCCCTCCCATCCGGGGATTGACGTGGTATGAGAAGGGTTGGTGTGGAGTACTCTATGTATGAACTGGCTCTAGCAGGCTCTCCAAGAACCTCTGAAAGTATCAAATCATGTATACAATGACCTTCACAAACACCTAATGTGACAAACGTCTGGCACAAGTTCCCTTTTACCTATATTTCAAGGTCAGACAGAGACTATAATGCAAACAATGTAGTCTGAATTTACGTATTTTTGTGAAAGTGGTTTGCACTGGTTCGTCTAGAGACTATCATATTGATACATATTAGTTCTATCAGGAGCTAATGGAAATTTCCCCATGTAGGATATAGGTCAGCATACTGTAAAAACCCCATGAAGTGGCAACTGATTTAGAGAAGTTTTTGCCTCAGATCCTCACACAAGGCCCTGCCAGAGATCCTGACAGAAACTGCCGACTACTGTACTCCTGCAGCACCCATTCCTATGATGAAAGCTGAGATCTAGCCATTTCCGAGAGGAGAGGAGCAGAGCCAACCTGATATCTGTTTTCCATTAGAGGGAACGCTCCCTCCTGGCTGATGCCTGATAACCACAGTTTCCTTGCTGTAAACAGGTATGCAGTGCACTGATTCCCAATAAACTCTAGGTGCAAGTTAGCCTTTCCATGCTCTCATAGTTTAGCCCAGATAACGATGTTAGAAATGTTCATATTATTCTCGCTGTTAGTGGCATAAATCAGTGCTATTGCAATAATACTCTGTGTGGTTATTACTCATGTGCTAAGCAACAGGATAAGACTGTTGAAGTAAACACTTTAGAACTCTAAAGTATCTTCTCTTAATACATTAGTTGTGTGTGAAATTCTTAAGCACCAAATTGGGTTTGAATTACCACTGTGTCCCTAACTCCTTCTGTAAGATATTATTAGTAGCGCAGAAAGCACTGACATCACATAAACAAATATGTTGAGTGGGGTTGTGTGGGGCTACAACAACTTGGTCTTTCATGATCAAGAGTTGGTGCCCTGAACCAAATTCAAAAGGGGGTGGTGATGGACGGAGCATCTGAATCAATCAAACACTCACACCCAGTCAAAAGATCTGGGTTGAATCCATCACCGTTCTTTAGCCCACTCTGCCACCCCAGTTCAGACATGGCTATATGCAAATCAGTCTGACCCTGTGCCTCATGGGAACAGTCCAGCCCGAACTGCCAAGCCATGTCTTCCCTGGACCGGAAACAAGCTTCCGAGGACCGGTTTCTGGCATTCCAGCCGTCTTCAGCCCGGCTTGCTTAAATCCAGTGGCAAAGTGAGCAAGGGACTCACGTCTGAGCATACCCTGCCACACTTATGGCGGCCAAAAGCGGTACAAAAGGGGGTGGTGATGGACGGAGCATCTGAATCAATCAAACACTCACACCCAGTGTAAAAGATCTGGGTTTAATCCATCACCGTTCTTTAGCCCACTCTGCCACCCCAGTTCAGACATGGCAATATGCAAATCAGTCTGACCACTGTGTCCTTAACTCCTTCTGTAAGATATTATTAGTAGCGCAGAAAGCACTGACATCACATAAACAAATATGTTGAGTGGGGTTGTGTGGGGCTACAACAACTTGGTCTTTCATGATCAAGAGTTGGTGCCCTGAACCACGTTCAAAAGGGGGTGGTGATGGACGGAGCATCTGAATCAATCAAACACTCACACCCAGTCAAAAGATCTGGGTTTAATCCATCACTGTTCTTTAGCCCACTCTGCCACCCCAGTTCAGACATGGCTATATGCAAATCAGTCTGACCCTGTGCCTCATGGGAACAGTCCAGCCCGAACTGCCAAGCCATGTCTTCCCTGGACCGGAAACAAGCTTCCGAGGACCGGTTTCTGGCATTCCAGCCATCTTCAGCCCGGCTTGCTTGAATCCAGTGGCAAAGTGAGCAAGGGACTCACGTCTGAGCATACCCTGCCACACTTATGGCGGCCAAAAGCGGTACAAAAGGGGGTGGTGATGGATGGAGCATCTGAATCAATCAAACACTCACACCCAGTCAAAAGATCTGGGTTTAATCCATCACCGTTCTTTAGCCCACTCTGCCACCCCAGTTCAGACATGGCTATATGCAAATCAGTCTGACCCTGTGCCTCATGGGAACAGTCCAGCCCGAACTGCCAAGCCATGTCTTCCCTGGACCGGAAACAAGCTTCCGAGGACCGGTTTCTGGCATTCTAGCCGTCTTCAGCCCGGCTTGCTTGAATCCAGTGGCAAAGTGAGCAGGGGACTCATGTCTGAGCATACCCTGCCACACTTATGGCGGCCAAAAGCGGTACAAAAGGGGGTGGTGATGGACGGAGCATCTGAATCAATCAAACACTCACACCCAGTCAAAAGATCTGGGTTTAATCCATCACCGTTCTTTAGCCCACTCTGCCACCCCAGTTCAGACATGGCTATATGCAAATCAGTCTGACCCTGTGCCTCATGGGAACAGTCCACCCCGAACTGCCAAGCCATGTCTTCCCTGGACCGGAAACAAGCTTCGGAGGACCCGTTTCTGGCATTCCAGCGCTCACGTCTGAGCATACCCACCCCAGTTCAGACATGGCTATATGCAAATCAGTCTGACCCTATGCCTCCTGGGAACAGTCCAGCCCGAACTGCCAAGCTGGACCTTCGAAGGACCGGTTTCTGGCATTCCAGGGCTCACTGCCACACTTATGGCAGCGGTACAAAAGGGGGTGGTACAACAGGGGGTGGTTATTGACGGAGCATCTGAATCAATAAAACACTCACACCCAGTCAAAAGATCTGGGTTTAATCCATCACTGTTCTTAAGCCCACTCTGCCACCCCAGTTCAGACATGGCTATATGCAAATCAGTCTGACCCTGTGCCTCATGGGAACAGTCCAGCCCGAACTGCCAAGCCATGTCTTCCCTGGACCGGTGTTTCCGAGACCGGTTTCAGGCATTCCAGCCATCTTCAGCCCGGCTTGCTTGAATCCAGTGGCAAAGTGAGCAAGGGACTCACGTCTGAGCATACCCTGCCACACTTATGGCGGACAAAAGCGGTACAAAAGGGGGTGGTGATGGACGGAGCATCTGAATCAATCAAACACTCACACCCAGTCAAAAGATCTGGGTTTAATCAATCACCGTTCTTTAGCCCACTCTGCCACCCCAGTTCAGACATGGCTATATGCAAATCAGTCTGACCCTGTGCCTCACAGGAACAGTCCATCCCGAACTGCCAAACCATGTCTTCCCTGGACCGGAAACAAGCTTCCGAGGACCGGTTTCTGGCATTCCAGCCGTCTTCAGCCCAGCTTGCTTGAATCCAGTATGTGATCTGTAATTATGGTCCCGTGTGCACAGTGAATTTCTCTCCTCGTGACTTTATTTCATGCACTTCGCATGTGATTATACCTCGTTGGTATGTGTGCCTCTCTTCTTCGGTGCTTTGCCGTCGTCGTCTGTCGGTGGCTCTGTTCCCATCTTTGTGCCTGTGTTTGTGGCTTAAGTGAACATGTCTCCAGTGGTATATAGTGCTCACCTTTTCATTGCATTGCTGTATATGAGTCAGATACATTGGTCTCAAAGCCTTGCTTTTTTGCTGTTAACGTTGCATGGGACGTTTCAAATGCTATCTGTGTGCTTGAACCCCATGCGTGCCTTTTACCGTTTTCGTGCTGTAGGTGCAGAAGTCACAGGCCTCCTCTGTTTTGACTATAGTCTTGCTTTTCCTGGATTTTTACCTTATGTAGTCCGATCTCATGTTTATCATCTGATCTGCAATCTTTTATTTTTTGACAGATTTATATAGCGCAAACTCGACCCGAAGGTATTGGGGCGCTTTACATGAGCACCGGTTACGATGTGCCCAGAATCACCGGATACTGAGCCGACGCCGAGGCTCGAACCGAGTTCTCCAGATCCAAAGTCGGCAGCTCTGGCTGTAAGGCTACACCCTCTCCCATCACTCGCGTTCTCTTTACTGTCCTAGACCATCCTCTGTTCAGGGCATTCACTGTTTCTAGGCTGCAAGTCCTGAATGTCCTTGCTCCGGAAATTGTTATCGCGATACTTCGGAGGTATTCCTCTTCTTTTGTCACCTTTTTCCTGTACATCAAGGATGTCTTGTGGAAATCTGAGTCTCTGTTTTTTTTTTTAACCAAACTTTGCCTGTCTAAATCTTTGTATTTTACAGGGTTCGTGTCCCGCTGTGTCTCGGTTTTGTGTGCTTTGTCTGCCAGTGCGTCAGTTTCCCCCGCGCTTTTTAAGGTGCAATTTTATTCGGATTGTCTCTGTTTGCAGGGGCGTTCTAGTTCAATTGGGCTGGAGTTGTATAGCCTTTATTTGAAGTTTGGTGATGGGGTTTAATGTGAGCTGGTTTCTGTACATTGGCATGCGTGTGCTTGGACGGAAGTTTTACGGATGTTTTGTTGTTTACATAAGATACGTGCATTGCTTTGTTGAGTTCGATGTGTCATTTTGGGGACATAGTCGTGCTATTATTTATCCGTATTTTTGCATGTCATTCGGTTCTTTTCGGCTGCCTCCTGCGTGAGGCTCTTCAGTTTCGGTGATTGAGGCACTTGTCTTTCTCTTGTTTTATGGCTTTTGAGGTCGCTGCTCGTGGGCTGCTCTGGGTGAGTGCTGGTCATTCTCTGCCGGGGTGAAGGGTGAAAAGGCCCGTGCTCCTCTGGCGCTGGCGACAGCTTGCAGTGGTCAGCGGACGGAGGGCTCGCCTCCCCTCCAAAGGGAGCATGTCAAAGGTGACGCTTCAAGTCTCAAAAAGCCAACAGCTGCCGTTTCAGCAGATTAACTTTTTTTTAGACTTTCCCCGTTGCGCCTCTTGGAAACTTGCCTGTTGGAAAAAAAAGATACATCTGTCACTAGCAACGCTTAGGAAATAACCGTTTTTAAGACTGCCACTTGGAGTAAAAATAACAGATCAATCGATCCCTCCCCTACCCGAAGCCTAAGTGGAAGTTGTTGTTTTTTTCACCAAAGACCACAATTAAAGAGAGAATCTCGCCAACTGTACATTATAAAAAGAAGTCCTCCTCTTTTATCGGCAGAGATAGAAATAGTAATGCTGTTGTTCAAACGATTTTTTTTTATTTTTATTCGTCATGTCTCCTAGCTTTACCACACCCTAGGAAACCGAAGGCCCGAAAATAAGGTGGCATTGTAGACACGTGTGCAAAATAAATAAAATCGGAAAACGAAGAGATATTATAATGACAGATGACATAGGATGGGACACGTGTCTATCTATCTAGACTTTGTTTATAGACCGATGTTACCCAAAGGTGTTAGAGCAGTATCTATCTATCTATCTCTCTATCTATCTCTCTATCTATCTATCTATCTATCTATCTATCTATCTATCTATCTATCTATCTATCTATCTATCTATCTATCTATCTATCTATCTATCTATCTATCTATCTATCTATCTATCTATCTATCTAATCTATCTATCTAATCTATCTAATCTATCTATCTATATATCCATCCATCCAACCACCTGTGTGTCGAGAATACTCAGTTTCACAATAGTTTGCCTACATCGAAACGTGTATGTTTCATGTATGCGAGTCTGAGGGGTAGCCGTTTGCAAATTGTGCAGATTGCACCACGGATGCACGGAAATTGGGCAGAAGAGCATGCACGCGAAATGCATTCTTGTACAATTGTGTTTTTTTTTTTTTTGTAAAGACGGCGCTAGGTAAAATGCGTTCAACCTTTTGTGTATTAGTGTTTTAATGGCTGACAACAGACTCGTGACAAAGAGCCCTGGTTTTGCTTATTTTAAACTCAATCGGGGCAAGATATCTGCGCGAGCAAAGCGCCCTTCAAGGAGCAGAGAAAACAGAAACAATCAGCCGCTCCGCGTTCCTCGGACCGCCTTCATCTGCTCGCCCTGCGAGGGTCGATACTGCTCGTCCCCGCGGCCGCCTCCGCGGGTGCCGGCGGAGCTCGGCTTTTGTCGGGAGCCGCTCATGCGTCGTGCACGTGGGTTAAAGGGCACAATGTGGTCGCCCCTCTGATCTTGGGACCACCGCATAGGCATTACCTGTACTGCAGGGTCACCTCTGAACCCCGGGCGCGTGGCGAGGAGAAGGTCGTGCGCGTGCAATGGAGGGAGATGAGACAAGTATCCCAGAGATCACACACACATTCACACACACACACACACGTTGCCTGGTTCGCAGCAGCGGTGCGTGCTTTGCCGCTCAGCTGCTTGCGTCGGTCGCCGGATATTGCCCCACTTGGGTGTGTGTGTGAAAAGCATCCCTGGCTGTACAAAAACTGTGCACGGCTGCTATGTTTCCCCAGCACAGGTCACACCCATCCAGGCACAGGTGTGCTGGCCTGCCAGCCCGCGGCACTCACCTATCCGGGGCATAAGATTTGGTGAGTGTTGGCCCGAGCACGGATTTCTATCCCGATAGCCAGCCCGTGATATCTTTAGGCTCATGATTTGTGGCGTGTTGCCCTAGGGTGACCAACTGGCATTGGTGCAAATTCAGGACGGTGAGTGTAAAAATTCAGGATAAAGGGTCAAAATTCAGGACACAAATTCAGGACAGGAGGTCAAAATTCAGGACAAAACTTTAGGACAATATGTACGTTTTACAGACACATCAGAGGTCGCGCAATAGTATATAAGTAAGCCCAGCAATTTCCAAACATATTCAACCATTTGCAAACCTATCCATCATGTATCCTTCCATCTATCATTTCACTCATCCATCCCCTCATCCATCCTTTCACTCATCCTCCATTATCCATCCATCCATCCACCCTTTCACCCTATCCATCTGTACACTTATCCATCCACTCTTCATCCCATCCATCCATTCATTCATCCATTCAGCCATTTACCCTTTCACCAATCCAGCCATCCTTTCACTTACTAATCCTTCCACCCATCCACTCTTTTAGTCATCCATCCATCCTCCCTTTCTCTCTCCCTCGACCCTTTCACTTAGCATTCCTTCCATCCATCCATCCACCCACCCATCCATCCATCTACTCATCCACTCATGAATCCATCCATTGCCCCTATCACTCATCCATCTACCATTTCACTCCTTCACACATCTATTCATACTTTTGTCCATTCACCCTCCCTTTCACTCACTCATCCATCCTTACACCCACCCTTTCACTCATATGTCCATTCATTCACCCTTGCACTTATCAATCCATCCATAATTTCACTCATCCACCTACCCCCAATCATCCACCCACCCACCATCCACCCACCCTTTCACCCACCCACCATCCAATCCACTGATCCATCCTTTCACCCACCCACCATCCACCCACCCACCCATCCATCCATCCTTTCACCCACCCACTCATCATCCATCCATCCTTTCACCCACCCACTTATCATCCATCCATCCATTCACCCACCCACTTATCCATCCATCCATCCTTTCACCCACCCATCATCCATCCATCCATCCATCTGTCCTTCCCCGTATCATCCATCTGTCCTTCCCCTCTCCATCCATCCATCCCCTCATCATCCATCCATCCTTCCCCTCATCATCCATCCATCCTTTTCCCTCATCATCCATCCATCCTTTTCCCTCATCATCCATCCATCCATCCTTTTCCCTCATCATCCATCCATCCTTTTCCCTCATCATCCATCCATCCATCCATCTGTCCTTCCCCTCATCATCCATCCATCAATCCCCTCATCATCCATCCTTTTCCCTCATCATCCATCCATCCTTTTCCCTCATCATCCATCCATCCATCCTTTTCCCTCATCATCCATCCATCCATCCTTCCCCTCATCATCCATCCATCCTTCCCCTCATCATCCATCCTTCCCCTCATCATCCATCCATTCCCTCCATCATCCATCCATTCCCTCATCATCCATCCATCCATCCTTTCACCCACCCCCTCATCATCCATCCACCCTTCCCCTCATCATCCATCCTTTCACCCACCCCCTCATCATCCATCCATCCGTCCATCCATCCATCCTTCCCCTCATCATCCATCCATCCATCCATCCATCCTTCCCCTCATCATCCATCCTTTCCCGTCATCCATCCATCCATCCTTCCTTTCATCCATCCTTCCCCTCCATCCATCCATCCATCCATCCATCCATCCATCCATCCATCCATCCATCCTTCTCCTCATCCATCATCCTTCCCCTCACCCATCCATCCATCCCATCCATTTATCCTGCCCCTCATCCATCCATCCTTCCCCTCCATCCATCATCCTTCCACTCATCCATCCTTCCTTTCATCCATCCTTCCCCTCACCCATCCATCCATCCATCCATCCATCCATCCCATCTATTTATCCTGCCCCTCATCCATCCATCCTTCCCCTCAATCCATCCATCCATCCTTCCCCTCATCCATTTATCCTTCCCCTCATCCTTCCATCCATCATCCTTCCCCTCATCCTTCCATCCATCTTCCTTCCCCTCATCCATCTTTCCCCTCATCAATCATCCAGCTACCCTTCCACCCATACATCCAGCTATTTACATTTTCTCTCCATCCTTCCCCTCACTCATCAATCCATCTATCCTCTCTCATTATCCATTTATTCAATCTTTCAATTCACCCTTTCACTAATTCATCCAGCCATTCACACATCCCTTCACTTACTTACTCGCCCACCTTTCCATATTAATTTTGAGCTGAGTCCGACTGGGACAGAAGCCACCCAGGGCAGAGACAGGATCCACCACAGGGGGGGAACAAGAGGCATCACAGGCGGGGGTGGGGGGCAGGAGTCATCACTGGGGGGGGGGGGCAGGAACCATCACAGGAGGGGGGCAGGAGCCACCACATGGGGGGACAGAAGCCATCACTGGCGGGGGGGGGGGGCAGGAGCCACCACAGGCGGGGTGGACTCGAGCCACAACATGGGGGGACATGAGCAGGAGTCATCACAGGAGACGGAACGTGATCCACCAGGGTGGGCACAGGGGTGGGCATGCATTATTCTAGTATCATCTTGGGCTTCTCGCCCCCTCCTGCACAAGACAACGAGAAGACAGGCTCTCTGTCCAAAATGCCCTCCTCCACTGTGATATACAGTACTTACAGGAGATACTCTAAGAGAACTGATTGAACTGATTGTCCTCCATACTTTGTTAATCAGTGTGGGTGCGATTGTGCCATTTCTTTATTGTATTACATTATGCATGTTTGAAGAACCGAGGTTTGCTTACAAATTAGTGACAGTAATTAAGCTCAGTGAAGAGAAGCAAGTGCTGCCTCGGTGTAATCTGGCCGAGTCTAGGATGTTTGGGGCCCTGGGTAGAAATGAAATGTGTGAGCCCCCCTCTAAATAGCAGAGACGCATTCAGGGCTGTTTGCATGTGAATGGATGCCCCCTGCTCCTGAACCTGCAGCCCCTCCCTCTGTCACCTTCAAGCACCTCTTAACAGCTCATCAAGGGCTGGAGGTGTGAGGGTTGCCATCCCGCTGTGCCTCTACAGTGCTGCTGGGGATCTGAGCTTTCATACAGCATCGGAGTCAAGAAGGGAGGTGGGGGCAAGCTGTGCCCGGTTAAAATTACGGACAAATGGCGTCCGTTAAAGAATCCTTCACGGACAACGGACAGACAGCCAAAATTACGGACTGTCCGTGAAATTTACGGACGGTTGGTCACCCTATGTTGCCCTAGCGTGGATTCTATCATGATAGTTAGCCCATGGTACCTCTAGCCTCATGATTTGGTGTGTGTTAGCCCGAGCGGGGATTTCTATCCAGATAGCCAGCCCGTGGTACCTACAGGCTCAAGATTTGGTGTGCGTTGGCCAGGTTGGGATTTCTATCCCGATAACTAGCGCTTGACACCTCTAGGCTCATGATTTGGTGTGTGTTGGCCTGAGGGGTGCTGTCAAATCTGATAGCCACCGGCACCGCCTGATGACCATGCCGCATGATTTGGGGTGTTTTATCTGAGCGGTGCTGTATATCCTGGTAGTCAGCACCAGACACCAAGTGCGCATGATTTGGAGTGTTTTAGTCTGAGCGGTGTCCTGCGTACTTGTAGTCAGCACCTGACGCCAGGGCGCATGGTTTAGAATTGTGTTCATTTGATAGCCAGTACCTGATGCCCCAGGCACATGACTTGTTTGCATTGTGTTTGCATGATAGCACCTGGTGTCCTATGGCATATCATCCAGGTGTGTGTTCACATGATAGCACCTGGTGTCCTAAAACACATGATCTGGGTGTGTGCTCGCATGATAGCACCTGTGTCCTATAACACATCATTTGGGTGTGTGTTCACATGATAACACCTGGTGTCCAATGGCACATGATCTGGGTGTGTGCTCGCATGATAGCACCTGGTGTCCTATGGCATGTCATCTGGATGTGTGTTCACATGATAGCACCTGGTGTCCTAAAACACATGATCTGGGTGTGTGCTCGCATGATAGCACCTGGTGGCCTATGGCACATGATCTGGGTATGTGTTCACATGATAGCACCTGGTGTCCTAAAAGACATGATCTGGGTGTGTGCTCGCATGATAGTACCTGGTGTCCTATGGCATATCATCCAGGTGTGTGTTCGCATGATAACACCTGGTGTCCTAAAACACATGATCAGTGTGTGCTCTCCTGATAGCACCTGGTTTCCTATAACACATCATCTGGGTGTGTGTTCGCATGATAGCACCTGGTGTCCTAAAACACATGATCTGGGTGTGTGCTCGCATGATAGTACCTGGTGTCCTATGGCATATCATCCAGGTGTGTGTTCGCATGATAACACCTGGTGTCCTAAAACACATGATCAGTGTGTGCTCTCATGATAGCACCTGGTGTCCTAAAATACATGACCTGGGTGTGTGCTCGCATGATAGCACCTATGTCCTATGGCCTATCATCTGGCTGTGTGTTCGCATGATAGCACCTGGTGTCCAATGGCATATGATCTGGGTGTGTGTTCACATGATAACACCTGGTGTCCTACGGCATATGATCTGGGTGTGTATTCGCATGATAACACCTGGTGTCCTATGGCACATGATCTGGGTGTGGGCTCACATGATAACACCTGGTATCCTATTGCACATGATCTGGGTGTGTGTTCGCATGATAGCACCTGGCGTCCTATCGCATATGATCTGGGTGTGTATTCACATGATAACACCTGGTATCATATGGCACATGATCTGGGTGTGTGTTTGCATGATAGCACCTGGCGTCCTACCGCATATTATCTGGGTGTGTACTCGCATGATAGCACCTGGTGTCCTATGGCATGTCATTTGGATGTGTGTTCACATGATAACACCTGGTATCCTATGGCACATGATCTGGGTGTGTGTTCACATGATAACACCTGGTATCCTATGGCACATGATCTGGGTGTGTGTTCGTATGATAGCACCTGGTGTCCTACGGCAGCGGATCTGGGTGTGTGTTCACATGATAACACCTGGTATCCTGTGGCACATCATCTGGGTGTGTGTTCGTATGATAGCACCTGGTGTCCTATGGCAGCGGATCTGGGTGTGTGTTCACATGATAACACCTGGTGTCCTATGGCACATGATCTGGGTGTGTTTTCGCATGATAGCACCTGGTGTCCTATGGCCTATGATCTGGGTGTGTACTCGCATGATAGCACCTCATAGTCAGCACCTAATGCCCCCGGGCAACTGATTTGTATGTGTGTTCGCGTTATAATACTCGACATTGAGGGAACACGACTTATGTGTGTGATCGCATGATAGCCAGCACCTAATGCCCCCGGGTACATGATCTGTGTATTTGTTTGCATGATAGCCAGCACCTGGTGACCTATGACACATAATCTGGGTATGTGTGTGTGGCTGTGTGCTTGCATGATAGCCAGCACCTAATTCCCCATGGCGCATGATCTGGGTATATGTTCGCATGATAAACAGTACCCGACGTCCCTGGCACATGGCCCGTCTGTGTGTGTGCGCGTGATGGTATCTGGCGTCCAGGGCACATGATCTCTGTGTGTGAGTGTGTGCGTTCTCTAGATAGCCTGCCGATGTTCCAGACACATGGCCTGTGTGTGTTCGCATGAGAGCGAGTACATTGTGACCTAGGTCACATCATTTGGTGTGTGTTCCCCCGAGCGGTGCCTGCCCTGCACCCAATGCCCAGGGCACGTGACTGCGTAGTACCGGAGGGAGGGGTACTGCCCGCCCTCGCCTGTGACCAGAGAGCACAGTATTGGCGCGCGCCTGGGGTGCGGTGTTTGCGCCGACCCACCCCTTGTTGCTCCATCACTCTGAAGTGTGCAATGCTCGATCCGAGCTAAAGTTACACTTACACCCCTCTGCTCCTGATGGCGAGGGTGGGACAGCGGGGTGCTGGACTCGGAGCCGTGAGTGCACTCGGGCCTCGGGAGTGCGCTATGGTGAACTCAGGTCTCTGGATTGCACACTCCGGTGAGCTTACCCCCGGTGGTCTGGGCAGAGGCCTATGGAGTGCGCTCCGGTGAGCTCAGGCCTCTGGATTGTACTCCAGTGAGCTCACACCTTGTGATCTGGGCAGAGACCCCTGGAGTGCACTCCGGTGATCTGGGCAGAGACCCCTGGAGTGCACTCCGCAGCGCAGTACGGACCCGGCCTATCCGGCCCCCTCTCAGCTCCTGAGCTGGGCGTGGCTCTGTGGTGCGTCTGCG